>NC_053393.1:495902633-496219012 GCF_905171765.1 Bufo bufo | reverse complement strand
ATTTTTTTGGTGGAACAAGCTGTACTTTCTAATGGCACCATTTAATATTTCAATATGCAAAGCCATATTCTGACACCCATAACTTTTTCTTTTTATATTTCCTTCAACGGAGCTGTGTAAAGGCTCTTTTCTGCAGGGCATTCTGTAGGTCTATTGATACCATTTTGGGCCAATCCAGGCAATGACTGGGAATGAGGAATATTTATTCATGATAATTGCCTGCTTGTTGAGCTGCGGTTACATGCAGCAATGATCACTGCTATATGAATGAATGATCGTCACTATGATTGTTTGTCCCCATACAATACCCTTGTTTGTTGGCAGTATATCCCTGTCACAGGGCAATGTACTGCTTATAAAGATTTTTGATGCATCATGAATGATGCAATCTCACAACAAACAAGCATTTGCTCATGTGCCAGGTGTCCGACTGCACCTTGACACCGGCCAATTATTGGGAATAGTGTTGAGCGAATCAAAGTGAAACAAATTGACTTCAAACCGAATTTTAGGAAAAATTTGATTCGCCATGAAGCCGAATTTCCTCGCTCTTCGTGGTAATGAATAAATTTTTCATGAAATGGCCATAAAAAATAAGAAAACAAAAACATACTCACCTCATCCATTTACTCGCGGATAGGCCATTAAGACCATCTTGAATGAAGAAACTGTGAAAAATCTTGTGCGCGGTGACATGACGTCACCGCTTCAGTGTGCTAGCCTGGCACGGTGGCATCATCAGAGATGACGTCACCATGCCTGGCTAGCGTGATGACATGGTGAGGTCATCATGTCACTGTGCGCGACATTTTGCACAGTTTCTTCAATCAAGATGGCCGCGACGGCCTCTCTACAAGTAAATGGAAGAGGTGAGTGTGTATTTTTTTACTCCTAAATAACCCCTGAAAGGCCGCAATGTTACTGTCAGATGCCGCGATCAGCGATGAACGCGGCATCTGAGGAGTTCAATGATATGGTGGCGGCGTGATCGCTGTTCCCTGTCATTGCGCCCACTCCATACAATGCAATGCGATTCGTGACAAAGCAAAGCAGCCGAATAGAATTTTTGATAACTTTGCTCATCTCTAATTGGAAACAAAGGTTAATATGAATCTTTATTCCCAATAATTATTAAATAGGGTTTTCTGAGATTTTCATATTGATGGCCTATCAAAATCAGATCGGTGGGGACCGACTCCCGACACTCCCAGTTGTTTGAAGAGACCGCAGCACCCCGGTAAGTGCTGTGGACTCTCCCGTGGCCAGTGATGTCACGTGGCGTATGTAGAGCTCAGTCCCGTTCAGTGAATGGGCCTGAGCTGCAATATGAAGCACAGCTGCTATCCAATGGACAGTGCTGTGAGGAGACCATGGCACTCACTGGAGCCTGACGGCCTTCTTATATGGATGACCCAGAAAACCCCTTTAAACTAATAGAAACACTTTCAAGATATAAACATAATAAACATACAATGAACACAATCTCAGGCTATTTTTGTGCACACAGAACATACTCACCTCATCCATTTTCTCGCGGAGAGGCCATCTTGATTGAAGAAACCACGCAAAATCTTGTGCATGGTGACATGTGACATCACCATGTCAGCACGGTGGCCAGGTGCGGTGACATCATCAGTGATAACGTCACACAATCTCAGACTATTTTTGTGCACATGGAAGAAAAAAAACAAAGTGAAAGTTCTTCCAAGTTATCTTTCATGTAAATTTAAAGTAAATTCTTACACTGAAAAATTACCTCTATATGTATGAGGTTTCTCATTTTGTCACAGACTTGCTTACTTATCAGAACCAACCAGATGTATATGATCTTATCTTCTATACATTGAAAACGCTGGAGACAGGAGAAAATAATCCTCACAGTTGTCATTTTGCTTTTAAACAAAGCATAAAAACCTGCAAATAAAGCTGTGTAAAAAGCCCACATGGCATTTAGCTTCTGATTACTATATCATTGAAATCTCGCTGGGTTCACAACAAATCCCAAAGGTCAACACTACTAGAGGATTAGGAGCAGATTAAAGCAGGAAAAATTGGCAATTATAAAGACCGTGCAGCTCATCCATTCATCAAAGCAGGCTTAGCCAGATCTTAATACGACTCTTACGTGATTCAAGACATATTTCTTTGAGCATCAGACATATTTCTTTGAGCATCCTTCGTAAAAAATAAGAGCAAAATAAAAAGAAAATGGGAATCTTAAGGAATGTGAGGCCCCATTGTTAGCAGTGTTATTACTATTGTTCAGGAAGGCTCCTTTTTAAACCACAGAAACGGTGACCCAAGATTGTCAGTCTCATGTCTCAAGGCCAGGACTAGACGATGACTTTGGACACACCACTTTAAGGCTATTTTCACACTCGCGTTTGGTGCGGATCCGTCATGGATCTGCACAGACGGATCCGTTCAGATAATACAACCGTCTGCATCCGTTCAGAACGGATCCGTTTGTATTATCTTTAACCACTTCACATCTGGGCCATTTGCCCCCTTCCTGACCAGGCCTAATTTTGCAAATCTGACATATCTCACTTTATGTGGTAATAACTTTGGAACACTTTTATTTATCCAAGCCATTCAGAGATTGTTTTCTCGTGACACATTGTACTTCATGCTAGTCATAAATTTGAGTCAATATATTTCACCTTTATTTATAAAAAAATCCCAAATTTACCAAAAATGTTGAAACATTTGCAATTTTCTAAATTTCAATTTCTCGGCTTTTAAAACAGAAAGTGATACCTCATAAAATATTTATTACTTAACATTCCTCATATGTCTACTTTATGTTGGCATCATTTTGGAAATGTCATTTTATTTTTTTAGGACGTTAGAAGGCTTAGAAATTTAGAAGCAATTCTTAAAATTTTTAAGAAAATTGCCGAAACCCACTTTTTAAGGACCAGTTCAGGTCTGAAGTCACTTTGTGGGGCCTACATAGTGGATACCCCCATAAATGACCCCATTGTAGAAACTACACCCCTCAAGTTACTTAAAACTGATTTTACAAACTTTGTTAACCCTTTAGGCGTTCCACAAGAATTAAAGGAAAATGGAGATCAAATTTTTAAATTTCACTTTTTTTGGCAGATTTTCCATTTTAATCCAATTTATTCTTTAACACATCGATGGTTAACAGCCAAACAAAACTCAATATTTATTACCCAGATTCTGCGGTTTGCAGAAACACCCCACATGTGGTCATAAACTGCTGTATGGGCACACGGCAGGGCGCAGAAGAAAAGGAACTCCACATGGTTTTTAGCTGCCATGTCCCATTTGAAGCCCCCCTGATGCACCCTTACATTGAAACTCCCAAGAAATGACCCCATTTTGGAAACTAGGGGATAAGGTGCCAGTTTTATTGGTACTAATTTTGGGTACATATAATTTTTTGATCATTCATTATAACACTTTATGGGGCAAGGTTACCAAAAAATTGGTTGTTTTAGCACAGTTTTTATTAATTTATTTCTACAGCGTTCACCTGAGGGGTTCGGTCAAGTGACCTTTTTATAGAGCAGATCGTTACGGATGTGGAGATACCTAATATGTATGCTTTTTTTTATTTATTTTACTTTAACACAATAATAGCATTTTTGAAACCAAAAAAATGATGCTTTAGTGTCTCCATGTTCTGAGAGCTATAGTTTTTTTTATTTTTTGAGAGATTTTCTTATGTAGGGGCTCATTTTTTGCGGGATGAGGTGATGGTTTTATTGGTACCATTTTGTGGGACATATGCCTTTTTGATCACTTGGTGTTGCACTTTTTGTGATGTAAGGTGACAAAAATATTATTTTTTTACACAGTTTTTTTTTTATGGTGTTTATCAGACTGGGTCGATTATATGATATATTTATAGAGCCGCCCGTCACGGACGCGGCAATACAAAATATGTCTATTTTATTTTATTTTTTCTATTTTTAACATTTTTTTTTATTCCTTACTTACTTTTTTTTTTTTCACAGTTGATTTCTCCTGTAACTGAGGCTGACATAGTAGCCCCAGTTACATTAGAAATACATCCCCCAGAGAGGCTTTGCAGCGCAATACTGCGCTGTACAGCCTCAGTGCAGGGCCTATCGAGGTCTGTGAAAGACCTCACAGCTCCTAAACTCTCCGGCCCCGGCGATCACATGACCGCCGGCCCGGAACAGGAAGCGATCTAGAAGGCAGGGACACCTGGGCACTGTCCCTGCCTTCTCTAAGGGTTGCCCTGCTGTCACTGACAGCAGGCAACCCGATCAGCAGCTGCATGGTTAGCGTGCAGCTGCGATCTCTGAATGGACGTTTTAAAATGTCCATTCAGAGATAGAGAACCACCTCCCGGACGTTTATATTCTATGGGCGGATGGGAGGTGGTTAACATATAAACCTACAGCGAAACAAAAGAGTCCTTAAATGGCAATATATACGAAAATAAGAATACATTTTATTGAATACATAAATATAAAAACATAGAGATAACAAAACACACAAGAAATATGCGATACCTCCTAGAGGACAGATTATACATAAGCCAATGGATGAAGAGTGAGCACATATGAAGAGAGCCTGCGAATGTCTATATACTAAACAGTTATAAAGTGCCAAGTGCAGCAGGTATGCAGCCTGCAAAAGCAGGAACCAATCAAAGGTTAATGATAGCGCCCACATCAAGCAGAGTATATTCACAAAGTGCAAGTTAAGCTTACCCATAATGTTGCTGTCACCACCGGGAGGACCACACTCCCCAATGCGCGTTTCGGCGGAAACACCTTCTTCCGGGCAAGGCAACATAGCCAAGACGGATCCATCTTGAACACCATTGAAAGTCAATGGAGGACGGATCCGTTTTCTATTGTGACAGATTGTGTCATAGAAAACGGATCCGTCCCCATTGACTTACATTGTGTGTCAGAAAGGATCCGTTTGGCTCAATTTTGTCAGACGGACACAAAATGCTGCAGGCAGCTTTTTGGTGTCCGCCTTCAAAGCGGAATGGTGACTGAACGGAGGCAAACTGATGCATTCTGAGCGGATCCTTTTCCATTCAGAATGCATTAGGACAAAACTGATCTGTTTTGGACCGCTTGTGAGAGCCCTGAAACGGATCTCAGAAACGAAAAGCCAAAACACCAGTGTGAAAGTAGCCTAAGATTACAAAGTTGCATGACTACATCACACATAATTATCAAGACTGGTGCCATGTTGCTCAAGATCTGAGCCTAAAGCCTCATGCACACGTCTGTGGAACACGGACCGTCTGATACCGGCCTGGATTTCTTCTGAGTGCAGGAGAGCACGGCGTCATTGGTTGCTATGACGCCGTGCACTTCCTGCTGCCGCCGCAGTACAGTAATACACTGGTATGATCCAGGCCGGTATCAGACGGTCCGTGTTCCACAGAGGTGTGCATGAGGCTTAAAGCAGGCACAGGCAAATGACAATCAGGCTATGTCCACATGGGGAAAAAACACTGCATATTTTGTCAGGTAAAAAGTCTATAGTCCACAAAAACGCTACCAAATAGCCATTGATTTAAATGGGATTAACTTTTGCAAATCTACTTTTCAAAAACTCTTCAGAAGTGGCATGTTGCTTTTTTGACAAAATCTTCCCTATTGCATTGAAAGGAAAGAGGGTAAAATGCATCGAAGTGCATTTTTTGGGGCTTATCAACTACATGTTTGACGGAACACCACTAAAATGACCTGTTTGTTTTTCAACACACGTATATTTTCTTCCGAACATAGCCTCGTATTTTGGTTACACTTGATGACGTGTCACCAAAGCCACCATATAGCACTAGCCTAATGTTTTAAATGTAGTGGCTTCTAAAGGGGGAACATAGTAGTACATGTAACCATTCAAATGAAAGGCTGTCCATGTAATATATGAAAGTCCACTGGATCATGAGTTGGAGTACATTAGCAGCACTTCGCTTTTGCTTATAAATGGGGGTCCTGAGTGATGGAAACCCTTGTATGGTCTTAAGCATAAGCACAGAATGGAAATTAAATTGCCAGTATGTTTTTGGAGTTTGGGAGGAAACAGAGCACCTATCTCATGGAAATATGGGAGGACATACAAATGTCATAGATATATCTTCTGCTGATTTCCAAACCAGTGAGATTCATCAAAATTTTATACACAATTAGAAATGGAGGTGAACGTACAATATTTTAAGTACTGATGTACTGATTAACGGTAGCTTTAGAAAATATTTTCTCTGGTGCGTAGGTGAGACACAAGGTGCCCCAGTCTGTCATTCACCCCACTGACTGCACATCTGACCTGTATGCATCTGGAAGGGGTTAGGCCCCTTTCACACGGGTGAGAATTCTGCACGGGTGCAATGCGTGAGGTGAACGCATTGCACCCGCACTTCAATGGGGCTGTGCACATGAGCTGTGATTTTCACGCATCACTGGTGCGTTGCATGAAAATCGCAGCATGCTCTATATTGTGCATTTTTCATGCAACGCAGGCCCTATAGAAGTGAATGTGGCTGTGTGAAAATACGGATGTGGTGCGATTTTCAAGAATGGTTTCTAGGTGACGATCGGGATGGGGACCCTATCTTTATTATTTTCCCTTATAACATGGTCAGGGATGGAGGGGTTAAAAAAATAAATAATTAAACTCACCTCATCCACTTGTTCGCGCAGCGCAGCCCGGCTTGTCTTCTTTCTTCTTCTTTGAGGACCTGGGAGAAAAGGACCTTTGGTGACGTCACTACATTCATCACATGGTCCATCACATGGTCCATCACCATGGTAATGGACCATGTGATGAGCGCAGTGATGTCACCAAAGGTCCTTTTCTCCCAGGTCCTCAAAGAAGAAGAAAGAAGACAAGCCAGGCTGCGCGAACAAGTGGAAGAGGTGAGTTTAATATATATTTTTTTAACCCCTCCCTCTCTAATTTACTTAGCATTCTGTATTAAGAATACTATTATTTTCCCTTATAACCATGTTATAAGGGAAAATATTAAAATCTACAGAATACCTAACCCAAGCCCGAACTTCAGTGAAGAAGTCCAGGTTTGGGTCTGGGTACCACATTCAGTTTTTTCTCACGCGCGTGCAAAATGCATTGCACTCGCATGGAAAAAACTGAAAAACGCAACGCATACAAAACTCACCCCACTCGCAGGCAAAATCTCACGATTTTCCCGCAACGCACCCGCATCTTGTCCGGCCCTCACACGCGATGCCCGTGTGAAAGAGGCCTTACTCAGCTTTTTACACTCACTCTTTCATACACTTTTTGTACAAGGCTTCAGACAAATTAAACAGACCCCAACGCCAGTCCACAAATCCACACAAAATGCTGCCACCGCCCACGAGATGCCAGCACTTGAATGCAAAAGTACACCCTGGCACACACTGCGATCTCTAACATCAAGCTGGTCAACTTCTAGCACATTGGTATTCAAGGGGTTAACAGAGCTAAGCACATACTTCTCTATTTCTCTTTGAGGGTGCGGATACATTAGAGTGACAAGACAAAATGTATCAATAATTAATTAAAATATACAAATCACAGTGCTTAAGAAAGGTTACAAATACTATAAAATAACTATGATATACACAGAAAGCAAAACAGTTATAGAAACAATGCAATAAAATTAAAGAATAACAGACTTCTTACTAACTAGATGGGGAGAAACAGCTTGAAATCCCGGTTGCATCTTCATGTGTGTTACGGACTGTGGCCATGGACCCACTATGCCAAAAAAACACCTTGCCTTTGGGCTTAACCTAAGGATTCAGTTCTGGAGGTCCCCTGCCATTCACCCTCTAACCCCTGCACAGGGATACGGACTTCTCTGCAGTAAACAAACCAGGCTGCCACCTCCTAGAATAGTCAATGTACTTTGCAGCTGATCCATGAGGGTCAGAGGCACTGGTGCAAAGCACCAAGAATTAGGGGATGCTCAAAGTCCAGAAACAGGCCTAGGTCAGCTAAGGCTAGGTTCATGCATTTCCAAGAAACTAATCTGAGATCAGGGCAGGCAGAGTTCATACACATTTGAGAAACTAAACTGAGGTTAGGACAGGCAGAGTTTGTGCATATTCAATAAACTAATCCAAGGTCAGGGCAGGCAGCATTCATGCGTATCCAAGAAACTAATATGAGGTCAGGGCAGGCAGCAGAGGGTCAGAGTCAGTAAACAGGCAGAAGTTTGGTACATGGCAGAAAGATAGAATAGCACACCGTCACTGGTTAACCAGTCAACTAGGAACATAAGCTCTGGCAAGGAGTGAGAGATAAAGGCGGTGTGGAGAGAAGGAAAGAAAGAAGAGCCCTTCACACCTGTTAAAAGGAAAAAAGAAACACGTACTAGGCGCCAAATCACTTGGTCAATAATCGTAATAACGGTATATTTGGTTCTTATTTGTATATAGAAAATAAAATAAAAAAATAAAAATAAACATAAAGATAAAAAATAAAATAGAAAGACCTTCACCTGGGTCTAGTGAAAAAGCCAAGAGTTTGGAATGGGGACCACAACCCTATGGTGGTGATATTGACAAGTGGAGATTAAAAATGAAAATAATAATAATAAAATCAAATGCACTCACTTCACAGGGGGGGCAGTCACCAGGATAAAGCTCAAGACACCTGGGACTATCCTGGTGACTGCCCCCCCTGTGAAGTGAGTGCATTTGATTTTATTATTATTATTATTATTATTATTTTCATTTTTAATCTCCACTTGTCAATATCACCACCATAGAGTTGTGGTCCCCATTCCAAACTCTTGGCTTTTTCACTAGACCCAGGTGAAGGTCTTTCTATTTTATTTTTTATCTTTATGTTTATTTTTATTTTTTTATTTTATTTTCTATATACAAATAAGAACCAAATATACCGTTATTACGATTATTGACCAAGTGATTTGGCGCCTAGTACGTGTTTCTTTTTTCCTTTTAACAGGTGTGAAGGGCTCTTCTTTCTTTCCTTCTCTCCACACCGCCTTTATCTCTTCTAAGGTGGGCAAGGGCAATCCTTGACCCACTGAAACACTTGAGCTGCCTATCCTGATCCATAGCTGTGGATGAGCATAACTCCTATACACATATATATATGTGTACATAATTGTATATATATATATATTGTTCTCTACAAAACTTACCTCCACCCCTTGGCGCCTCTGATAACCTCTACTTCAGGTACCTTTCTCGTGAATCCTGGTCCACCCCTAGGACCGGAGAGTTCAAATTGTACCATAATCCTCTTTTTTTGTATTTCTATATTCACTTTAAGGAGTGAGAGGGCAGAGTAACATTTATACCAGAAGATGATTAAAATTAGAATAAGCTTTGCAACTGCACACAGCAAGGAGCAGAGGGGAGAGGTGGTAGTAGAAATAGCTCAGTGAATAATCTTCTTAATAGCAACAGACACGTACTTAGTCACCCTTGACCCCCCCCCCCCCCAATTGGTCATGTGAGAAGAAGGTAGCTGATAATTTGCCAGAAAACAGTTTCAAGACAGGCAGACCACGCAGTGGGGGTGGGGGCAAACTCAGCCAGCAGAACAGCCTCACGGGGCCAACCTCTCAGAGGATGTTGTCAGCTACACTCTAAGGACTCCCTGCACTTTTCATTGGAGTCCCAGAATCAGCATTCTAACATGAAGGGGGAATGGGTCTTCAGCATGAGGACACCCCTGTATACTTTATTTTTATTACTCTTTTTTTTTTTTTTCCAAGTTAATCTCTGCTGGGTTTTGAACCCAGGATCTACTATATGGGAGGTAGAAATTTACCAGTTAAGCCACAGGTTTAACTATAGTCTACAGAAGGGTTTTATCTGACTAGAAACCTCAACAGTATTCTTCCAATGCATAATGTACTGGTATCTACAGCTACAGTACATATGCAACAATTCTTGCAGGTTTGGATGTACCCTGAGAGATCTTAAATTCTTCAGTAAATTTGCAGGAAATTGGTTCTAGTGTATGCTGCAGTGGTAAATTAGATTGTGAGCATAACTTCAGCTACAACAGAGAGGAATGGTAGCTCAGTGGGGGAGGCACAGCGGCTCCGTAGGGGTTGTGCGGTGGTTCAGTGGTTAGCACTGGTGCAGTATAACACTGGAGTCTTGATTTAAATCCAACCAAGAGCAGCAGCTACATAGCGTTTGGACATTGTTTTCATGCGTGGGTTTCCTCTGCATTCTCTGATTTTCTTCTATACTTCAAAGGCACATGGGTAGGGAATTTAGATTGTGAGCTCTAGTGGGTAAAGTGATGGCAATGTCTGTAAAGTGCTGTGGAATATGATGGCGCTATATAAGCAAGAGAAATAGATATATTATGTAAGAGTAAAATATTATTGCTGGGCATGTATGATGGAAGATGCAATACAAGTGTATGACTGAGTTGTTAGACACAGAAATATTACAAGATTGCATTTATAGAGAACTTGTCTAATCCGAGATTGCCTAAAATCTTTTTCTCTCAGTGAGACAAATGGTAACTGGATTAAGAGCATTCGCCAAGTAGAAAAAACCTGTATGTTAACCAAGCTGGGCACAGGTGACACTGGCTACCACTTCTGCCTTTCATTACGATTTTTTAATTTTTGGATCCCTTAGAGGTTTATGAAGCCCTCTGATAAGCAGCCAAAAAAACATTCCTGACAGAATCAATTGTTCCTCTGTATAGAGACGTGCATGAGGCATTTGTGTTTATTTCCATTTCATTCAGGGGCACCAATGTATAGTTCAGGAAATCACGGCACAATAAGCTTTACAAATCGAAAAAACACATGGTAGGAAAGGCAATTCTTTCCCTTGAGAAAGGACTCTAATCTTTTGAAAGGACGCAGATAACAGAAGGGCTGTGCATGTTGGTGGGTACCTCTATATTGTTACATTGTTAATGGCAGTTTCTGCCTTGCATTCAAGTCGGATAATAGAAAATTTCGGTGTGTGATGGTCCTAGAGATTTAACAAGTAAACAAGTCCAGCGAGAAGTCATATAAACGATATAATGTATTCATGCGAGCACATATGAGTTCTTATTGTGTGCTCTGTGTATTAAGTCTAATTGGTTAATGAAGAGCCTTACTGACTTATCAGGAGCCCTCAATCTTCTATAATAAATATGTGAACATGATAAGCGCCTCGTCTATGTGTCTTCTGTAAACACAATTTATTTAAAGGGAATGTGTCATCAGAAAATGACCTATTGTTTTAATCATTTTTTTTTATGTTAAACATATATATTTTTTTATGTTGGTAATGATATTTTTAATATTCAAATATCTACATAAAAAAAACTAAAATCCTGTGTTTTTTTGCACTACACACCATTAAGCATTAATTCTTGTTTTGTTTAGATCACTTTACTGCAGTTATCTGCTTATCATTAAAGGCAGGATTACAGATATCACCTATATTTAGATAACACAAGATCCACCATTCAGATTAGGGGATATCACAGAAAACTATCCCATGAAAGACATTGAGGACATCTCCTGTCCATTGTGCCTATGGTAACTGTAAAGCACATTGTTAAATGCTGTTAAGAACCTGTCAGGCAAGATGGCTGCCCCCATAATCATGTTCAGAAAACAGAATTGAAAAGTCTACAATCAGAAAATAAACTAACTAATTATAAAAATAGAGTATGTGTTGCTATAAGGGATGATCATAACCTGAACTTTACAGGTTCGGGGTTCGGGTGGTGTAGGGTCGTGATCCTATTGGTCAGACTTTCACCAATCTGATAATTAGCCCCTGTTCTGTGGCTAAATGGTAACTTGATGTAACCAGAATACCCCTTTAAAGTCCTTATTTAGTCGTTTAGGGCCTAGGAAACATTAAGAAAAAGTGTAGCACAAAATTATTACAGAAAAACAGATTGCTTGCAGTAAAAAAGGCGAAAAACACAGTATTTGTAAAATGTACTGGCAAATCACACCGCACTTCTTCTGTGCCAGGTCTTACCTAGTGCAGACAAGCAGCAGGTGTTTTGCTGCAAGAGATGATTAAATATCATACTATGTTCCCGCTGATCAGTGTTGGCTCTTTTACGGCCAAGTTGAGTCTGCTTATCACACCGAGCAACACGAAGCAGAGAAAATGTCATGAATACAACGCTCCACTGATTGCTAAACTTGCAAAACAAATATTTTGCAATTTATGTTTCTCTATTCTTTTACCTGTAATAATTTTGGGCATGGAAAGTACACTTTTCAGTAATATAAAGCCACATAAAATAATACATAGCCCTGGGGCTTAACATTAGGGGGTGCAGAGATGTCTTCATTAGAGATGAGCGAATCGAAGTCTACAAAGTGGACTTTGATCCAAATTTCAGGATAAATTTGATTCACAGCAAAGCAGAATTTCCTCGTGCTTTGTGACAGCGAATTGATTAGTGTAGAAAAGAAAATAAAAAACACTCTGACTTTTACCTCATTCATTTGCTTGAGACGGGCCGGCCATCATCATCTTGCTTGAAGATCTCGCACAAAATCCCATCCCATGCGATTTCACATCAGATCTTCAAGCAAGATGTCAGCGGAGGGCCCATCGCGAGCAAATGAATGAGGTAAGTGTAATTATATATATATTTTTTTAATGATACACAGTTTTTTGTATCAGATGCCATAATCAGCGATGAACGCGGCATCTGAGGGGTTCAATGGCGGGGAGTGGCGCAATCACTGCTCTCACTGCACCACCTTACAAAGAAATGCACTTCGTGACAAAGTAATTTGTCACAAAGTGAATTTTTTTGTAAAATTCTGTGAAGCAGCCGAATCAAGTTTTCCAATAATTCGTTCATCTCTAGTCTTCATACCTGCCCCTAATGCCCTATGAGGCCCAAAGATCATGGTGGGTGAGTTAATGTTATACATTTTGCAGTGGGGATCAGGGAGCTATATGTCTGACATTAAAAGTTTTGGGGATTAAGGTGATACATAGGATACCCCCGCCCCTGCTTAAAACAATCTGTCACTAACACACATTGATGGGGCCCGTACATTGAGAAAGTGCAGAACCACTTTCTCAATGTGAAAAGATTGAAAAGAAGTCCAGTTTATTCATTCGTTTTCATAAAAAAACAAAATCATTGTGTAGTACAAAATATAAAGTATCTCAGAGGCTACACTCTTGTCTTGCAAAACCAACCATCAGAATTGGACTGTCCACCTAAATAACAGTGGATCCTCCAGTGGGCCCAGTTCTTTACTGTAATGACCCTCAATGGATCAAGATTTAAAGCTGACTTTGCAAAATCTTTGAGCCATTAGCTATCGCGTGTGGTTTGGCCTTACCCTTAGGTACACTTTTAGCTATTAATTGTATCAGTGATATGACCTATGTGCCCAATGATACCAGCATGGGCACTGGCTAATACCTAATCTTGCCTCGGGTGGCACTTCAGGGAAATAAACACTTACTGTCAGGGTATTCACAGATTTTAGATGATCTTTAAAGGGCATCTGTCAGCAGATTTGTCCCTATGACACTGGCTGACCTGTTACATGTGCCTTGGCAGCTGAAGACATCTGTGTCGGTCCCATGTTCATATGTGCCCGCATTACTGAGAAAAATGATGTTTAAATATATTCAAATGAGCTTCTAGGAGCAACGGGGTGTTGTCATTACACCTAGAGACTCTACGGTTTCTGCAACTGCCGCGTCCTGTCCACTTTGATTGACAGGGCAAGAAAGTGTAAACGTGATCATGCCTGGCCCGGCCAATCAAAGTGCAGAGGGCGTTACAGTTGTAGAGAGAGAAGAACCTCTAGGGCAATGGCATCATCCCCATTTATCCTAGAGGCTCATTTGCATATATTAAAATTTAAAACCTAATTTTTCTCAGCAATGTGGGCACATATGAACATGGGACCAACACAGATGTCTTCAGCTGCCAAGCACACATGTAACAGGTCAGCCAGTGTCATAGGTACAAACTTTCTGACAGGTGCCCTTTAACGGTCCTATCAGAGAGACATTTTTTGATCTGCTTGTTGTCAAGGCACCCTTATAACTTGGCTTTTGCTTGGCTTTCTATGACATTGGCATAGTGTGAGCCTGAAATAGGAAATTAACAATGTGGTCTCCAGTAGGGACTGATGTGGGTGACTGCATCCTGTGAACAGTGCTATGGAATATGTTGCTGCTATGTAAACCACAGAAAAAGAATAAAACAAAAATGTGCCTTACTACCGATACAAAATAGCCTTCGCAATGTGTAGCTGTAGATAATTTCTCATACAATAACAATCTGAGGCTTTATAATTACACAAAAATACTTTTATTTTTTTTTTCCTATTGCTGCCCACATTTGTATTCCGCCATCAGCGCTATGTATAAATAATAAATAGCTATTAGGTTTTTGATTTTGTTTGAATGCCACATGCGATGGGAACAATTCTATAAGGGAAAAAAAGAAATGGAAGTTTGCCAGTTAATCAGAAATTTGCCAGATGGTTCCACAATAGCAGCACACATGTTTATTGAGCCCACTTTTGCTTACAGAGAGATATTTTTTAATTGGCCTCTTATGAGTATAGGCAACAATTTTTTCCTCTACAAAGAGTAGCATTAGGAAGATAGATTAATTGTGCAGCAAAATATGTCCACCACATTGAAAGCAGATTATACAGCACAGCTTGTCGCGTGTGTTATTTTTGAAAAATGTCCGAGATAATCAATTCGGTTGTTGTGTAATCAATTTATTTGTCAGTATGAACAATGCAGTTTAGGCACATATTTAATGTATGGACATGGGGTAGTAAATGAGTAATATAAAATAATTATTAGGGATGAGCGAATCGACTTCGGATGAAACATCTGAAGTCAATTTGCATAAAACTTTGTTCTAATACTGTACAGGGCGAGCACTCCGTACATTATTAGAATGTATTGGCTCCGATGATCTGAAGTTATTGCTTCGCGAAATCTCGCGAGACTTTAAGCAATAACTTCATAAATTAATTTGTACTGTAAAAAAACATTTACCGAACTCGGGTTCGGTTCCAAGGTACCACTTGGAACCAAACCCGAGTTCAGGATTTTTTTTTTACAGTATAAATACATTTCTGAAGTTATTATGCGAAGTCTCGCGAGACTTAGCGAAGTAATAACTTCAGCTCATCTGAGCCAATACATTCTAATACTGTACGGAGCGCTCACTCCGTACAGTATTGAAACAAAGTTTTATGCGAATCGACTTCGGATGTTTCATCCGAAGCCGATTTGCTCATCCCTAGTAATAATAATAATAATAGGAAGAAGAAAAAGAAGGAGAAGAATGAGAAGAAGATGAATTTCAAAAAGAAAAATGATGATGAAGAATTTCCCATGTAAATAACACATCGTTTAAAATATATTGGTCTGGGTTGGGGCATATAAACAGATGCAACAATAATGCGCTTCCAATCTGACTCAAGAGGTAATAATAAACCTACAAACCTGGACATAAATTGATGTCCTTTAAATGAGTAACCCAATAAGATATACAACTTCGACAAAGAAATGGTAGACAACACCAAACAATCCAAACAGTATGTTTTTAATATAAAAACTATTTTCAAACCAAAGGAAAAATAAGCAGGTGAAAAACACACAAGAAACGGAATAATGTCAAGTGCTCAGATGTTACATACACATAGGGAGAAAACTGGCTCAGTTGCCCATAGCAATAACCAGATTCCAGCTTTCATTTTTCAGATCTCTTTTTGAAAATGAAAGGATCAATCTGATTGGCTGCTATGAGCAATTAAGCCAGTTTTACTTAGCACCAGTTTTGCTAAATGTCCCCCATAATGCACAAATAAAGACACGGTGAAGTGCATAGTATAAAAACACCTGCCAGATAATTGTCTACCAGCTACAGAACGTAAAAACCAATCAAAACCAAAACAGAGGACAAAATAAGTCTAACATGTAATACACATAGAGTAAATTTATCATTACAGATACACAATATTCGAGCCGTCAAAAAGGCACAAACTGCATTTGTTACTTTTTCAATGCTACTTGCACAAAAATTCTTGCATAAGTGGTGTTTCTCCACTTGCCTCACTATTTAACCATAAAAGTGGCCTGGAAAGGATGGGGCCATCATCTTTTCTGGCAGTTTTCTGGCATTGAAGAACATTGGCTGCCGTAGATCTCAGTTAAGGCACACGGACTGCCAGATGCTGAGCCTAATTTATCATAAGGTGCACGCCCCATCATAAATTAGGTGCAGCATCTGGCAGTGCCTCTGATTATCATAACACAGTGTAAAACTAATGTAAATGTGGTATTGCTGTAATCATACTGACTTGCACAATGAAGATAACAGATCAGTTTTACCGCATAGGAAACGCCGTATAAACGAAACCCCCAAAAATGCGTTGGAATTGCGTTTTGTTTTCCAATTCCATCCCTTTTGGAATGTTTTTCCAACTCCCCACTACATTGTATGTTATACTAATTGGTGCCATTAGAAAATGCAACTTATCCTGCAAAAAAAAAGCCCTCATATGGCTATGTACATGAAAAATAAGAATGTTATGGCTCCGGGAATGCAAGAAGTAAAAATGAAAATGCAAAAATGCAATATCGCAGGGTCTTGAAGGGTTTAATAGCTTGTTTGCAAAGTACTCTGGAGAGCCTGCAAGTCTCCAAAGTAATGGGTTAAGTCATTGATATCTATGGGTTAATTCAAAGATATAAGAAATAGTGACCTCCTGTATTAACTCTTTGATTTTCTGGCATTTCTTGTGAAGGGATAGTATTATGTCTTGCAGAAAGTGCTTCTTCTATGGTTATGTTCGCCCAGCAACTTCGAAACACAAGGGTCTTGGCAGCTTTTTACTGGACACAATCTTCTTAGTGCCCCTGACCAAACAAAAAAGCATCTGTGATAATTTTTCATTTAAAATTGTAATTTATGTCATTTGCATGTGCCTTACTTCAGTGATTAATTGATTGAGCTAAATTACCCCTAGTTCTGTGATCACACTTCCTATAAATATAGACACAGACTAAGGGGAAGCACTCGCAGGGGTCAGTACGAGCCTTAACCACCTCAGCCCCTATAGCTTAAACACCCTTAAAGACCAGGCCACTTTTTACACTTCTGACCTACCCTACTTTCACAGTTTATTGATCGGTCATGCAACTTAACATATCTTGGTCAAATGCCAACTTTGTATAACAAAATGGGAAAAGTTGTCTTTTGCCAAGATATTTCTCTCACCCAGCATGGGTATATGTAAAATGACACCCCAAAACACATTCCCCAACTTCTCCCGAGTACGGAGATACCACATGTGTGACACTTTTTTGCAGCCTAGGTGGGCAAAGGGGCCCACATTCCAAAGAGCACCTTTCGGATTTCACCGGCCATTTTTTACAGAATTTGATTTCAAACTCCTTACCACACATTTGGGCCCCTAGAATGCCAGGGCAAAATAACTACCCCACAAGTGACCCCATTTTGGAAAGAAGACACCCCAAGGTATTCGCTGATGGGCATAGTAAGTTCATGGAAGTTTTTATTTTTTGTCACAAGTTAGTGGAATATGAGACTTTGTAAGAAAAAAATAAATAAAAAATCCTCATTTTCCACTAACTTGTGACAAAAAATATAAAATTCTAGGAACTCTCCATGCCCCTCACGGAATACCTTGGGGTGTCTTCTTTCCAAAATGGGGTCACTTGTGGGGTAGTTATACTGCCCTGGCATTTTCCAGGGGCCCTAATGTGTGGTAAGTAGGTAAATGACCTGTGAAATCATAAAGGTGCTCTTTGGAATGTGGGCCCCTTTGCCCACCTAGGCTGCAAAAAAGTGTCACACATGTGGTATCGCCGTATTCAGGAGAAGTTGGGCAATGTGTTTTGGGGTGTCATTTTACATATACTCATGCTGGGTGAGAGAAATATCTCGGCAAAAGACAACTTTTCCCATTTTTTTATACAAAGTTGGCATTTGACCAAGATATTTATCTCATCCAGCATGGATATATGTAAAATGACACCCCAAAATACATTGCCCAACTTCTCCTGAGTACGGCGATACCAGATGTGTGACACTTTTTTGCAGCCTAGATGCGCAAAGGGGCCCACATTCCTTTTATGAGGGCATTTTTAGACATTTGGATCCCAGACTTCTTCTTACGCTTTAGGGCCCCTAGAATGCCAGGGCAGTATAAATACCCCACATGTGACCCCATTTTGGAAAGAAGACACCCCAAGGTATTCAACGAGGGGCATGGCGAGTTCATAGAAATTTTTTTTTTTTTGGCACAAGTTAGCGGAAATTGATTTTATTAATTTTTTTCTCACAAAGTCTCCCTTTCCGCTAACTTGGGACAAAAATTTAAATCTTTCATGGACTCAATATGCCCCTCACGGAATACCTGGGGGTGTCTTCTTTCTGAAATGGGGTCACATGTGGGGTATTTATACTGCCCTGGCATTCTAGGGGCCCTAAAGCGTGAGAAGAAGTCTGGAATATAAATGTCTAAAAATTTTTACGCATTTGGATTCCGTGAGGGGTATGGTGAGTTCATGTGAGATTTTATTTTTTTACACAAGTTAGTGGAATATGAGAATTTGTAAGAAAAAAAATAATAATTTCCGCTAACTTGGGCCAAAAAAATGTCTGAATGGAGCCTTACAGGGGGTGATCAATGACAGGGGGGTGATCAATGACAGGGGGGTGATCAGGGAGTCTATATGGGGTGATCACCCCCCTGTCATTGATCACCCCCCTATAAGGCTCCATTCAGATGTCCGTATGTGTTTTGCGGATCCGATCCATGTATCCGTGGATCCGTAAAAATCATACGGACATCTGAATGCAGCCTTACAGGGGGGTGATCAATGACAGGGGGGTGATCAATGACAGGGGGGTGATCAATGACAGGGGGGGTGATCAGGGAGTCTATATGGGTTGATCACCCCCCTGTAAGGCTCCATTCAGAGGCCTGTATGTGTTTTGCGGATCCGATCCATCTATCAGTGGATCCGTAAAAATCATGCGGACGTCTGAATGGAGCTTTACAGGGGGGTGATCAATGACAGGGGGGAGATCAGGGATTCTATATGGGGTGATCACCACAGTCATTGATCACGCCCCTGTAAGGCTCCATTCAGACGTCCGTATGCGTTTTGCGGATCCGATCCATCTATCAGTGGATCCGTAAAAATCATGCGGACGTCTGAATGGAGCTTTACAGGGGGGTGATCAATGACAGGGGGGTAATCAATGACAGGGGGGTGATCAGGGAGTCTATATGGGGTGATCACCACAGTCATTGATCACGCCCCTGTAAGGCTCCATTCAGACGTCCGTATGCGTTTTGTGGATCCGATCCATCTATCAGTGGATCCGTAAAAATCATGCGGACGTCTGAATGGAGCTTTACAGGGGGGTGATCAATGACAGGGGGGTAATCAATGACAGGGGGGTGATCAGGGAGTCTATATAGGGTGATCACTACAGTCATTGATCACGCCCCTGTAAGGCTCCATTCAGACGTCCGTATGCGTTTTGCGGATCCGATCCATCTATCAGTGGATCCGTAAAAATCATGCGGACGTCTGAATGGAGCTTTACAGGGGGGTGATCAATGACAGGGGGGTGATCAGGGAGTCTATATGGGGTGATCACCACAGTCATTGATCACGCCCCTGTAAGGCTCCATTCAGACGTCCGTATGCGTTTTGCGGATCCGATCCATCTATCAGTGGATCTGTAAAAATCATGCGGACGTCTGAATGGAGCTTTACAGGGGGGTGATCACTGACAGGGGGGTGATCAGGGAGTCTATATGGGGTGATCACCACAGTCATTGATCACGCCCCTGTAAGGCTCCATTCAGACGTCCGTATGCGTTTTGCGGATCCGATCCATCTATCAGTGGATCCGTAAAAATCATGCGGACGTCTGAATGGAGCTTTACAGGGGGGTGATCAATGACAGGGGGGTGATCAATGACAGGGGGGTGATCAGGGAGTCTATATGGGGTGATCACCACAGTCATTGATCACGCCCCTGTAAGGCTCCATTCAGACGTCCGTATGCGTTTTGCAGATCCGATCCATCTATCAGTGGATCCGTAAAAATCATGCGGACGTCTGAATGGAGCTTTACAGGGGGGTGATCAATGACAGGGGGGTAATCAATGACAGGGGGTGATCAGGGAGTCTATATGGGGTGATCACCACAGTCATTGATCACGCCACTGTAAGGCTCCATTCAGACGTCCGTATGCGTTTTGCGGATCCGATCCATCTATCAGTGGATCCGTAAAAATCATGCGGACGTCTGAATGGAGCTTTACAGGGGGGTGATCAATGACAGGGGGGTAATCAATGACAGGGGGGTGATCAGGGAGTCTATATGGGGTGATCACCACAGTCATTGATCACGCCACTGTAAGGCTCCATTCAGACGTCCGTATGCGTTTTGCGGATCCGATCCATCTATCAGTGGATCCGTAAAAATCATGCGGACGTCTGAATGGAGCTTTACAGGGGGGTGATCAATGACAGGGGGGTAATCAATGACAGGGGGGTGATCAGGGAGTCTATATGGGGTGATCAGGGGTGATCAGGGGCTAATAAGGGGTTAATAAGTGACAGGGGGGGGTGTAGTGTAGTGTGGTGCTTGGTGCTACATATTGCTGAGCTATCTGTGTCCTCTGGTGGTCGATCCAAACAAAAGGGACCACCAGAGGACCAGGTAGCAGGTATATTAGACGATGTTATCAAAACAGCGTCTAATATACCTGTTAAGGGTTAAAAAAATCACATCTCCAGCCTGCCAGAGAACGATCGCCGCTGGCAGGCTGGAGATCCACTCGCTTACCTTCCGATCCTGTGAGCGCGCGCGCCTGTGTGCGCGTTCACAGGAAATCTCGCGTCTCGCGAGAGGACGCGCCGGCGCGTCCAGGCGGAATGAATCAACCACCTCCAGGACGCGTCGCTGCGTTCGGCGGTCCGGAGGTGGTTAAAGGGTTTCTACCACCACATTTTGACCTAATTAGCTGTCAGACACTAGCGATCTGCTAGTGTCTGCTCTACCTAACCATGCTATTGTAATTCCTTTCTCTGCAGCGGTTACCCTAAAAAACTTAGTTTTATTGGTATGCAAATGAGCCTCTAGGTGCTATGGGGGCGTCTTTTCAGCACCTAGAGGCTCCGTCCACTCACCATTTCTGCCGCCCAGCGCGCTCCAGCCCACCCCTCTCCTCTAGATTGACAGCCTACTAGTGCCTGCGCCGTGTGCTTCTGTATTCGGCGCAGGCGCAGTGACTGTCTCCCTGCGCCGGCATCTTCACTGCACCTGCGCCGATTACAGAAGCACACGGCGCAGGCGCGAGTAGGCTGTCAATCTAGAGGAGAGGGGCGGGCTGGAGACAGAGAGCAGGAACAGCTCTTACAAGAGCTAATAGTATAGCAAATCTTCAGCGTATAGTAATCCCCAGTGTCGATCAGTTACCCAAACACCAGCCATAACATGATGAAGGGTAAAACAGGAACTCTTTATTGAACACACAGCATTGACTTATATACACATGACATACTGAGGACATGACATAGCAGCCAATCCTGTACAGTTTAAACACAAAACTAACCCTATTCAACAAACACACTGGCATTGTCTTTGACGCAATCAACAATGAACATTCAAACAGATATCTTCACCCCCTTCATAATGAATGAATGGGAAGAGGAGACACATGTGATGGGATTATCGCCTGAGTGTATCATAGGAGTCGGCTGCTATTATAATCAACTATCTTAATCCCATCACTAACACAATCAGTGGGAGACTCAGTGCAGAGTTAACCCTTTTTGTGTTGCTGAATCCACACCATGCTATTTTAATAAGCAATAGGAAATATGTGGCATATAAATTACACACATAAATCAGGGTTCATAGTTCCTTGTAACCCCAAAAGGTCTGAGGGGGTCTCCATAGTTCTCGGTCCATAGTCTGTAGGAAGGAGGCTGGCCCTCCGACTTCTCCAGCAGCGCCAGTGACGGTTCAGTCCGTCACAGTCCTATCTCCCCATCAGCCGCTCCCTTTCTTTCTTTAACCTCCTCTCTTAGCCTATCACAACTTACTTCCAATGCCATGCATGAACAGGGAAATATGCTTGATCTAGTCTTCTTCCGTCATTGCTCAGTGTCAAACTTTAGTAACTTATCCTTCCCACTTTCTGACCACAATCTTCTTTCATTTACCATAAAGACCTCTCACTTTTCTCATGGCAATCCTACTTTTCACACTTACAGAAACCTACACACCATTAACTGCCAGCAACTTATTAACACCCTACAACTAGCTCTTACCCCAATCACTTCCCTCCCCTGTCCAGACTTGGCTGCCAATCATTACAAACAGACCCTCAAAACCACCCTAGATGAAGTTGCTCCAATATCAATCCGACCCTCTCGACACAGAACACGGCAACCCTGGCACACACCTGAAACACGTTTTCTCCCGCGCTGCTCCAGATGTGCAGAACGCTTATGGAGAAAATCGCGAATATCAGCAGACTTCCTCCATTATAAATTTATGCTCAAAACATACAATTCGGCTCTCAATATTGCAAAACAAAAGTACTTCACCTCTCTCATCTCCTCACTCTCGAATAACCCAAAATGACTTTTTGACACTTTTCACTCCCTTCTAAGCCCTAAAGTTCCAGAACCTGTCACTGACCTCTGCGCTATGGCATGGCCACTTACTTCAGAGACAAGATTGGCAGTATACGGCAGGAAATTTCCCAGTCACCAAATAATTTCAATCCTCCTCCCTCCAATTCCTCAATTCCCCCACATGCTCTCTCTCCTTTTTTGACCCTATAACAGAGGAAGAAGTCTCCAGGCTTCTCTCTTCTTCTCGACCGACGACCTGTAGCAGTGATCCTATTCCATCACACCTCCTCCGGTCCCTCTCCTCAGCTGTCATCACTCACCTAATTACAATTTTTAACCTCTCTCTCTCTTCTGGTATCTTTCCGTCCTCTTTCAAACACTCTATTATGAGCCCACTACTAAAGAAACCATCTCTTGACCCGACCTGTGCTACAAACTACCGACCTGTTTCTAACCTCCCCTTCATCTCTAAACTCCTTGAACATCTTGTCTACTCTCGCTTAATAAGCTATCTCTCTGCAAACTCTCTTCTTGACCCATTACAATCTGCCTTCCGCCCTCTTTACTCTACAGAAACTGCCCTTACTAAAGTGTCTAACGATCTCCTAACAGCAAAAAGAAATGGTGACTATTTGCTACTGATTCTGTTGGATCTCTCTGCAATTGGCCCTAAGGACACTGCCTTCTCTTGGTTTTCTTCCTATCTCTCTGGCCGCTCCTTTAGTGTGTCATTCGCTGACTCTTCTTCTCCTCTTCCTCTTGATGTTGGAGTTCCTCAGGGCTCAGTACTAGGTCCTCTACTCTTCCCCCTCTATACAGCCCCCATCGGACAGACTTTAGTAGATTTGGCTTTCGATACCATCTCTATGCTGACGATACCCAACTATACACTTCATCCTCTGACATCACCCCTGGTACGTGGGCATGCAATCGTCTACCATCGAGACCCTTGCATGTGCATAGCATTCAGGGAGAGCTCTTAGGGTTTTATAGGGCTCACCTATAAGCTCCTTAGTTTGGGATCAAGCCAGTCGCTCATTTATTCATAAGTTCCAGCTATCTGCAAACTTCACCCGTGACATTATAAACCGCCATAACCGTCTTAAGCAGTGGCGTACCTACCATATAGGCAGACCACGCAGCTGCTATGGGGACCGTGAGGAAGGGGGGCCCGCAGTGGAGGAGAGTCCCCGCCCCTGTCTATCTTCCTAACTGTCTCCCGTCTGCTAACCCTGCCTCCTAGCTCCGCCTCCTGCCTGTTAGCTCCGCCCCCGCCTAATTCCTCTGGATTGCCACAACCCCACCAGTAATGAAGTAAGTGATGACTTGTAGGTGAGGACAGTGCAGAGGTGTATGTGTGTGGAAGGGGGCAAGGTCACTCAGCTTTCCCAGGCTATTCCTCTGCACATATGCCATTCAGAACAGGAGGGAAGCTGGTTGTCACTACATTATGTAATGTGACTCAGCTTTCCTGATGTCCTGCATGGCACAAGTGCAGAGGCATGAGAAGATATGAGGGTAGGTGGGAGTTCTTCAGCTTTCTCAGACTATTCTCATGTCTCTCCACATGTGCCATGCAGGAGAGCAGAAAAGCTGGGTGCTATTACATCATGTAATGTCACTCAGATTTCCTGCTATCCTGCAAGGCATAAAAGCAGATAATAAGAACATGGAAAGGCAGGGGGAGGGGTTCACTCAGCTTTCCCAAAGACTCATGTCTCTGCACATGTGTTATGCAGGATAGCAAGTAATGTCACTGTATCCCAGCTGTCCTGCATGACACAGAGGATGGGGTAAGGGGGACACTCATTTTTGTCAATATATGCTGAACACTGCTGGAACCTACCGGATCCCATTCACTATAATGGGTCTGTTGGGTTCCAGCGTGAGTACTGCTGCATGAGATGGGGCAGGGGAGAAGTTAGGGAGGGTAGTGAGAGGAGCCAGGGCGCATAGTGGGAGGGACTAGGAACGGGCATGGGGGCCCAATCTAAATTCTTGCTATGGGGCCCAATGATTTCTGTGTACGCCCCTGGTCTTAAGCATGGATCCGGTTTCATCCTTAAACCACATGCAAGGTCTTTCGATGGAGGTAGCAGATCTCCGTAAAACTGTGTCTCAGTTTCAGGTGACCGGTTCTGCTGGCGTTCATGGAGTTTGTTCCGAGCCTAATATCTCGCTTCCGGATACGTTCTCCGGGGGTAGTGAGAATTTTGTTCGCTTTAGAGAGGCATGCAAACTCCTTTTTCGCCTACTTCCCCATTCCTCTGGTGATGAGGAGCAGAGGGTGGGGATCCTCATCTCGCTGCTCAGGGATAACGCTCAATTTTTTGTAGCCCTGGGGCAGATATATGATGACCCGGATCGTATTGCTCTGGCTGAATCTAAACTGCGTTTTTTATGCCAGGGTAAACACTCCGCAGAGATATATTGTTCTGAATTTCGGAGATGGGCAACTGATACTGGTTGGAATGATGCTGCACTCCGAAGTCAATTTTGCCATGGTCTTTCGGAGAGATTAAAAGATGCATTCGCTTTTCATGAGAGACCAGCGTCGTTAGAGTCAGCCATGTCTCTAGCTGTTCGTATTGACAGGCGTCTTAGAGAGAGAGAGGATACTACTCTTTTCTGTCATATTCAGCCCAAGGACAGTGGGGCTGTCTCATTCAGTGCACAGGTGTCTCAGTCTGTCTCAATCCCCTCTGAGGAGGAGGCCATGCAGCTGGGTTTGCCTCTGATAGTAGAGGATTCAGCTCTCAGAGGAGGGTTTGTTTCTGTTGTGGGGGTATAAATCACTTAGCTAATGTTTGCCCCTCTAGGAGATTCATGAAGTTTTCTGAGGGTAATAAAAAAAACAAAAAAAAAACTCTAAAACCTTTCCATTTGCTACTATTGGCAAGGTTAAAGCTGAAATTGAAGGTTTGCCGTTTGCTTGTAGTTCCCGTTTTCTCCTACCTGCCAGGGTGGCGCTAGACAGCAAGAACATTGTTTGTGAGATTTTTATAGATAGTGGAGCAGCTGTCAATCTCATTGATAATCAATTTGCAACAACGCATGGTTTCCAGGTATGCACTTTGGAAAAGGTTTTTGCTATCGATTCAGCTCCACTTTCTCAAAGATCGTTAAAGGGCATAGTTCACAATATCCGTTTGACCGTGGGTGACGCTCATGTTGAGGATATGTCATGTTTCGTCTTAAGCGGATTACCTACTCCTCTAGCGTTGGGGCTACCCTGGCTCACTAAACATAACCCCACCATTGATTGGCAAGCAAGGCAAATAAATGGTTGGAGTGAGCTTTGCAGAGACAATTGCGTAGCGGCATCTCTTTCAGAGGTTTCTACCAAGACTGTGCCATCTTTTCTCTCTGAATTTTCAGATGTGTTTTCCGAGAGTGGTGTCCAGGAGTTGCCCCCTCACCGGGAGTAAGACTGCCCTATTAATCTCATCCCAGGCGCCAAGCTGCCAAAATCACGACTATACAATCTCTCCCAACCTGAAAGGGTCGCTATGCGTACTTATATCTCTGAGAGCCTGAGAAAGGGACACATCTGACCCTCGAAGTCACCTGTTGCCGCTGTTTTTTTTTTTGTTAAGAAAAAAGATGCTTCTTTAAAACCGTATCACGATTCATGACCCATATCCGCTTCCTCTGATCCCGGACCTGTTTAACCAGATTGTTGGGGCTAAAGTTTTTTCTAAGTAGGATTTAAGAGGGGCATACAACCTAGTCAGGGTAAGGGAAGGGGACGAATGGAAGACGGCCTTCAATACCCCTGAGGGTCATTTCGAGAATTTGGTTATGCCCTTTGGTTTGATGAATGCTCCGGCCGTCTTCCAACATTTTGTGAACAGCATTTTTTATCATTTAATGGGGAAATTTGTACTGGTGTATCTAGATGACATTTCGATTTTTTCTCCTGATTTCAAGACTCATCGGGACCACCTATGTCAGGTCTTGCTGATTCTGCGAGAGAATAAATTGTACGCTAAACTGGAAAAATGTGTGTTTGCGGTTCTGGAGATTCAATTTCTTGGTTTTCTTCTCTCGGCTTCTGGTTTTCGCATGGACCCTGAGAAGGTCCGCGCTGTGCTTCATTGGGAGCTTCCTGAGAATCAGAAGGCGCTGATGCGGTTTTTGGGTTTTGCCAATTATTATAGAAAGTTCATTTTGTTAAGCCACTCACTGATATGACTAAAAAGGGGGTGGATTTTTCCTCAAGGTCGGCAGATGAGCCTTTTCTAGTATTAACCCCTTAAGGGCTCAGCCCTATTGCACCTTAAGGACCAGGCCATTTTTTGCAAATCTGACCAGTGTCACTTTAAGTGCTGATAACTTTAAAACGCTTTGATTTATCCAGGCCATTTAGAGATTGTTTTTTCGTCACATATTGTACTTCATGACACTGGTAAAATAAAGTCAAAAAAATTCATTTTTATTTATAAAAAAATACCAAATTTACCCAAAAAAATTTTAAAATTGTAAATTTCCAAGTTTAAATTTCTCTACTTCTATAATACATAGTAATACCTCCAAAAATAGTTATTACTTTACATTCCCCAAATGTCTACTTCATGTTTGGATCATTTTGGGAATGATATTATATTTTTTGGGGATGTTACAAGGCTTAGAAGTTTAGAAGCAAATCTTGAAATTTTTCAGAAATTTTCAAAAACCCAATTTTTAGGGACCAGTTCAGGTCTGAAGTCACTTTGCGAGGCTTACATAATAAAAAAACACCCAAAAATGAGGTATTCAAAACTGATTTTTACAAACTTTTGTAACCCTTTAGGTGTTCCACAAGAATTAATGGAAAATAGAGATACAATTTCAAAATTTCACTTTTTTGGCAGATTTTCCATTTTAATAATTTTTTTCCAGTTACAAAGCAAGGGTTAACAGCCAAACCAAACTCAATATTTATGGCCCTCTATTCTGTAGTTTACAGAGACACCCCATATGTGGTCGTAAACCGCTGTACGGGCACACGGCAGGGCGCAGAAGGAAAGGAATGCCATACGGTTTTTGGAAGGCAGGTTTTGCTGGACTGGTTTTTTTGACACCATGTCCCATTTGAAACCCCCTAATGCACCCCTAGAGTAGAAACTCCATAAAAGTGACTCCATCTAAGAAACTACACCCCTCAAGGTATTCAAAACTGATTTTACAAACATCGTTAACCCTTTAGGTGTTCCACAAGAATTAATGAAATATAGAGATACAATTTAAAAATTTAACTTTTTTTGCAGATTTTCCATTTTAATAATTTTTTTCCGGTTACAAAGCAAGGGTTAACAGCCAAACCAAACTCAATATTTATGGCCCTGATTCTGTAGTTTACAGAAACACCCCATATGTGGTCGTAAACCGCTGTACGGGCACACGGCAGGGCGCAGAAGGATAAGAATGCCATACGGTTTTTGGAAGGCAGGTTTTGCTGGACTGGTCTAATTTTTTGCGGGATGAGATGACGGTTTTATTGGCACTATTTTGGGGTGCATATGAATTTTTGATCGCTTGCTATTACACTTTTTGTGATGTAAGGTGACAAAAAATGGTTTATTTAGCACAGTTTTTTTTTTCTATTTTTTACGGTGTTCATCTGAGAGGTTAGGTCATGTGATATTTTTATAGAGCCGGTCGATACGAACGCGGCGATACCAAATATATATACTTTTTTTTAATTTATGTAAGTTTTACACAATAACAGCTTTTTTAAAAAAAAAAAAAGATGTTTTAGTGTCTCCATATTCTGAGCCATAGTTTCTTTTTTTTTGGCCGATTGTCTCAGGTAGGGGCTCGTTTTTTGCAGGATGAGGTGACGGTTAGATTGGTACTTTTTTGGTGGGCAAACGCCTTTTTGATCGCTTGCTGTTGTACTTTTTGTGATGTAAGGTGACAAAAAATTGTTTATTTAGCACAGTTTTTTTTTTTTTTTTTTTACGGTGTTCATCTGAGGAGTTAGGTCATGTGATATGCTTATAGAGCCGGTCGATACGGACGCGGCGATACCTAATATGTATACTTTTTTTTTTTTCCTATATTTTACCAATTTTTTTTTACTTTATTCGGGGAAAATGACGTTTTTGTTTATTTTTACTGGAAACTTTTGATTTTTTGGGGGGAAAACTTTATTTTTTAAACTTTTTTTTCACTTTATTTTTTGTCCCACTTTGGGGCTTGAACTTTTGGGGGTATATTCCTTTACAATGCATTCCAATACTTCTGTATTGGAATGCATTGGCTGTATGAGTAATACTGTGTGTATTACTCATACAGCTTCCGGGGCCTGTGAGATCCAGGGGGCTGGATCTCACAGGCTCTTCACCGGAAGGCAGCGCAGATGCCTCAGGAAGGCATTGCGCTGCCTTCCATGCCATCAGGTCCCCCCCATAGCCCCATGGGGACCCGATGGCACCACTGCCGCACCAGGTAAAAGCCGCAAACCGCAGGTCTGAATTGACCTGCGGTTTGCAGCGATCGCCGACACGGGGGGTTAGCCGAAGTACCTGCTCAATGATTTGAGCAGGCACCTTGTTCCGATCACCGCTCGCCAGGCGGCGGTGATCGGAACAACACATGACGTAACCGGTACGTCATGTGTCCTTAAGGACTCAGGAAACATGCCGTACCGGTACGTTATGTGTCTGTAAGGGGTTAAAGATAGTTTTGCTTCCGCTCCCATTTTGGTACAACCTGATGTCTCTCTACCTTTTATTGTTGAGGTGGATGCTTCTGAGGTGGGTGTGGGTGCGGTCTTATCTCAGGGTCCCTCTCCTGTCAAATGGCGACCGTGTTCCCTTTTCTCAAGGAAACTATCCTCTGCAGAGAGAAATTACGTTGTGAGAGATAGGGAGTTGTTGGCCATCAAATTAGCTTTTGAGGAATGGCGCCATTGGTTAGAGGGAGCCAGACACCCTATTACTGTGTTTACCGACCATGAGAATCTGGCCTACTTGGAATCGGCCAAGCGTCTGAACCCGAGACAGGCCAGATGGTCTTTGTTCTTTTCTAGGTTTAATTTTGTTGTTACGTTCCGCCCTGGGGTTAAAAATGTGAAGGCGGATGCCCTGTCACGTTGTTTTCCGGGAGGGGGGAACTTTGAAGACCCGGGTCCCATTTTGGCTGAAGGGGTGGTCGTCTCTGCTTTTTATCCTGATTTGGAGGCAGAGGTTCAGGCAGCCCAGGCAGAGGCTCCTGATCTTTGTCCTCCTGGGAGGTTGTTTGTGCCTCTCGCTTTACTACACAAGGTTTTTAAGGAGCACCACGATACTGTCCTTGCTCGGCACCCGGGGAGTAGAGCCACAGTGGATCTCATTGCTCGGAGATTCTGGTGGACGGCTCTTCGTAAGACGGTTGAGGGTTTTGTGGCAGCCTGCGAGACCTGCGCTCGTGCCAAGGTCCCTCATTCACGGCCATCGGGTTCTCTCCTCCAGTTACCCATTCCTTTCCGTCCTTGGACGCATCTGTCCATGGACTTCATTACGGACCTGCCTCGTTCCTCGGGGAAGACTGTGATTCTGGTGGTAGTGGATCGTTTTAGCAAAATGGCGCATTTCATTCCCTTTCCTGGGTTACCCAATGCTAAGACGCTGGCACAAGCGTTTGTTGATCATATTGTTAAATTGCATGGCATTCCTTCAGACATCGTTTCTGATAGGGGCACGCAATTTGTTTCCAGATTCTGGAAGGCCTTCTGTTCTCACTTGGGGGTTCGGTTGTCGTTCTCTTCTGCTTTTCACCCGCAGTCGAATGGTCAGACCAAACGCATCAATCAGAATCTGGAGACATATCTGCGCTGTTTTGTGGCGGAGATCAGGAGGATTGGTATTCTTTTTTGTCCCTTGCTGAGTTTGCTTTAAATAACCGTCGCCAGGAGTCCTCTGATAAGTCACCATTTTTTGGTGCATATGGGTTTCATCTGCAGTTTGGGACATTCTCTGGAGAGGGGTCTTCTGGTTTACCCGATGAGGAGAGATTTTCCTCGTCTTTGTCATTTATTTGGCAAAAGATTCAGGGTAATCCCAAGAGGATGAGTGAGAGATATAAGCGTGTGGCGGATAAGAGACGTGTGCCTGGTCCGGACCTGAATGTGGGTGATCTGGTGTGGTTGTCTACAAAGAATATCAAACTGAAGGTTCCCTCCTGGCAGTTGGGTCCTAAGTTTATTGGGCCTTACAAGATCTTGTTCGTCATCAATCCCGTTGCCTTCCATCTTGATCTTCCTCAGACTTGGAAGATCCATAATGTTTTTCACAAGTCCTTATTAAAACCTTAATTCCAACCCACTGTACCCTCCTCTTTGCCTCCTCCTCCGATTATTGTTGTTGGTAATCTTGAATTTCAGGTCTCTAGGATTGTGGATTCTCGCATTATCCGCGGTTCTCTTCAGTACCTCGTTCATTGGGAGAGCTATGGTCCTGAGGAGAGGATGTGGGTCCCAGTGGCGGACATTAAGGCCACTCGTCTCATCAGGGCTTTCCATAGGTCTCATACTGAGAAGGTGCGCTCTGAGTGTCCGGAGTCCACCCGTAGAGGGAGGGGTACTGTCACTGCCAGTTCTGTGAGAAGGTCTGGCAGACGTTCTTCTCTACCTCTTGTATGATGTTCTTTGTTTTGGTTTCATTTTCTCATCTCCTTTCCTTCTGCCAGGTGTCATTTATTTAAACTAATCGTCTTCCTTTATATTCCCTCCCATACTGCCTAACTTTGCGGTTTATACTACTTCCTGGATAAAGTGTTCACTGCTGGAGACTGCTTCTGCTGTTTGCTCAGATAAGTCCTTTACTTTATTGTGTTTCCTTGCTGGCTTGATTCTAGGAGACCCTGACTCCGTCCGTATTAAGTGCAGGGAGCCGGTGGTCGTGTCCCCTCACTATTATAGGGTTTTCAGGTGTCACACAGACTTAGGTACGTGGGCATGCAATCATCTACCATCGAGACCCTTGCATGTGCATAGCAGTCAGGGAGAACTCTTAAGGTTTTATAGGGCTCACCTATAAGCTCCTTAGTTTGGGATCAAGCCAGTCGCTCGTTTATTCATAAGTTCCAGCTATCTGCAAACTTCACCCGTGACATTATTACACCCAAAGTTTGGTGAATTTCACCCGAATATGTAACAGAAAAATTAGTGAAATGTTACCTGTCTACTAGGTAGAGCAGGGGTATATCACACCCAGAACTTTGTAAATTTCACCCGAATATGTAATAGACAAATTAATGTGTTTTTTTTTACCTGTCTACTAGGTATAGCAGTGGTATATCACACCCAAAAATTGGTGAATTACACACAAATATGTAACAGACAAATTAGTGAAATGTTACCTGTCTACTAGGTAGACCAGGGGTATATCAAAACAAAAAATTTGTGAATTCACCCGAATATGTAACAGACAAATTAGTGAAATTTTACCTGACTACTAGGTAGAGCAGGAGTATATCACTCCCAAATATTGGTGAATTTCACCCGTATATGTAACAGACAAATTAATGATTTTTTTTTCCTGCCTACAAGGTATAGCAATAGTATATCAGAGCCAAAAATTGGTGACTTTCACTAAAAAATGTATCAGACAAATTAGTGAAATGCTTTTACCTGTCTACTAGGTACAGCCGGGGTATATCACACCCAAAAATTGGGGAATTTAACCTGGATATGTAACAGACAAATTAGTGAAATGTTACCTGTCTACTAGGTAGAGAAGGGGTATATCACACCCAAAAATTAGGGAATTTCACCCGAATATGTAACAGACAAATTAATGATTTTTTTTTTACCTGTCTACTAGATATAGCAGTGGTATATCACACCCAAAAATTGGTGAATTACACCCGAATATGTAACAGACAAATTAGTGAAATGTTACCTGTCTACTAGGTAGAGCAGGGGTATATCAAAACAAAAAATTTGTGAATTTCACCCGAAAATGTAAGAGACAAATTAATGAATTTTTACCTGTCTACTAGGTACAGCAGGGGTATATCACACCCAAATATTGGTGAATTTCACCCGAATATGTAACAAATTAATGATTTTTTTTCCTGTCTACTAGGTATAGCAGTGGTATATCACAGCCAAAAATTAGTGAATTACACCCGAATATTTAACAGACAAATTAGTGAAATGTTACCTGTCTACTAGGTAGAGCTGGGGTATATCAAAACCAAAAATTTGTTAATTTTACCCGAATATGTAACAGACAAATTAATGAATTTTTTTTACCTGTCTACTAGGTATAGCAGTGGTATATCACACCCAAAAATTGGTGAATTACACACGAATATGTAACAGACAAATTTGTGAAATGTTACCTGTCTACTAGGTAGAGCAAGGGTATATCAAAACTAAAAATTTGTCATTTTCACCCAAATATGTAACAGACAAATTAAAGATTTTTTCAATCCTGTCTACTAGATATAGCAGTGGTGTATCATAGCCAAAAAATGGTGAATTTCACCCGAAAATGTAAAAGACAAATTAGTGAAATGTTTGTACCTGTCTACTAGGTACAGCCGGGTTATATCACACCCAAAAAGTGGTGAATTTCACCAGAATATGTAACATACAAATTAGTGAAATGTTACCTGTCTACTAGGTAGAGCAGGGGTATATCACACCCAAAAAATTTTAATTACACCCGAATATGTAACAGACAAATTAGTGAAATGTTACCTGTCTACTAGGTAGAGCAGGGGTATATCACACTGAAAAATTGGTGAATTTCCCCAGAAAATGTAACAGACAAATTAGTGAAATGTTTTTACCTGTCTCCTAGGTACAGCCGGGTTATATCACACCCAAACAGTGGTAAATTTGACTCAAATATGTAACAGACAAATTAGTGAAATGTTACCTGTCTACTAGGTAGAGGAGGGGTATATCACACCGAAAAATTGGTGAATTTCCCCAGAAAATGTAACAGACAAATTAGTGAAATGTTTTTACCTTTCTCCTAGGTACAGCCGGGTTATATCACACCCAAAAAGTGGTGAATTTCACCTGAATATGTAACAGACAAATTAGTGAAATTTTACCTGCCTACTAGGTATAGCAATGGTATATCACACCCAAAAATTGGTGAATTACACCCAAATATGTAACAGACAAATTAGTGAAATGTTACCTGTCTACTAGGTAGAGCAGGGGTATATCACACCCAAAAATTAGTGAATTTTACCAGAAAATGTAACAGACAAATTAGTGAACAGTTTTTATCTGTTGTGGCAAAACTTACCTCGCCACTGGGTTTTGGAGGGGCCTGATTGCCAGCCTCTTGCCTCAGGATTATGGCCCATATACTAACTTTGAAGGAGAAGACAGACCGGCCGCACAGCCTAAATCTGTGGAAAGCCATGCTTGCGGTCGGCCAAACGTGACTTTTATGGAATTCGGGAACCCCTGCTCGGATCTGGGTGATTTTTTGGATATGTTGTTCACCCAGATCAGATCTATCCATGGATATATACATTATGGGGATATGTGGGTGTCACGGCGGACGTACACTTAGTACAAACGATAACACACCAACCAGGCTCTGGACGAGAGACAGGGGAAGGGTCACCTCCTAGCTTATCCCTGACCTCTTTCCCTGCACTGCTCAGCCCACAGCAGACCTAGATGGTAGGTGTGCTAGTGTCCTCCAGCCTGGGCTAACAAAACCCTGAACTCCCTAAGATGGTGAAGTGGGGAGATGGGAGCAGTCTGCTCGCACAGAACCTGGATGGAATAGAAGACACAAATAACCGAACTAGAAATGACACTTATCTCAGAGAGCAGGAACTCACAGCCAACCTTCCCTCCAAGCTTCCCAGACCAGAATGAACTGTATAATCCACTCAGAACACTGGGCAGTGTGCTATTTAAACTAAAGCCCCCACCCAGTGCACCTGATGAGAGGCGGATCCAGCACGGCTCCAAAACAACATTAAACTCGTGCTGCTATCCTGGCTGACCTCCGCACATCGTCAAAGTGGGGCATGACAGTGGGGTTTTGAGGTGTTTTCTGTTTTTTAGGAAAAATGTGTGTTTTCATTATGTTTGGTAATTGCATCACAGGCAGAGCCCAATGTGTTTTGGTAATTGTATTTTGTTAATTGCGTCACAGACCATGCCATTGTGTTTGTTAATTGCGTCACAGACAATGCCATTGTGTTTGTTGAATAGGGTTAGTTTTTGTGTTTAAACCGTAAAGCTATAAAGGATTGGCTGCTATGTCATGTCCTCAGTTCCCAACCAGGTCCACAGGGGGTGGTACCCTTGTTGGAAAATGTGTATATAAGTCAATGCTGGTGTGTTCAATAAAGAGTTCCTGTTTTACATTCAACATAGAGCCTCGTCTCATGTGTGTGAGGATTGCTATACGTGTATACTCCCCGGGCTATAACTCCTAGCTCTTGTAAGAACTGTTCCTGTTCCTGGTTCCTGTGGTGGTATCGGTGCCGAGTGGAGTGCTTGGAGTCCTCGGGAAGTGCTAGGAGCATCCATCAACGGAGGTACCCGGTCGGGGTGCAAGGAGATCCGTTACATTGGTGGCAGCAGTGGGATCGTTCCCACAGCCAGAGGGACAGCTACAGGAGACACTATTCCGTGTATTTACAAGTTGGGGGCAACGCATGTTCCAGTACAGCGACCCTAAGAGCAACAGAATGGAAACAGCAGTGGAGTACGATGAGGGTGTCATGGATGACCGAGATGCAGTCCGCAAAGGCATCTGGTACCAGGCACTGGGTATTGTGGAGTATATGCAGGACGAGAGACTCCCCACGGAAGACCAGCGGTTGCAGAAGCGAGTAGCCCTGCGGATGCCCTACCTGGGAGAGCAGCCCCGGGGGGAATGGGTAAAGAAATATGAACACCTAGCATGGCAGGAGCTGTGGCTGGAAGATGCCTACCAGGCTCTCTGGTGGTATGGGGCACAGTACCTACCCAGGACAGCTGAGCATGACAAGCCAGAGGGAGAGGAGTTTGATGGTCCTGGCTTGTTATGGGTGGGAGACTTTTTCAGAGCTGGAGTTTGGGAGCCCTACACAAGCCCGGTTCCGTGATCTCTTGGAATGGAGGTAGAGCAGGTATGACTGGGAAGACACTCATGAGATTGAGCAGGACCTGGTCCACCTGGTGACCCGGGAGATGGAGCTGGAACAGCAGCTGTTCCACTCCAGTGAGAAGGCTCAGCAGGAGAGAAGAGTGACAGAGCCAGAGCCAGACCTCTTCAGCTGGGAAGATATTGTGGAGGTTTACTGGGAAGAACCCCAGGGGGCCGGAGGAGATGGGACCGAGGTCTCTCCACCGGTCCTGCAGGGAATTGGGAGCCCAGTCTCCATTCCCCAGCGGCAGGCTGAGTTACAGGGGGCAGAGACAGTCGGTCCTGTCCCCCAGCGGCAATGTGATTTATTGGGAATTGGGAGCCCAGTCTCCATTCCCCAGCGGCAGGCTGAGTTACAGGGGGCAGAGACAGTCGATCCTGTCCCCCAGCGGCAGAGTGTCCAGCAGGGAATAGAGAGCCCAGTCTCCTTTCCCCAGCAGCAGGACACTGTATTGGGAGCGGAGACGGTTGATCGTCCTTCCCAACGGCTGGAAGTATGTATGGGAGAGGAGCTCGTTACCCCCTCTCCCCAGCGGCAGCTTAACGCACCAGGGGGAGACAGTAATCCCCAGCAACAGGGCTGTTTAGCCAAAGGGGAGACAGTCGGTCTCCTTCTCCAGCAGCAGAGCTGGGTATCCAAAGGGGAGACAGTCGGTCTCCCCCTCCAACAACCAGGCTCCAACCAGGCTTCTTCTGTGGTACCAGGGCAGAGTACCGCTGATCCCTGCCCACAAAGCAACCTCCACTCCAAGCCAGGGAGCAACACAGAGACCGCGAGTACCAGTTACCAACATAACCTTGGTGGACTCACTGGACAGAGACAGGCTACCAAATTCAACAGGTCCAGTATTTGGTTGTGGGTGGAGTGCCAGACTAACTCAGATACCGACCGGCGTGAGGTCAGGTATCTGGTTAGTCTTCCCTGGGAGGGGGAGATGTGTGGCAAAACTAACCTCGCTACTGGGTTTTGAATTACACCCGAATATGTAACAGACAAATTAGTGAAATGTTACCTGTCTACTAAGTAGTCTACTAAGTAGAGCAGGGGTAAATCACACCCAAAAATTTGTGAATTTTACCAGAAAATGCAACAGACAAATTAGTGAAATGTTTTTACCTGTCTACTAGGTACAGTCGGGGTATATCACACCTAAACAGTGGTAAATTTCACCCGAATATGTAACACACAAATTAGTGAAATGTTACCTGTCTACTAGGTAGAGCAGGGGTATATCACACCCAAAAATTGGTGAATTTTCCCAGAAAATGTAACAGACAAATTAGTGAAATATCTTTACCTGTCTGCTAGGTACAGCCGGGTTATATCACACCCAAAAAGTTGTGAATTTCACCTGAATATGTAACAGATAAATTAGTGAAATTTTACCTGTCTACTAGGTAGAGCAGGCACACGGAATCTGTGGATGGCACAGTTAAGGGGTGGGGGTCTGTGGATGGCACTGTTATGGGCTGGGGGGGCACTGTGGATGGCACTGTTATGGGGTGGGGGGTCTGTGGATGGCACATATATAACAGTGCCATCCACAGATCCCCCACCCCAGAACAGTGCCATCCACAGTGCCCCCCCAGCCCATAACAGTGCCATCCACAGACCCCCACCCCTTAACTGTGCCATCCACAGATCCCCCCCCTGTAACAGTGCCAGCCACAGATCCCCCCCCTGTAACAGTGTCCGTCATCCACAGATCCCCCCATAAGTGTCCATCATCCACAGATCCCCCCATAAGTGTCCGTCATCCACAGATCCCACCATAAGTGTCCGTCATCCACAGATCCCCCCATAAGTGTCCATCATCCACAGATCCCCCCATAAGTGTCTGTCATCCACAGATCCCCCCATAAGTGTCTGTCATCCACAGATCCCCCATAAGTGTCCATCATCCACAGATCCCTCCATAAGTGTCCGTCATCCACAGATCCCCCCCATAAGTGTCCGTCATCCACAGATCCCCCCCATAAGTGTCCGTCATCCACAGATCCCCCCCATAAGTGTCCGTCATCCACAGATCCCCCCCATAAGTGTCCGTCATCCACAGATCCCCCCATAACAGTGTCCGTCATCCACAGATCCCCCCATAACAGTGTCCATGTCTGGTTTATTTTAATGAACGTGAGCTTGTCCACATTGGCTGTGGACAGGCGGCTGCGCTTGTCTGTGATAACAACCCTGCCGTGCTAAACACACGTTCAGACAATACACTGGCTGCAGGGCAGGCCAGCACCTCCAAGGCGCAAAGGGCAAGCTCAGGCCATGTGCCCAATTTGGAGACCCAGAAGTTGAAGGGGGCAGACCCGTCATTCAGTACGTGTAAGCGTGTGCACACATACTGCTCCACCATGTTGCTGAAATGCCGCCTCTTGCTAAGACGTTTTAAAGAGGACCTTTCACCAGAATAAAACATCTAAACTAACTATACAGACATGTAGAGCGGCGCCCAGGGATCCCCCTGCACTTACTGTTATCCCTGGGCGCCGCTCCGTTCTCCCGGTATAGCCTCCGGTATCTTCATAGTTAGGCTCCACCCAGGGGAACCTGACGGCGTCTCTTTCTCCTATGCTGTAGCACTGGCCAATCGCAGCGCTCAGCTCATAGCCTGAGAGTTTTTTTTTTCTCTCAGGCTATGAGCTGAGCGCTGCGATTGGCTAGCGCTACAGCATGGGAGAATGAGACGCCGTCAGGTTCCCCTGGGTGGAGCCTAACTATGAAGATACCGGAGGCTATACCGGGCGAACGGAGCGGCGCCCAGGTATAACAGTAAGTGCAGAGGGATCCCTGGGCGCCGCTCTACATGTCTGTATAGTTAGTTTAGATGTTTTATTCTGGTGAAAGGTCCTCTTTAATATCAGCTGGTGGTGCTGGTTGTTGTGGTGTGCTAACAAAGCTTTTCCACATTTCGGCCATGCTAACCCTGCCTTCTGAGGTGCTGGTGGTGCCCCAGCTGCGTTGGCGACCTCTTCCTCCTCCTCTGCCTTCGCCTTGTGCTTCCACTGTGCCCCCGCTGTCAGGTGGGAATGCCACCAGCAGCGCTTCTACCAGCGTGCGCTTGTGCTCTCGCATCTTACGATCATGCTCCAGTGATGAAATTTAGGATGGTACGTTGTCCTTGTGACGGGGATCCAGCAGCGTGGACACCCAGTAATCAGCACAAGTTAGAATGTTGGCAACTCGACGGTCGTAGCGGAGACACTGCAGCATATAATTGCTCATGTGTGCCAGGCTGCCCATAGGCAACGAAAAGCTATCCTCTGTGGGAGGTGTATCGCCTGGGTCCTCTGTATCCCCCCAGCCACGCACCAGTGATGGCCATGAGCTGGTTTGGGTGCCACCCTGCTGTTAACACGGTTCCTCCTCCTCCATCTCCTCCTCCTCCACTTAGGCATCCTCCAGAACTGTGCCCTGGCTGGACAATTGTGTACCTGGCGTTTGTGGGTGCAGAAACCCACCCTCTGAGCCACTTGTGAATGACTGACCAGAAACCCTATGAAATGATCCTTCTTCCTCCTCCTCCTGTGCCACATTCTCTTCCATCATCGCCAGCAGCGTTTTTTCAAGGAGACATAGAAGTGGGATAGTAACGCTGAGAACAGTGTTATCGGCACTGGCCATGTTGGTGGAGTGCTCGAAACAGCGCAACAAGGAACACAGGTCTCGCATGGAGGCCCAGTTATTGGTGGTGAAGTGGTGCTGTTCCGCAGAGCGACTCACCCGGGCGTGCTGCAGCTGAAACTCCACTATCGCCTGCTGCTGCTCGCACAGTCTGGCAGGCATGTGTAAGGTGGAGTTCCACCTTGTGGGCACGTCGCATATGAGGAGGTGAGCGGGAAGGCCGAAGTTACTCTGCAGCACTTACAGGGGAGCAGCAGCAGGGTGAGAACGCAGAAAACGCGCACAGACGGCCTTGCACTTTCTGCAGCAGCTCTGACATATTGGGGCAATTTTTAAGGAACCTCTCCACCACAAAATTCAGCACATGGTGGCAAGGGATGTGCGTCAAACCGGCTAGTCCCAGAGCTGCTATGAGATTTCGCCCATTATCGAACATTACCAGGCCGGGCTTGAGGCTCACTGGCACCAACCACTCATCGGTCTGTTGTTCCACGCCCGTCCATAGCTCCTGCGCAGTGGGGGGTTTGTCCCCCAAACAGATAAGTTTTAAAACTGCCTGCTGTCGTTTACCCCTGGCTGTGCTGAAGTTGGTGGTGAAGGTGTTACGCTGACCAGATGAGAAGCCGGTAGAGAATTAGGAAGAGGAGTAGGAGGAGGAAGCAACAGGAGGCAAACTGAAGCGCCCTGCCATCCTCGGTGGTGGAAGGACATGCGCCAAACTGCTATCTGCCTTAGGCCCAGCCGCCACTGCATTTACCCCGTGTGCTGTTATGGAGATATAACGTCTCTGACTGTGCTTACTGATCCACGTATCCATAGTTAGGTGGACCTTGCCACAGATGGCGTTTTGTCCCCAACTTGGTTGTGCAGGGAAGGTATGGCACGCCTGGAAAAGTAGTGGCGGCTGGGTACGACGTACTGTGGGACATCCACCGCCATAAGGCTTTTAAAACTCTCCGTCTCCACCAGACGGAATGACAGCATTTCAAAGGACAGTAATTTTGAAATGCTGGCATTCAGGGCCAGGGATCACGGGTGGGTAGGGGGGTACTTCCTCTTCCACTCCAGTGTTTAGGAGATGGAGAGCTGAACGCTTCTGTGGGACATTGTGGAGATCCTTGGTGACCCAGGTGGTGATGTTGTTGGCAGACCCTGTTTGCGGGGTGGCAGGTGCCACTGTCACTCCAGAGGTGGATGAAGAGGCTGAGACTGCAGCAGAAGAGGAAGCAGGAGGAGCCAGAGACCTTTCTTGGTTTTTGAGGTGTCTACGCCACTGCAGCTCGTGCTTGGCACTTAGATGCCTGGTCATGCAGGTTGTGCTCAGGTTGAGAACGTTTATGCCTCACTTTAGGCTTTGATTGCAGAGTGCAAACCACTCGTGTCTTGTCGTCAGCACATTGTCTGAAGAACTGGCATGCCAGGGATCTCATTGGAGCTGGCTTTGGTGTGCTCGGTTCTTTGCTGTGGTGGGCAGTAGCAGGCGTACCGTGTAGGGGACGGCCGCTTCGCTTTTGCACCCTGCTCCCTTTTCTGCTGTGCTGGTGGCTCTGTGCGACCACCGCCTCTTCCTCCGAACGACACAGGTCACTCACATGACCTTGATTCCATGTGGGGTCAAGGACCTCATCGTCCTCCACATCATCTTCCACCCAGTCTTCACCCCTGCCCTCCTTGTCGTTCTGCACACTTTCGAAAGCCCCAGCAGTTGGCACCTGTGTTTCATCATCATCCGAGACGTGCTGCGGTGGTCCTCCCACAGTGCAGTTTCTAGGTAAAGTTTCTCTCAGGGCGAATGTCAAAAAAACTCCCCCCCATCAAAACTGCTCGATGAAATCATATCAGAAGAGTACTTGCAACCGTCTCACCATATATATATATATATTTTTTTTTTATGCTTAACACAAGATTTATTGAGAGCAAAAGAAAATCATAAATTACTGCTTAAACTGCTAAAAGTCGGAGGCAGAGTGGTACAGGAGAACTGCAGTATAGAGGAAGGCAATACCCTTAGAAGAGTAGTCATGAAATACAATCATCAATAATGTGCAAAACCAAAAAACTGTCATGTTAGCATTTAATAACTAACTAAAACCCAATCACAGCAGGTCTAAACTAGCACACGCAAGTAAATGTGCAAAAACCAAGTAACATATAAAACCAGATTCAAAGCATAGATGGCAAGGCGGATTACTGTATACTGTACATAAAATGTATGGCGGTTACACCATGCCATACAATAAACAGTATAACCCCTACACAGTTTAGAGGTATACTGTATATTGTGTCACACAGTGTATGCTATATGTGTATAACATAAACATACTCCACATGAAAACTTACAATTACTTGGCTTGGCCCTTGGGGATCTCGGACACTACTTCAACACTTTGGCTGGGGGGCTCGGTGGAGCTGATGTTGTGTTTTATCCTAATAAGAAAGATTTCATAATAAGGATTTGGAGAAAGGGAAGATGGATAGCAGACCAGGGAGAGGCTGGTGCTGCTACTAGGGGGTAATACCATGGGGGAGTAAAAAAAAGCCCACCATAATGCCCCCCCAGTAGAAATAATTCTCCTTATAATGTGCAAAACATACCCCCTTGTAATGCCCCCAGTTGAGCTAATGTTCCCATAATGTGCCAATATAAAATACCCCTTCTCAGTGCCCCTGTAGATGACCCTATAGTGCTCTTCTCTCCCCTTCCCCACAGTACCCACCATAATGTGTCCCAGTATAAAATGCCCCTATACAGAGCCCCCCATATAAAATACCCCTTCATTTTAGCCTCAGTAGATGCCCCTATAGTGCCACCCAATAATGTGCCAGTAATAAGTGCCCCAATAGATGGCCCCCAATCATGTGCCAGTAAGATGTTCCCCCATAGATACCCCCTAATCATGTGCCAGTAAGATGTGCCCCCATAGATGCCCCCAATCATGTGCCAGTAATAAGAGCCCCCATAGATGCCCCCCAATCATGTGCCAGTAATATGAGCCCCCCACCATCATGTGCCAGTAGCCCCCTTATGTGCCAGTAGCCCCCTTATGTGCCAGTAGCCCCCCTATCATGTGCCAGTAGCCCCCCTTATGTGCCAATAGCCTCCTATCATGTGCCAGTAGCCCCCCTTATGTGCCAGTAGCCTCCTATCATGTGCCAGTAGCCGCCTTATGTGCCAATAGTTCCCCTTATGTGCCAGTAGCCCCCCTTATGTGCCAGTAATCCCCCTTATGTGCCAGTAGTCCCTCTTATGTGCTAGTAGCCTCCTATCATGTGCCAGTAGCCCCCCTTATGTGCCAGTAGCCCCTCTTATGTGCCAGTAGCTCCCCTTATGTGCCAGTAGTCCCCCTTATGTGCCAGTAGTCCCCCTTATGTGCCAGTAGTCCCCCTTATGTCTGTACCAGTAGCCCTCCTTATGTCTGTGCCAGTAGCCCCCCTTATATGCCAGTAGCCCCCCTTATGTGCCAGCAGCTCCCCTTATGTGGCAGTAGCTCCCCTTATGTGCCAGTAGCTCCCCTTATGTGCCAGTAGCCCCCCCTTATGTGCCAGTAGTCCCCCTTATGTCTGTGCCAGTAGCCCCCTTTATGTGCCAGCAGCCCCCCTTATGTGCCAGTATTGTAATTTGTACATATATATATAAAAATAAAAAAAAACCTTATACTTACCTCCTCCAGCGATGCGATGCAGGCCTCTTCCGGCCTGTGTCCCTGGCTGGCTCAAGGGGCGCGCTGACGTCATCGCGCCGCCTGCACCGGCCTCTGATTGGCTGCCGGCCTAGTGCTGGCAGCCTATCAGAGGAACAGGGAGGGGACACACCTCTCCCTCCCCTGCCTTCTGACAGCGCCCCGGGCGGCCACCCGGCCTGCCCGGTCCAAGAAACGGCCCTGTCCTCCCATGTACTCATCTTGAAACATAAGTGGTTGGGCATTGGTGCACTCAATCTCTTCCACTTCTGGGGCAGGGCTAGGTGGATGGCCCTGGGAAACCCTGCTAGCAGAGTCATGAAAAAGCAGAAGAGACTGCTGCATGACTTGGGGCTTAGACTGCTTGGCTGATTTGCAAGGGGGTGAGGTAAAAGACTGATGAACATCGGCTACAGGTGCCAACTCTGATCTATCAGCAGGAGACTGTGTGGGAGACAATGTAAAGGAACTGGAGGCACTGTCAGCAACCCAATCTACTATCGCCTGTACTTGTTCTGGCCTCACCATTCGTAGAGCCGCTTTAAGCCCGACCAAATACCGCTGAAGGTTCTGTCGCCTACTCGCACTTGAGGAAGGTGTTTCACTTGTGCATGTAGCTTGCACTGATCGACCACGTCCTCTCCCTGCAACAGTAGCTCCACCAGCAGTACCGCGACTGGGGCCACGTCCCTTATTTGACGCTCTCCTTATATTTCTCAAATTTAGGATCTTGCCCAAAATGGGTGTTTTTTTTAAATAGCAGAATAGAAATACAGTATCTAAAGGGTGTATCTTACAATGACAGATGCAGCTAAGGCTGCAAAATTAAGATTTTTGCCCTAGATGGGTGTTTTTTTTAATAGCAGAATAGAACCACAGTATCTAAAGGGAGTATCTCGCAATGACAGATGCAGCAAAAGTTGCAAAATTAAGATTTTTGCCCAAAATGGGTGTTTTTTTAATATCAGAATAGCACAGCAGTATCTAAAGCGTGTATCTCACACGTACAGATGCAGACAAGGTCGCAAATTAAGTATTTTGCCCAAAATTGGTGTTTCTTTAATACCAGAATAACACAGCAGTTTCTAAAGCGTGTATCTCACACGTACAGATGCAGCAAGGGCTCTACAATTGAGTATTTTGCCCAAAAAGGGTGTTTTTTAAAACCCAGAAAATTATTGCTGTATTTCTAGCTTAAATTGCACACTGACTAATGCGGCAGAGGCCCCAGATGCAGGGTATTGCAAAAAATGGGCATTTTTTTTAAAACCCAGAAAATTATTGAAGTATTTCAAGCTTGTTTTTAACAATCACAGATGTAGCAAAGGCTGCAATATTAAGTACTTTGCCCAAAAAGGGTGTTTTTTTAAATACCAGAATAGCACAGCAGTATCTAAAGCGTGTCTCTCACACTGACAGATGCAGACAAGGCCGCAAATTAAGTATTTCGCCCAAAAAGGGTGTTTTTTGAATAACAGAATATGACCGCAGTATATAACACTTGAATTTCACACGTACAGATGCAAAAAGGGCTGTAAAATTTAGTATTTTGCCCAAAAAGGGTGTTTTTTAAAACCCAGAAAATTATTGCTGTATTTCTAGCTTAAATTGCACACTGACTAATGCTGAAAAGGCACCAGATGTAAGATATTGCCAAAAATGGGTGTGTTTTTAAACCCAGATTATTATTGCAGTATTTCAAGCTTGGATTTGAATGTCACAAAAGCACATATGTTGTGCTTGTGCACTGAGCTTGAATAAAATGGCTGCCGCTGCCCACCTAACTAACAGACGGATACAAGTTATTTTTCTCTGTCACTGGGCTCAGGGCAGGGTAAAAAGATTGTGCACTGCACCCACAAAACTAAATTTAGGTAGAACACTGAGTTAACAAGCACTTCTGATTAAAGATTCTTTCCTATTCTCTCCCTCACAGCAGCAGCATCCTCTCCCTACCCTAGTAACAGCAGAGTGACTTGCAGCGCTACATGACTCCAGCTTATATAGAGGCTGGGTCACATGCTGCACTGGCCAATCACAGCCATGCCATTAGTAGGCATGGCTGTGATGGCTTCTATGCGCACAGCAGCCTTTCAAAAAGCTACATAAAATAGCCGAACGCCGAACCCGAACTTTTACTGAAATGTTCGTGTTCGGGGTCCAAAAATCCAAAAGTTCGGTACGAACCCGAACTTTACAGTTCTGGATCGCTCAACCCTACTTGTGGGCCAATGACTCATTGGCCCACAAGCAAGTAGGGAGGAATGAGGTGTTCAGATGGAAAAAATTATGAGTATTCTAAAAACTAATATATAGCACTATATTCTATAGTGCTATATATTCGTTTTTGACTCACGCCTGTATTGATTGCGTAATATTCGCATATTACGCAATCATTACCTTGCCGATTTTTGAGTAAAAAATAAATAAAAAGAATTTAGAATATAACGAATATTCGAATTCGCAAATATTTGATGAATATTCTACAAAATATTCGAGAAATATCTCGAATTCGAATATGACCCCTGCCGCTCATCACAACTTGGCTAATGGTCATGAGAAGGGCTTGGGTGACCCACGCTGAAATTTCCTTGTAGGATCTATGGCAGTACACCCCTGCTGCAAATCCTCCTTTTACATCAGGTAGTAAAATGATGTAATAGTGATGTTACTTGACAACAAAGACCAATCTTGCCATGAAAACCTTTCAAGACTGTAAGAATATTTAAAAAAGATTCCTTCCTACAACAAGCACAATAAAGGGGTTTTCAAAAATTCTCCCAAATCTAAGATCTCTCTATGGTAGAACACGGGCCTAGCTATAGCAGGTGGACTTCGATCTGAATTCCAAGATAAATTTGATTCACCGCAAAGCTGAATTTCTTCGTGCTTCGTGATAGCAAATCAATTTAACCTGAAATAGTGTAAAACAAACAAAAATATACTTATCTCATCCATTTGCTCGCAGTGTGCTGCCATCACCATCTTGCTTGAAGATCTCGGCCGAAATCCTGTGCGCTGTTACGTATGATGTCACCACACCGCCCGATCATTTAGGGCCACACGAGATTTCGCATCAGACCTTCAAGCAAGATGGCGGTAGCAGCCCATCGTGGGCAAATGAAACAGGTAAATATTATTATTTTTTTTTTTATTTTACACACTCATGTACCGTATTTTTCGCCCTATAAGACGCACCGGCCCATAAGACGCACCAAGGTTTTTGGGGAGGAAAAAAAGGAAAAAAAAATATTTGAACCAAAAGGTGTGCTTTTGGTGGGTTTGGAACTAATGGTGGTCTGTGAATGACGGACACTGTTATGGGGGGGATCTGTGGATGACGGACACTGTTATGGGGGGGATCTGTGGATGACGGACACTGTTATTGGAGGGATCTGTGGATGACGGACACTGTTATGGGAGGGATCTGTGGATGACGGACACTGTTATGGGAGGGATCTGTGGATGACGGACACTGTTATGGGAGGGATCTGTGGATGACGGACACTGTTATGGGAGGGATCTGTGGATGACGGACACTGTTATGGGGGGATCTGTGGATGACGGACCCTGGTATTGGGGTGTCTGTGGATGACGGACACTTATGGGGAGATCTGTGGATGACGAACACTTATGGGGGGATCTGTGGATGACGGACACTTATGGGGAGATCTGTGGATGACGGACACTTATGGGGGGATCTGTGGATGATGGACACTTGTGGGGGGATCTGTGGATGACGGACACTTATGGGGGATCTGTGGATGACGGACACTTATGGGGGGATCTGTGGATGACAGACACTGCTACAGGGGGGGATCTGTGGCTGGCACAGTTACAGGGGGGGATCTGTGGATGGCACAGTTAAGGGGTGGGAGTCTGTGGATAGCACTGCTATGGGCTGGGGGGGGCACTGTGGATGGCACTGTTCTGGGGTGGGGGATCTGTGGATGGCACTGTTATATATGTGCCATCCACAGACCCCCCACCCCATAACAGTGCCATCCACAGTGCCCCCCCAGCCCATAACAGTGCCATCCACAGACCCCCACCCCTTAACTGTGCCATCCACTGATTCTGTGTGCCCCCCCCCCGCCGCCGCCGCCCCCCCCAGTATACAAATATAAAATGTATTATTGAATTAAAAGTTATTAAACATGCCCCCCTCACTCCTAATAGTACCGTATATCCTAATTGCTTCTGTATGATGCCGGCAGGCGGGCCGGGCGGCCGGCGCGTCGCTCACTGACGTCACTTGCCTGCGCCGCCTGCTTCATTCATAAAGGAGGCGGCGCAGGCACATGACATCAGGGAGTTACGCTGCCGCCCACCCGGCCTGCCTGCCGGCATTATACAGAAGCAATTAGGTACTTTTAGGAGTGAGGGGGGCATGTTTAATAACTTTTAATTCAATAATACATTTTATATTAGAATACCGGAGCGGTGGGGCTGGGCTATAGTACAGTTACTGCACCGCCCCGCCGCTATTGCCGGCCCCTGCTCCACCTCCCAGTCCCTCCCCCGACCTCCGCTCCGTACATCGCATCCAGCGATGTTAAACTGTCAGCATTCGCCCCATAAGACGCAGGGGCATTTTCCTCCCATTTTTGGGGAGGAAAAAGTGCGTCTTATGGGCGAAAAATACGGTATATCAGAGGCCACGATTGTGTATGAACATGGCATCTGAGGTGTACAATGGCGGGTACAATGGCGGGGAGCAAAGCAATCACGGCTCCCTGTCATTGCACCAACCACTTGCAAAGAAATGCACTTTGTGACGAAGTTACAAAACTTCGCTCATCTCTAGTTCCTTTAACACATAAAAAGATACCAGTATTATATTGTAAATAGCACATGGCAGGTGCGGGTTCCTGTCACAAAAAGTCGCCACCAAAAAAAAGCCTTTAGCTTTGATTACGGCACGCATTCACTGTGGCATTGTTTCGATAAGCTTCTGCAATGTCACAAGATTTGTTTTCCATCCAGTGTTGCATTAAGTTTTCACCAAGATCTTGCATTGATGATGGTAGAGTCTGACTGCTGCGCAAAGCCTTCTCCAGCACATCCCAAATATTCTCAATGGGGTTAAGGTCTGGACTCTGTGGTGGCCAATCCATGTGTGATGTCTAATGCTCCCTGAACCAGTCTTTCACAATTTGCCCGATTAATTTGCCCGATTGTCATCTTGGAATATGCCCGTGCCATCATGGAAGAAAAAATCCATTGATGGAATAACCTGGTCATTCAGTTTGCTCAGGCAATCAGCTGACCTAATTCTTGGAGCACATACTGTTGCTGAACCTAGACCTGACCAACTGCAGCAACCCCAGATCATAGCACTGCCCCCACAGGCTTGTACAGTAGGCACTAGGCATGATGGGTGCATCACTTCATCTGCCTCTCTTCTTACCCTGATGCGCTCATCACTCTGGAACAGGGTAAATCTGGACTCATCAGACCACATGACCTTCTTCCATTGCTCCGGAGTCCAATCTTTATGCTCCCTACCCTGAAGCCTTTTTTTCTGGTTTGTCTCACAGATTAGTGGTTTTCTTACGGCTACACAGCTATTCAGTCCCAATCCCTTGAGTTCCCTTCGCATTGTGAGTGTGGAAATGCTCTTACTTTCACTGTTAAACATAGCCCTGAGTTCTACTGTTGTTTTTCTTCGATTTGATTTCACCAAACGTTTAAGTGATCGCCGATCACGAATATTCAGGATTTTTTCCCTGCCACATTTCTTCCTCGAATACGATGGGTCCCCACTATCCTTCCAGTTTTTAATAATGCGTTGGACAGTTCTTAACCCAATTTTTGTAGTTTCTGCAATCTCCTTAGATGTTTTCTCTGCTTGATGCATGCCAATGATTTGACCCTTCTCAAACAGACTAACATCTTTTCCACGACCACGAGATGTGTCTTTCGACATGGTTGTTTTAGAAATGAGAAGCAACTCATTGTACCAGTTGGGGTTAAATAACTTGTTACCAGCTGAAAGATAATCGCCCATGCAGTAATTATCCAATAGGAGGCTCATAACTATTTGCTTAGTTAAATCTAGGTGGCGACTTTTTTTTTGAACAGGTAATGTAGTAAGCACTGACCCAAGTTATGCCTGTTGTAGAATGACACAGATGGAGGCAGAATGCTTTATGCATTACTAAATGGCAATAATGAGCAATGACAATATGCAGTGATAATTCCCATAAACCATTCCAGCAAAGTGAAGATTCTGGCAAAAAAACACTGGTCTATGATAAATAACCCCTACTTTGTCTAAACCCATTTTCTCATTACTATTTCAGATCTACTAAGATTATTATCAATTGTTCAACAAAAGTATCATCAACATGTGACAACATCCGGGAATGCTTGCATTAAGCTATTGTATTTTAATCTATTTTACTAACCTCTCACATTGAGCTTTAATAAGTGGTACTAATGTGAATAACAATGTGTGCAGCGACCTGTAAGGTGAGAACAAAGACGTCTAGATTTGTCAGTGGCAGCACTTTGATGAATGAAGGATGAGATATTTTAAGCAGAGATTGCTCAGAGAATAATTATATGTAAGGGTATTGTTGCTTGGTATCACAGTAAAAGTAACAGTTGGAGAGAAAGAAAGTTCTATTTGTCATCATTATACCATTATTTCTATAGCAATTCTGACACATAACATATGCAGTATTCCACAACATTCCTCAAGAGCTATTCCCATCATATAATGTTATGGCATACGCTAGTGCAATGAGCAGGACCGTGGTACGGTTAGGCGGACGCCAAAATATGCAGTGGGTACGGATATGGGTATATAAGTCTATAGTTTTTTGTTTGTGACGCCAATTGCAGCGTGCGCAGGGTACAGTCTCAGGGCCCTTTAAGGTGTTGCAACTCACGTACCAGGTGAGGAATGCCAGAGTGGGGTCATGTCTCTGTGTAGTAATAGTGTAGAACGGTGTCTCCTACCTGGGTACGGCTGGACTCCTGGATCCTGGCTCACTTGCAATAAATGAGTGTGTTGCTAGTAGGAGTAATTGAGGGATTTGGTAGCAATGAATGAGATCCAGACTTTGGATATAATTCAACTTGTCTTTACTGGAGGCAGCATTAATCCATATGAGGTACAGCAATAGTCTTGGGTCCCAGCAGGTATTGGCAATGTGTGGCAGGGATCAATATCTCTTCTGCTTCTATCATATGCCTGGAGGATATGGCAGGAATCTATATCTTCTGCTCTGTCTATCTTCTGCTTGGTATGGGACTGACTAGCTGAGGAGGAATTTGGCTTCTCCTGGTCTCTGGATAGTACTCACAGTTATGCTCACAGGGAATGGTTCGTCCTGGAGTTCTGGAGGTGGCTGATTGCTTGTCAACCAGCTGAGGCTGAAGGGCTCAGACTGGGAGTGAAGATCTTTGGTCTCAACAAGATCCTGGTTTGGGATCCCTATTTCTGGGAGCTCCAACTTGCACAGCCTTCCCCTAGTCGGGGTGGCTGGCACACTAACTGTAACTTCCTTTCCTCCCCATGAGGCAGGATGTGGGAACATTCCACACCTCCTCAAAGAGGGGGGAGCTAAACTGGAATGTACTATTCCAGTCTAGATATGCTAAACTGTTACTAAGGCCCTGCTAAACACATTGCTGCCACCTGCTGGTGTACATGGAAATTACAGCAAATACATGTAACAGGCTTAGAAAATGCACATTTGTGAGGAATATTACATAAAATCACATTAGATGACAAGGCACATGTTACCAACAAATAGTAGCGGGGAAAAAAAGTTTAGTAACATAACTCTGGGATGTTACACTAGGATATGACATAACATTGTGATCATGGGGGTCCACCTAAACTGAGAATGAAAACCTCCTTCCTGGCTCCAACCTGGCTCCAAGGAAGTGAATGCGGCTGTGGTGAATTTCCCTGCATAGCGGGTGGCTGGGAGCACTGAAATTGGTTCATACTGCGGATCCCTGGAGTCTCAAAAGTAGGATCTCCACCAAGTAACAAATTATGACTTTTCCTAGTCATATTCCATGCATTACTTTTTACTATGGTGAGAAAATTGCTTTGAAATGTAATTTTATCATCACTGTAGTCAGTTGTTATTATGTGAAATAATCTACTTTGCATTTGAGGCTCTCCTTTTCTCTACAGTATGTGAATCTGCCCATACAAATTGCCTTGTGTGTGCTTTCCTCCCTTTCTACAGCCAATGTGGGCAGCTCTCCTTGGGTGCTTTCCCTCATCCCCACACTGTGATCTGCCTTGTACAGCATCCTCCCCCTCCTAGCTGCTACTTTTAACACTGAGAGAAGAGAGGGGGAAAGCAGAGGGAAAGTGCGGTCAAATTTATGTCAGATTCAGCCGCATCAGCAGTGAGATGAAATACTTACATACTTGCAAAATAGAAATGACTTTTTTATGAAGACTATTTAACAGGCTGCTTAATTTTGTGTTTAGGTAGCAAACAAAATTTAAAAAAATCCAGTACAAAGGTATCCATAACCTTTAACACTCAACTCATATTGTATCAAAGTGTTAAATGAACTTTTATTACTCTGCCCAGGTGGATAGTAGACCCCCCCCCCCCCCAAGGGGGTTTTGCCATGATTGATGCTAGAATCAGTACAGTACCTCACATGGAACCAGAGATCTCCCCATTCTGCTACTGTAGAATTATTTCAGGCTGGCAGCTGCAGAACTTTCCTTATGACAGCCCAGCTTCATTGAGGTGGATGGAGAAGTAAGAAAAAGAACAAACAGCAGGTGGCGCAATACAGATACATTTTATTGAATAACTCAGTGGCTATAATACAAGTGGCTATACTACAATTTTAATGACAATTAATGACAATTTTAATGACATGTGCCACAAAAGTATTCAGATCCTGGTGCTTGTTTGAAAAATGTAGAATATTTTTTGTGGCACAACCCCTTTAATAGTGGCTTTCACAGAAAACAGCATGTACACGGCTAATCTTAAGTAGACTAATTTCTTCTTCTTTCTTTCTTTCCCAACTCTCTACATTTGCTAAATAGACATATAATGTAGAAGGGGGTTTATGAAGCTAGTAACAATATGCATTGTGTGTTGCCATCAGTTACCTTATAGAGTTGTCAATAACCTATGTAGCCCATGAGAGATTTTACAATGTAATTGAGTGAGAGATATCCTAAAGAGACTAAACTGTGTGCGAACATTCTGGACATAAAGATAGCCATTACAGATCAATTACATAAAGAGGCATTTTATGTTTGTAACACTGATGGCTTGATGCTTTTCTATGTAGGCCAAGTCTGTGTTTGATTCTATGTGGTTTTATTAGCAGCAGTATAGCCTTCACTGTTTCAGTATTCTCCATCAATGTTGGTGGGCTAGCAAGAATTAAAAAATATACAGGTATGTGGACTGGTGGTGGTAGCTTACATGGGATGTTTGTGACCAGTGTAAGGGAGATTGCATGATAACGCATTGTCCATAGAGACAACATGTCACCTGTCTCTGGTGGCATCACTATGGTAAAAACGTCTCAGCCTCTTCTAGTGGTTGGTTGCGTCAGACTCAGTGTCAACCGACTGTCTAATATATAGGCCAGTTTATCTAGTTCACCTGCTGTGCCATTAATACTTTATCTGTTATACATAGACTTTCTGTGCATCAGACTCAGTGTCAACAGGCGATCTAATATATTGGTGTGTTTATGTAGTTCACCTGCTGCACCATTAATATTAATTCTGCTATACATAGACTTAGTGTGCGTCAGACTCAATGTCAACAAGCAGTCTAAATATATAAGCGCAAAAATGTTGCATTAGCCGGCAGAAGTAGCAGCAGCAGAAGTGATGGTGAAAGCAGCAGCTGCAGCAACAGGACAGAGCTGCCACTAATCCAGCAGTTGTGTTTTGACAAACAATCCAGGTATAGTGGAATGGCTCTTCAACATCTTCTCAAGTGATGTCAGACACACACAGCCAAGAATCAGTGGGTTCCTCTGACACCACACCTAGTTGGCATGGCGCAGGACTTCTGTGACCTCATCTGTCCTGCAACTGACTCTTCCTTTTGCTGCTCCTTCTGCTTGGGAAGTAATGTATGCTGCCGGCTCTGCTCCGCTTTTCAGCAAGGACGAGATTAGTGAGGACAGTCAGCAGCTACAGGCCAGCACAGACTTGGAGGGGTGGTCCCCTGTGTCCTCCTTTAGGCGTGCAACTAGCGATGATGACAGTTGGGTGAGTGCACTTATTGCGAGCGGCCAGGGACATGTCCATGAGACTGGTCAGAGTTACATTAGTGACGACCAGACAGCAGTGGATGATGATGAAACCAATTGCATGTAAGAGCTGGGTGAAGAGGGGTCATCATCATCATCAGGGGTGAGGGTGGCAGCAGTTCCGTGAGACAGCAGCAGGGTGACAGCATGCCGATGAGCAAGCAGGGTAGAAGCAGTGGGAGATCTGGAGCCAAACGCGCCGGGGGTAGACCGTCTGCTAATTCAGGAGCCTATCTGTTAGTAAACAAGTTAGTTCTTAAGGGATCTTATTTTGTTCTATGGTACTGCTGACCCTGCCTACTTGTGTTGGCCCGCCTTCCCTCAATTTGGACCCGCCAACAACATGGGATCACTTTTAGGTGTTTTTCAAGGGCCACTTTAGGTTTCCAGTCCCTAGTGTACAGGTTCATAAAGTCAGTGGCAGGCAGTCAGTACATATTGGTGGGGGTAAAATGCCATACTCGGCAGTGTGGGAATTTTTTATCAAGTCATTGAAGGATGCAAGCGTGTCGGTATGCAGGATATGTGGGCTGAAGGTGAAGGTGGGCTGAAGGTGAAGCGCAGTCAGGGTGCTTATGTTAGCAACACATGGAATGTCAACACATGGAATGTCACCATAAAGTGGCCTGAGAAAACTGTGTCACTAATGTAGTGGTACAGTGGTCCACACCCCTTCTCCAGCAGTCAGGGCTCCTCAACGTCAGCAGAAGGACGTTCCTTACCTTCTTCTATTGGTCTTGATGCTCCTCTCCACCTACTCCTCATCACGAGTTTCACCAGCAATCGATCAATGAGGTGATTGGAAAGAGACAACAATATGCGTGCATTTAACTGCGCAGAAGCTTAACCTGGCCAAGTTACTGGTACTACTGTAACGTAAAAAGTACCAAGGGTCATTACTTCTCGTGGGATTACTAATAATAGGATTTCTTCACCAATGACCCCATCTGCATCATCATTATCAACCTTGACCTCAGCCTGCACTGTAGGCTCAGTTCAGATTGGTCCTTCAACATACAACCTATGCAAAGCACGGCATTGTCACTTGGTTCTGCTTGGTGAATGGAGTCACACCGGGGAGGAATTGCTCCGTATCATCAACCAAGAAATCAAATCCTGGCTGTCTCCTTGCCAATTGGAGATAGGAACCATGGTCACGGATAACGTGAAGAATCTTCTGTCTGCGCTTCGTCAGGGAGTGTTGACTCAATCTGTTGTCACCTGGTTCCTGAAGTCTTCCATCCATGACAAGCAGGATGTCTTGAAAATGTCAAGGAAACTGTACATACACTTCAGCCACTCTTACCGTGCAAAACACGCCCTCCTTGAGCTGCAAAGGCAGAATGGTGTTCCCCAACATCACCTCATATTTGCGATATTTCCATACCTCGGAACTCCAGGCTCCCCATGTTGGACTGACTATATGAGCAGAGGAAACTTGTCACCAATTTGTTGATGATGCAGACTGACAGGACTACTCCCCAGTGCAACTTCAACGTTAGACAGTGGTAGCTCATGCATGACACCTGCCACTTGCTCAGGCCATTTGAAGAGGCTGAATTATATCATTCTACTCCTTTACCTTATGCAGGGAATGCTGATAAATCTGACTGGCGAGAAGGAAGAAGATATGGCACCTATATCTCATGGCCACCTGAGCACTGTGGAGGCTGAACTGGCACAGAAGGAGGATGAGGAGAAGTGACAGGAGAGGAACAGGAGGAGCTAGAGGGTGATGACGAAGACGATGAAGATAATCCTTACAGTCTGGGGTAGAATGCAGTGGAGATGGAATCCATCCGAGTCTCTTTCACAAATGGCCAGATATATGCTGAGTTGCTTGCATAGTGACAGCTACATTATCACCATTTGGCAGAGGGATGACCACTGGCTCTTCACAATGTTAGACCCTCGATACTGGTCCAAAATGGCGGCCTTTTTTTTACACCTTCTGCGAGGGATGAAAAACTCAACTACTATCGAGACATCCTTTGTAGTCGGTTGGTCGCTGCCTACGTTCGATATCACTTATCCTCACAAAGGTCTAACTTGGGGGGGGGGACACTTTGAGCTAACGCTCCACTGCATGACTGCTAGAGGGGAGTGGGGGTTAGGGGCAGGAGCAGCACCAGCTCCATATGCAGCAACTTAAGTCTTGAGTCTCTGATGAGCACTTTTCTTCAGCCCCCTACTGAAGAAACCACCAAGTATCAGCAGGACATGGAACATAACCTGAACTAGCAGTTGGTGACATATTTGGATTGCACCGTCACCCCAGATCCAAGATCCCCTGGACTACTGGGCAGTAAAACTTAAATTGTGGCCTCAAATGGCCGAGTTTGCCCTGTACAAGCTTTCCTGATCGGCCAGTAGTGTGGCATCAGAGCGGGTGTTTAATGTGGAGGGTGGTGCCGCCCCTGTCACTCCCGCCCCATACCTTTGTGGTTCTTGATATCTAAGGGCTGCACAATTTTTGATGCTGTCATGACGTTTTTGACGTTTATAATTATTATTTTTTTGATGCATTGATCATGTGGCTCTTATGAGTATCAGCGAGCCTGTCTCACTACTCAGGTATATTTAATCAATTGCCACTCTATCTACACCTTTTGATGTATATACGATATGTTCTCTTTTAATTATGAATATATGACCTATTTTTTACTTATATGGATCATGTTTTGATAATATCTATATTATTGCATTGTTCACTTTTAATTTTGAATATGCGATCTATCTTGGATTCATATTGGTCATGTTAGACTATATGTATATCACTGTATCGATCACATATTCAACATATATGTAATTATTTCACTATATATGATCTATTCTTGACTCATATGGATCATATTCTGATTATATTTATATTATTGTAATGTTCACTTTTAATCATGAATACTTTATTTATTTCGTCATATTGATCATGTATTGATTATATCGACTATATGTACAGTATGTAGTGATCACATATTTATTATATATGTATTTTTCATAACACTCTTATATTTATTGCTTTCACCACTTACATATGGTACTTTGGCTCCATTTATTATGGTTCCTCTGTATATCTTTTTTCACTCACTTGATGTTCCATCGTGAGGGTGGGATACGTGATTCTATCTCTTTATATATTTATATGGATAGATTCCCTTCATACACACATTTTCTTCATATATTTACACTTTTTATTTTTACATAATATGTTTCTTGGATACCGCGGATTATATGGGACCCAATATGGATATATGGAGCGCTTTCCCTTAGGCATAGGTCATATGATTCACGCAACTGCGTTTATTTTCAGTCTTTGAATCATCTATCGGGAGTTGCGGGTCACCTGCGTTCCACTGGGCCGCGGATCACGCATGCGCTGCACGGCGCCATCTCGACGTGCTCCGTGACGTCTGTAAGCGCCGCGCATGCGCGGTGCGCAGACGAGGGCGCGCTGAGAGATGACGCCGTGGATCATGGAGTTTTCCGCGCCCGTTAGAGTGGACCGCAGGTGGCTCGTATCTAGGTAATACCTCCCTATCCTCCCACCCCCATTCTAGCCCCTATATATACCCTGCTTGCATATCATTCAGTACCTCCTGACGAAGCCGCTGAGGTGAAACGCGCGTCGAGGTCTCGCGCTCAGGGTCTGTTATCCATCCATCCACCACGTCTTCAGGTACGTCCTGCGTTTAGTACAGCCTGGCATCCCCATAGGGCACTTCCATATATATCCATAGTGGGTCCTGTATTTTCAGGTTTATCTTGCCACTTTTTTGAGATCTAGATAGTAACTCTAATTGAGGGTTCACTGTCATACTGGTCAGTGTTGTTGCCTATGTATTTTGGGATGTGTGGGATAGCTCATGGTCAACCAGGTACGATTTTTTGTACCTACTGCACATAGCCCCATTGTGGCGATTATTTTTGTGTCATTCTGGTTGTCCCAGAGCTAATGCCCCGAGTTCATTGGCTTTACTACCCTGTGTCTTATCTTGCACAGGTTGATAGGTGTATGGATTGGTGTTGCATGGCCCTTTGCTTTTCTGTATTCTGTATACCATCCTGTTGTTTCCCCATACTTTATATTTTATAATAAATGATATTTTGATACATTACTTCCACTTGCTTGTTTTAGCACAGTTATCCCAAAGAGAACTTGCCTTTCAACACAAAATGTTGAGACACTAACCTTTATAAAGAGGAATCAGGCATGGATAATTCAGGATTTTCAGCCACTGGTGCCTGAAGCAACAGACTAGATAATTCTGGCAGTAATGATCTGACTGTAGTGTGCTGCCACACCGAAACATTGTGAAAAATTGCCCATTACTTCTGCCCTCGTGCTGCTGCCACCTGCCTGATGCACCGCGCCTGCTGCCTTTACTGCCATCTGCTCCTACTGATCTGCCGTCATCTTGTGCTGTGACTGCCACTACCGTTTCTCCCCCCACTGCCCACTCCCTGGGGCTACTATTGTGAATCCTCCTGCTGTTCCACCCTCACCAATATTTTGCAGGGCCTCTATTGTGACTTTTCATGCTGTTGCCATCCTCACCAGTCTGTTCCAGGGCCACTATTGTGACTCTTCATTATGTTGCCACCCTCACCAGTCTGTTCTGGGGCCACTATTACATAGTTACATAGTTAATACGGTTGAAAAAAGACATAAGTCCATCAAGTTCAACCAAGGGATAAGTGGGTGTCACGGGGTAGCGTCACAGGTATAAAGATAGAGCGGAGGGGCACCCCCTGAGCTGCCACCCGGTCCCCTGTCCCAGCCTACTTGCACCACCCGCCCTAGGTGACGGGGCGCAACTGGGCGACAGTCCCTGACTTGAGTAAGTGCAAGCAGAGAGATAGAGACAGCAGGGAAGCGGACAACCAATGAAAGGTAGCATTCGAGCGGACAGAGAGGTGGAACAAGCAAGGTACCACCAAAAACGGAAGGGCGAGGCGGGTCAACTAGTCGGGGTCAGTCCAGGAGGTCACGTCAGTACGAGGGAGGAGGCAAAGACAAAATCCAAAAGCAAGCCGAGGTCAAAATCCGGTAGCGTCAAGGTTCAGGGAGCAGGCAGAAGAGGTGTCAGGAAGCAGATCAAGGGTCAAATCCAAAGGTAAGCTTAATAACATTAATAATACACAGCCTAAGGGACCAAAATCACAGGCAACCTGTAGCCAGCAGGTTGCCTGTATTTATAGTGGGGAGTGAGGGTCATGTGACGTGGCCAGCGTCACATGACCGACAGACAAGTCGAGCACCGAGTGATCAGCTCGGCGCTCAAAGGCAGACCTAGGAGCAGGGAGCCTCCCAGCTAGCAAAGCCGCCCTGGGAATGAGGCCGAACACAGATCCTCGCTCCCGAAGCTAAGCAGCAGGTCTGCGGCTGATGGGAGACTGAGTGCGCCTTCAGCGCCCCGTAACAGTGGGGAAGCGAATCCCAGAAGGAAATGAGACTCAGATTTCTACACGTTTTCACAAGCATTGATGTTGTTTACTATTAAACATATGAAGCACAGAGATTATTACTACCAAGATGCATAACTTTACATTTATCCACATTGAACCTCATTTACCAAGTTTATGCCCAATCACTCAGAGTGCCCAAGTCCGCTTGTAGTTTATGGACATCTTCCATAGACAGTACAGTACTACATAGCTTTGTGTCATCTGCAAAAATTTAATAATAGAGGACTCAGCACTCAAGTGCACCACTTATAAGCCGGGACCATTCTGAATAGGAATCATTGACTACAACTCTCTGGACACGGTCCTTCAGCCAGTTTTCAATCTAATTACAGACTATACTTTCCAAGCCTATAGACCTTACTTTACCTATTAACCGTCTATGAAGGACAGTATCAAAAGCCTTTGCAAAATCCAGAAACATTACATCCACAGTCGCTCCTCTGTCCAGGCTTCTACTCACCTCTTTATAAAAACAAATCAGGTCAGTCTGGTTATCACTTATAATTTTATTTACAGTCACATACTCCTGTATATAGTTCCTTAAGAGACCTTCAAACATTTATACCACAACAAAAGTTAAACTAACTGGTCTATAATTACCTGTGGAGTACCTAGATCCTTTTTTGAATATAGGCACCATGTTTGCCTTGCGCCAATCACTTGGCACTGTACCAGTACCTAGAGAATCTTTAAAAATTATAAACAGGGGCACAGCAATGACTAAATTGAGCTCTTTAAGCACTTTTGGGTGTAATCCATCTGGACCCAGAGCCTTGTTCACATTTACCTTATTTAACTTATCTTGGACCATATCTACAGTTAGCCAATTGAGTATATTACTGGATGTACTAACAGCCCCAGCACCACAGATATCAGCTCCGTTCTCTCCCATTTAGTAACTCTGCCTTTTCCTTATCTTCAGTGACTAACCCCCTTTATCATTATTTAGGGGACTTTACCTGCTCAGACGTTGTTTTTTTATCATTTATATATTTAAATACTTTTTGGGGATTTTTTTTGCTCTACTTTGCTGTTCTCTTTGTGTTTTTGCTAAATTTTATCTCCTTTTTACAGATTTTATTAAGCCCTTTGTAAACTTCAAACGCTACAGCTGACCCCTCAGATTTGTATTTTTTTAAATGCCCTTTTTTGTTTTCTTGATTTTTCATGCTGTTGCCACCCTCACCAGTTTGTTACGCAGCCATTATTGTGACTCTTTATGCTGTTGCAACCCTCACCAGTCTGTTATGGGGCCATTATTGTGACTCTTCATGCTGTTGTCGCCCTCATCAGTCAGTTAAGAGGCCACTATTGTGATTCTTCATGCTGTTGCCACCCTTCCCGGTCTGTTATGGGACACTATTGTCAAATTCAGGAGCCAAGCCTACTCTAGGATAAGGTATCATAAATGACTGTTCAGCTGTTCTGTGGGTTTGACCCGCACCTGCTTTTGGCTGACAATAAATTATGAGAATACCTGACCAAATAACTGAAGTGTGAACTAAGCCTAATAGTGACGCACATTCATTCTACAGCAAACAGAAGGGATTCAAAAGCATGTGTTTGCACAACCATAACATGGATCAAAATAAAAAATGTTTTTCTCTTCACTACTTTATTGGCACTGCCTTACATGTCTTTATTTTGTTCCACTAAAGAGTCATTTGGACACAGCTCCTGCAGGGGCGCACAGTGTTCTTTTGCTTTACTGAACCCTGTATGCTTTTCTTTTGGTTTAACAGAAGGGATTAGCTAGGAATACTGAAGGCCTTCGCGATGATACGCACATCCATATATGTGACCTGCCTGTCATTCTGACACACAGCAACTGTGTTTCGCAATCAGAAAGGATTAGCTATGCATGTTGGTGCAATGCACACTGATATACACTGATATCTGAATTAACGTGCTTCATGACAAATTCATTCGTAACAAACCAAATTTTTTGGCGAAGTGTCCGAATTAAACTTTTGAAAACTTTGCTCACCTTTATTTATTACTTTGGGAGTCTGGAGGACAGGTCTCTCCAAAAATTAGCCCAATACGAAACATAATTTTTGGTGATGTTTCCTATTACATCACATAATTTAGCAACAAATACTTGTCGGCATAGAAGATAAGGTCACCAAGTTATGGTTTTGAGCACTCAGGATAGAAGGTCCTGGTATTTGTGTCCTTGCCCCTTCTCTAACCTTCAGGCCAATACTTAATTCTCTTACTGATGATAATGCAGTTCCTCTGGAAAAGGTGCACTAAAATGGGTCCACTCAGGACTTCAAGGGCCCCATAGAAGATGATTGGTCTGCCTCTATGGGATGTAAATGTCATATAAAGAATTCTGCACTACAGGAGAGGCAGCTAATGGTGACGTGTGGAAAGCATTGGATAGTTCTCATGCCTTCAAAACCTGAGGGCTGTGCACCCTCGCTCCAAGAGCCCCATCCCAAATGTATTCTTGCCCTCTATGTGCTGTATGCTCTTTTCTGTGAAATAAAATATCCTTTTAAAGAAATGTAGGCTGATCTAGTTCATATTTAGTGAAAAAAAAGAACTTATATATTGTAAAAAGGAAAGTGGGAAGGAGTTCATGCTTTATTGAGCAGCAGTCTTATAAACTTTTTCTATGAGAGATTAATCATTATTACTTGCAAAACATAAAATTGCTCTGGCGGGACTGCAGAATATGACTAATAATTTATCTCAGGAACCTGGTGCGATCATGTTCCGTTAGGAAGATGGACTTGTTTTGAATCATATTGTGTGCAGTAAATTAATTTATTGATTTTCACAATGAGCATGAATCATTATTGCTGGGACAACATATAAAATGGCTTGGTTATTACAATACAGAACGGAAACAGAGGAACGAGTGGTTCCAGAGGCCTCGTGTTTACATCAGAACAGCAAAGTTCCTGCAGTCAAATAATTAATTGCTTTTAATCTGGTGAGAACAATAACGCCAAGTGAACAAAGCAATAACGGATAACTGAAGTGGAGATGAAAATCTATGGAAATGTTAAATGTTAAATGGCTTGTGTTTCCAAGGTAAAAAAATGCTGCCTCAATAAATGTATGAAATTGCATTAAGCATGTTATATTAACCCTTTCATGGTTGCAAAATGCCTATATGCAACAGCACTCTGCTGTTTGCCAGGGAGGAGTTTAGCGTGCCAGGATTCTGTTGCAGGCAAAATTAATCCCAACCCTTTTGTTAAACTGTATTTCCACATGCACTAGCAGCAGAGGGGGCAAGTAGGAAGAAACACATTCATGTCTTGTTATACTCATACTAAGGCCTTTTTATAAAAAAAATATTTTTTGCTTTTCAACAGAACATTTTTTTAAGCTCAGATGTGGCATAACTATAGGTTGTGTGAGAGGGCAAAAACCTCTCTGCCACATTGGAAAATAGCAGTACTATAAATGACACATGATAGGGAGGGGGCACTGTTACAGATGTGTTACAGATTGGGGCCACGACTAGAGATGAGCGAACTTCTGTTTTAAGTTCGGCGTCTAAAGTTCGGCTTCTGGTTAGCGGAGGATCCCGATATGGATTCCGAATTCCGTTGTGGTCGTGGTAGCGGAATCAATAATGGCCATTATTGATTCTGCTACCACGGACCACAACGGAATTCGGAATCCATATCGGGATTCTCCGCTAACCGGAAGCCGAACTTTAGACGCCGAACTTAAAACAGAAGTTCACTCATCTCTAGCCACGACTCTTCATGTTGCACATATAATATATACAATATCCATTACTGCTCAGCTCTGGCTAGGTATATCCCATTGAATTCCCAGACTATTTGAGATTAACATATTTCATTAAGTAAGAAGTATCTTTATTTTTAAGGTAATAAAAAAATCTTTTATTCAATAAGAAAAGATGTCCTGAAAAGGCTTAAGTCAAATGGGAAGGTTCCAGATTCAACACGATGCAAAAAGTCCAAAACTACAGAAATGGGGACACCGAAAAGATGTTTTTGTTGTTATTGTGCTTATGCAAACACCCAGTCAACCTCTACATTTTAAAGGGTTTTCCCAGGAATAGAATATGGATGAGCTTTCCTTATGATAGGTCATCAATATTTGATTAGTGGAGGTCCAACTCCTGGCACTCCCACCGATCAGCTTTTTGACCAGCTGTTGCACTTTCCTCAAAGCACACCAAGCACAGTGCCTTTCATTTCCTAGTGGACATGCTTGGTGTTGCAGTACAGGCCCATCCACTTGAATGGAACTGAGCTGAACTGAAGCTGTGTTAGGCTACTTTCACACTGGCGTTTTGGCTTTCCGTTTGTGAGATCCATTCACGGCTCTCACAAGTGTTACAAAACATATCAGTTTTGCCCTAATGCATTCTGAATGGAAAAATATCCGCTCAGAATGCATCAGTTTGCCTCCGTTCAGTCACCATTCCGCTCTGGAGGCGGAAACCAAAACGCTGCCTGCAGCGTTTTGCTGTCCACTTGACGAAACTGAGCCAAACGGATCCGTCCTGGCACACAATGTAAGTAAATGGGGACGGATCCGTTTTCTCTGACACAATCTGGCACAATAGAAAACTATGTTACAGATAATACAAACGGATCCGTTAATAACGGATGTATTATTGTAACGGAGCAGTTTTTGCAGATCCATGATGGATCCGCAATTGTGGACAAGAATAGGACATGTTCTATTTTTTTCGGGAACGGAAATGCGGACCCGGAAGTGCAAATCCGCATTTCCGGAGCCGGGCCGCACATTGTCTGCCCCTATAGAAATTAATGGGTCCGCAATTCCGTTCCACAAAATGTGGAACAAAATTGCAGATGTGTGAATGGGGCCTAAGCCAACCAATAGTTTATACAGAGTCAGAGAAAAGTATCTATCCCTGCAGCACGTATCATCCAGCCCGAGCCCCTGTGATAAATCCTGCGCCGGCCTATAAGGCCTGTCTAAGCTTACACCATCTACAGGTTTAGTAAATCTGGGGCATTGTATTCTACGAAGCTCCTGACTGTTGGTCTTAAGTTTCTGTTCCCTCTTCTCTGTTTCTCTGTTCGAAAGTGAAAAATCAAACCTTAAAAAAAAAAGGATATTGCCTTTTGGCCTGTAGCAAAAGCAGTCCCAAATAACACAAAACACCTTTCATTTGGAGCTAAAAAATAGACTGTGTACAGAAGGTATAATTACAGGTCCGACAGCAGTGCTGCGCCGCAGCCCTTTGCGATTATGAACTCGTATAATTTATTACTTGCAACTAATGGGAAAAGCACAAAGAAAGTTTCTAGTCCTGCACCAGAAGCCACCTAGGACTTACTGTATTTAGTAGTTCCAGAGGCAGACCTTATGAAAGAATAATACAAGTTGATGAAAATTTTCCATTGACGTGTCTGTAAATAACATTTGTGCAAACATCACATTCTGATGTCAGAACCTGAGGACTATACAGAGAGGAGTGGCATCAATTAGGTCGCCCTTATCTCTTCTTGCTGGAGTAGTATACTTTAAGATCTCTTCTTCACTGGCATTTGCAATATTGACTGGCATTTGCAATATGTATTATCCATTTCTGTGCTCAAGTTGTTTGAAAACCACCTAGCATATGGTGTACCCCATAGCCAAAACACCGGTTAATACTACCAAAACCCTCTGGGACAAGAAGACATATTGCCTCTTCTCCTTTTCATTATAGGTGGGTTCATTTCCCAGCTCTCTTTCATATCTATCAATCAGTAGTAAACTGGAAACTCCCATTTCAATGAAAATGAAATATAATATAAGGTGTAGACAAAAAAACAAAAAACAAAACACAGACTTTGTCCATATCTAATGCTTGCATCTACTTTACTAAGTGCATTATTATCTTATTTCTGTGATTTTTCTTCAATGATATAAGGTGTGTTTTACAAGGAATATTTTTTATATCTTATAATTTCTAACAAGTGATGCTTTATACCACATATAATAATGATTACAGTTGTTATAACCCAATTATTCGAACTCCTAGAAACAGGGAGTAAAACTGGAGCGAGGAATCAATAAGTGACAGGCTGTAACATCAGAGGACCGCCAAGATTCTTCATTACTATCTGTGAGAATGAGCAGTGACTGAAAATCTTTTGGAAGTAAATCAAATTGGTTCTTAATCTCCGAATCCCATAACATCAGAATATTGTCTGGTTTTAGGCCGACCACAATCACTTGTTTGGTGACAACATTACAGCGCTGTAGAGAATCAATTTAAATTGGCCGAGCAGGGAGAGGATGATTAAAATGCATTTCTTAAGGATTGACAGCTCTGGCTGCAAACGTTACTGAGTTTGCAAAATTACCTCAAGGCAAGTTTTTGGAAAGGAACTACAGAGAGAAAATAATTTAACACATAAAACATTTTTTATCATATAACTACCTCAAAGAGAGAAAGTGATATTTCTGTTCTATTATGTTAACGTTTTGTAAAAATGTAGCAGATATTCCTATTCATACAAAGCATCATGTGCAGAGAAGTAGAAGAAGCCTATGGCTACCATTGGGATCACCGAGCTGTGGTAGAAAAAAAACAGAAATCAGTTGACCAGTTTTGCCTGTGCTGAGGCCCATCTGTTCCAACCAGAGGCATGGCTTTAGGAGCTACAGACAGAGGCAACTGTTGCACCAGGGCCCGGTTCCTGAGTAGCAATGGTCCCACAAAACAGGACTCCAGTATTTTAGGTTTTAGGAGGCCTTTTGATTTCCATTGGGGCCCAGGAGTTTCACATTATGCCTTGTGGTCATACTGTTGCCCTCAGCAACTTAACTAGCAGTTAAAAATGAGGCAAATTTTGGCAGTAATAAAAACCTTCTTGACAAACAAGGGCCCAACTGAATAGCACAACATGTTGGTAAAATAAAGTTGAAAATAGAATATAAAGTTAGTAAAATTTTAAACATGGGCATCTAAAAAAGTCTATCTTAGGTGCCAGGGTTCCAGCAATTGCTTCCACTTGGTTTGGTCATGGAGGAGGCATTGGGCTAGCAAAATCCTCCAGGACAGCTTTCCCAAATCGGAACATATTCAATACGGTACGCTGCCTACAGTGCTCTGGGCCAGGGACTAGAGATGAGAGAGTCAATACATAGGATAGCACAGTGGTGGCGAACCTATGGCACAGGTGCCAGAGGTGGCACTCAGAGCCCTCTCTGTGGGCACCCAGACCCTGGAAAAAGTCTATGGTGTACCAATATGCCATAGACTTTTCCTGCCATTCATCAGCGCAGGGCGCACTATGAACAGCACAAGCAGCATATTGAATGTAGGCAGGCTGTTATAGCTAAATGATAAAGCACATGGAAGATGTACTATATTGGACTGTAGTATTCAGGGTAAATTGCCGTGTTGGCACTTTGCGATAAATAAGTGGGTTTTGGGCTGCAGTTTGGGTACTCAGCCTCTAAAAGGTTCGCCATCACTGGGATAGAACATCAATATCTATGTCCCAGAAAACCCCTTGTGTAATATATATCAATATATATCGTTAGCTTTGTTTTTTCCTTTTTGTTTGCTCACCTGGACTTCAAGCTGCCAAGTTATTAAAGCAATGTGCACAAAACTGAGGAACACATCAAACACGAAAGGAAGAGGATTTGCTAGATGTGAAGTTAATAAGCTGCCAAATTCTAAGTGTTTGCAAATACAATGCTTAGTCAAAAATGAAGGTGTCTTGAGATCTCAGCCCTATCACAAAACGCCATCCTCTGTGAATGTTTCTCTACTGTTGCCAATCAGCATATATTTCAGTAGTTCACTCAGTAAGAGGCTGAAGACTGGAACAATGAGATGGGAACTTGACAACCCAAACTTGGGAAAGTGAAAAGTTTTTGGCAGTTGCAGAGGGAGCTCAGCCTCTAGGTGTAAGGGCAACACCCCCATCTCCATTGTCTGAGAGTGATAGCTTTTTTATTTTTTTACCAATTCTCTTAGGTAGGGTCTCATTTTTTGCAGGATGAGGTGACGGTCTGATTGGTACTATTTTGGGGGGCATACGCCTTTTTGATCAGTTGCTGTTGCAATTTTTGTGATGTAATGTGACAAAATTTGCTTTTTTTCTTACATTTTTTTTTTTTTACGGTGTTCATCTGAGGGGTGAGGTCATGTGATATTTTTATATAGCTTGTTGTTACGGACGTGGCGATACCTAATATGTATATTTCTTTTAATTTAATTCACTTTAGCACAATAATAGCAGTTTTGAAACAAAAAATGATGTTTTAATGTCTCCATGTTCTAAGAGCTATAGTTTTTTTATTTTTTGGGCGATTGTCTTAGGTAGGGGCTCAGTTTTTGCGGGAAGAGGTGACGGTTTTATTGATACTATTTGGTGGGACATACGCCTTTTTGATCGCTTGGTGTTGCACTTTTTGTGATGTAAGGTGACAAAAATGGCTTTTTTTTACACTATTTTTATTTTATTTTTTTATGGTATTTATTGGACAGGGTGGATCATGTGATGTATTTATAGAGCCGGTAATTACGGACACGGCGATGCCGAATATGTGTGGGTTTTGTTTTTGTTTTTCTGGTTTTTATTATAAAATAAGGGGAAAGGGGCGTTTTTTTTCTTTTTTACTTTATTAATTTATTACTTTATTAATTTTATTAACACTTTTTGAAACTTTTTTTTCTTTACTTTATTTATGATTTTCACTTTTGGGGGTCTGATCCCCTCTTCAATGCATTACGATACATCTGTATTGTAATGCATTTCCTGTTAGTGTATGATACTGAGTCATACACTAACAGGTTGCCTAGAAGACCCAGCCTGAGGCTGGATCTCCTCGGCTCCCGTAGAAGGCAGTTCCCGATGCCATGCAAGATAGTGGATAGTGGACTAATGATAGTAATTAGTGGAGATATATATGCACTTAATGGTAGTATTTTAACACTAGACATTAGTATTTAAATATATAGGTATTGATTGTTAATACTGAAATGTAACATGATTTTGGATACTCCGAAATTATCGAATAGATAATAACTGTACATAAATTATAAGCACTGATTATATAAAAAGTTTTTATTGTATTGATGATAGGATAAACTCTCTTGAACTTTGTACTGTATATGCTCATGACACTTTAAATGGTTGTAATAATGAAATTGGCACCAATCATGTAGTACATCTATTGAATCTATTGGAATGCATCTATTCATATTCTATTTGTATTCTATATAGATGGTAATATATATGCACTCCAACTATAATATGCACCTGACACTTTAGAAATAGACTTGATATGATGTTATGGACTGTGGGATGGGCATAGTCGCCTTTCAGGTGAGGTCACCTGGGACAGATAATATACTGCTTTGCATGTTCACATCTGCCACGTATACACTGACAACCATACGCAGATGCTCGGAGGTTGCTAAGACATCCAAGTTGGGAACGCTGTTATAATATAATAACTATTGAAATCTGTAATATCAGATATGATATATTCGATTCTAGGCCAACTATTGGCATGATATAAATTGACTTTATTTGATAATAGTGAAATATATATGGATACAGCCTCCCATCCAATACTGCAACTCTGATCCACTGCACATGGGTATATAAATACATGATATATTTGCAGGATGTGAATGCATGCTTGATGTATGCATATGTATGGGTACACCATGTTAAAGCATGGTTGACTTATACATGTGCATATGTACCCCCCCTTTCGATTGACACATATCAATAGACACTATACTGGTGATATGACACATGTATTGATATGTCCCCCTATATAATTACACACCTATACATTTCCTCTGACACATTAATATACATTTATGTAATTATTGCATTGGTATTGCATTGTGATGTTGGGATATTTGTGAATGACATCGAAGCGGTTTGAGTCTCCGATACCAATATCCAATGACAAAGCATATCGCCTTTTATTCTAGTATATTAAAAAGATAGGAGATTGATGAAAGTAACAGCTATATCAAGACCAGGAAAGATCCCCACTCACCTACACACCTAGTTAAAAAATATAGTGATTTCGATGCGCATCACGGATCACAGATGGGAGGACTTGCACCGTCCTGTCAGGCGAGATCCCTGTGACGTCAGACGTTGTCTGCCCTCACTTGGATCGCGCAGACGGAAGGGCGGAAGTCCCTGCAATGCCCGAATCTGATAATTGCGTGATGCGCCGCACATGAAATCAATAGTAAAAAGAACACATGACATGGGCAAACCCAGCCATTGGCCACTAGCCATTTAAAAGACCTCCTTAGCCATTGGAAAGGAAATCCTCCTGATGAAGCATTAGCGAAATGTGCGTCGAGGACTACGCCAGACAGAGACAGCCCACATACACACTGCTGGATATCGGGTAAGAAGGAGATTCTGACCGCTTCAATGCATATAATGTAGCCTCGTTGTATGGCATCATTGTGATATGCAGTATTGTTTACATTGTACAGGTCAGATCATGTTGATGTCACCCATGCACCCTGTATATCCATGCCAGATGTATTTATAGCTATAGGTTACTGTGTTCACAGCTAGAGACAGCTTTCATATTATATGCTGGTCTAGACAAATTATACACAGCGTCACCACACTGAGATTGTGGGCTCATTAGTGATGTAGTATTAGTTGGTAGCGGTGTTATTGTGGACTGCCCCTGCAGGCACTCTGTATGGTCTCTACAAATGTGTATTTGTTTGTATATTTTTATGTCATAATAAAGATTTATTTTATTGGGTATCATTTAGTACCGGTTCTCTTTTGTTGGTATATATATTAAGGAGGTACACCCTTGCTAATACAAGGCTGTGTTGATCCAGTTGAATAATATAATATATCATGGATAAAACAGACTACTTCCAACTCCATACATGTTTTTATTCTGTACATTTTTGATTTGAAGTCTCTCAATACATTGTAACATAATCTGTAATTGTTTTAAAATGAATGTAGGCTGTTATTTTAAGCACATAATCCTATATTTTCTAATACCCTTGGCCTTGTTAGGTAGAGGGACAACTATCTAATCATTTGGATGAAAATAACTTTAGACATGGTGATAAATATGTCCATAGTCAGTTTCTTTATTTCATTTTTCAAAACCTTAGAACATTTGATGGCAAGCATTCTGAACACCAGGACGAGCAGACGACAACTCTCCTGGCTGCTTGGTTTGAATGTTTGCCAGATGCAAGTCCATTTTCAAACATTTCTGGGAGTGTTTGCAGTTACTCACCAATTGGAAGCCAAATTTTTGTACGAGACACTTCTAATTGAAATGGAAATATGTGTTATTTTGCATGGTCTATAGGTTGTGATTTTAATTTGTGGCTATTCTGAGCTATGTACACTCACCTCATCTCCCTCCTTAAGCAAAAACAGGCTTTTGTTTTTTTAACATGTTGACATTTAAATTGAAAATGTGAAAGAAGGTAAAATAAAGAACTCAAAACAATCTTATAACCACATAAATCCTTCTGTAGACACATACAGAAGTTTTGCTGAATTACACAATTCCCAGACAGCCGTCTTGTTGGGAAAGTAGGGCCTGAATCGTCCAAAATAATGTATGAAGTTTATATTGTTTTTATACAAAAAAAGCTGATTTTTCATTATCTTTTTCTTTTTTTCAAAATTTGTTTAACTAAATAAAACATTTGTAAAGGTATTTTGCATGGCTGCTTAAGTATGTTATGTACCATAAGCCATGTACTATCAGTGACCACCTCTAAATGTGCATATGCACATTTCCTTTACAATTAGTATTTTTTTTACAAGATCAGTAAAGCAAAGTTTTTTTTATCATTAAAGTCAGAGGTTGACAGAAACAAAAACTTGAAATATGAGGATAAGGATGTCATCTTGGCATAGTTTTTTCAGTTTACTGTGACTACACTCATAGGCTTAAAGAGATAATCCAGTTTCAAGAAGAAACTGGACAACTCAGGGGATCGACCAGTAACAAAGAATAGATACCATGCTACTGCTCCAATTCTCCTAGATGTTCTCTGTATAACCGGCAGCAGCAGTGACACTATGTCACATGACTCCGACAGCCAATCCACTGTCCTCTTCAGTGCACCATTGAGGCCAGTGAATGGCTGCAGCAGTCACATGTTGTCAATCTGATGTCACTGCTGCAGTTTGGAAAACAGAGACCTGGTGAAGAACTGGAGCAACAGCACAGGGTCAGTCAGGATAATCTATTCTCTGTTATAAGTTGATCCCCTGAGTTGACCGGTTTCCTCTTAAAACTGGACAATCCATTTTATAAGCCACATTTTAGGGTTAGCAACATGCAGGCCAACCAAAGAACACTATATTGATCTAAGTTCAATTCATTAAAACTGTGGAGAAGGGACTAGCTCTTTTGGGTGTAATAGAGACATTAAAATGTGGCTGTATTAAACAGTTTGTCCCATCTTGACATCTGTGACATATCCCCATGATATGCAATAAATGTCTGATAGGTGTGGGCCTCACCTCTGGGTCCCACTCGTAGCTCAAGAATGAGGCCCCATTTTAAGCTGTCAAGAATGGAGAGAAGGTTGTGCATGCGTGGTTATATCCATTCAAGCTATGGGATTTCTGAAAATAGCTGAGTGCATTTAAAACTAAAAGCTGAACCTACACGGAGAAAAATTTGGATCCACCTCTGGTTTTGCCTTACACATACGGATACAATATACTGACCAAAATAGTGTTGTGTGAAAGCGGCTTGATGGAAGCTGAATAGTTAGTTCTAATAATTGAATTCCATCAGAAGAAAGCAAGGAAACCTTCATTCATTGTTCTGCTTGGGAAACATTCATTTGTAGTCTCCTTACTGGATCTAATTCCAGTCCCATTTTATATGACTGTCTACATGCAGTTTTCTTTCATGGTAAAGCAGGAATTTTCATAAAATAATAAAAGAAGAAAGTATACTTAACTATTTTACCTCCTGACACTTCCAGTGCACCCTTCCTATCCCCCTTATCACTTCAGCTGTTATGTTCACTTCTAGGGTGCAGCAACGCCAAGCTCACATACAATGCAGCAGTCAAATGCTGGCCTCAGCGATATACAATGCATTTGGAAATTGTTTAACCTTTTCACTTTTTCACATTTTGTTATGCTGGCATCTTGTGCTAAAATAACATTTAAAAAAAATCACATTTTTCCACATCACTCTGCACTCAATATATCAGAATTACAAAGTGAAAACAGGATGTTTGAAATGTTTTCTAATTAACTGAAAAGAAAAAACTAAAATCTTGCATTGAAATAAGTATTCTGCCCATGGACTGGCGGACTGCTATAGACCATACAGGGAAATTTCCCGGTGGCCCAATGCACAGAGAGCCACCAAAGCCTTCCTCAGCATTAATTAATGTAAGAGGATCAGGCACTTATACACCAGATGCCCTCCTGATTTCAACTGTATGGCCATCCTCAGGATGATGATACAGTTTTATACTGTGGTACAGGTGGCAGCATTTTGTTCTGTATTGTGGTATTTGGTTTTGCCGAGGCAGTATTTTGTGCTGCACTGTGCTATTGCTGGCCTCGCCTACTTCTGTTGTCCCACCTTCTGTCAGTTTGGACCCACATACAACATGGGGCCACTCTCAGTTTTTTTTTCCAGGGCCACTTTAATTTCCCAGTCCACCCCTGATTCTACCCTTTATTCAGTACTTACTTGAAGCACCTTTGACAGCAATTACTGCCTCCAGTCTTCTTGGGTATGATGCCGCAAGGATTGAACACCCGAATTTAGGGAGTCTAACATTCTTCTCTGCAGATCCTCTCAAGCTCTGTCAGGTTGGGTGGAGACCGCTGGTGTCTACAGAGATGTTTGATTGGGTTCGAGTCAGGGCTCTGGCTGGGCTAATCAAGGCCTAAGCCACACCTGTGTTGTCTTGGCTGTGTGCTTCGGGTCGTTGCCTTGTTGGAAGGTGAACCTTCGGTCCAATTTGGGGTCCATATCACTATGGATATGGTTTTATTAAGAATATCTCTGTACTTTGCTCCATTCAGCTGCCCCTCATACCTGACTAGTCTTCCTGCCTCAGGCACTGAAAAAGACCCCCACAGCATGATGCTGTCAACACCATGCTTCATTGTAGGGGTGGCATTGGGCAGGTGATAAGCAGTGCCTGATTTTCTCCAGACATGATGCTTGAGACCGCAAAGTTCAATAATGCTTTCATCAGACCACAGAGTCTTGTTTTTCACAGTCTGAGAGTGCTTTAGGTGCTTTTTTCCCCCAAACTGGGCTTTCATGTGTCTTTTACTGAGAAGATACTACTTTCTGGCCACTCTGCCATAAAGCCCAGATTGATGGAGTGCTGAAGTGATGGTTGAACTTCTGGAAGTTTCACCTGTCTGGACACAGGTTCTTTAGAGCTCAGAGTGACCATTGGGTTCTTGGTCACCTACCTTACCAAGGCCCTTCTCCCGCGTTTATTTAGATTGGTGGGATGGCCAGCTCTAGGAAGAGTCCTGGTTATTCCAAACTTCTTCCATTTAAGAATTACGGAGGCCCCTGTGCTCTTGGGGACTTTCAGTGCACAGCAGAATTTTTTTATATCCTTCACTACAGGTAGTTCTTTCCTCCTCATGGCTTAATTTTTGCTCTGATATGCATTGTGAGCTGTGAGACCTTATATGGACAGGGGTGTGTCTTTCCAAATCATGTCCAGTCAACAGAGTTTACCACAGGTGAACTCCAATCAAGGTGCAGAAACATCTCAAATATGTTCAAGAGAAATGGGAGGCCCAGAGCTAAATTGTGTCATAGCAAAGGGTCTGAACATTTATGTCCATGCATTTTATTTTTTTCCTTTTTTATTAAATTTGCAGATATTTAAAAAACTAAATAAATAATATCATTATGAGGTATTGAGTGCAGAATAATGGGGAATACTTGATTTTATTACAATGCCAAAACAACATAATGTATAAAAATTGAAAAGGTCTGAAGACTTTCTGAATGCATTGTATAGTTTCTGTTTTACAAGCCAACCAATAATATCTCAAAATGGCAGATTTTTCATCAAAGTGTTAAGAGAAAGACGTGCTTCTATGTTTTTAAGCATTTTCTTAGAATTGACAGCATGATCCACTAGGGACTGAAGATGAATGGTTTCATACCTGATAAGGCTCTTGAATATACTGTAACACTGCCTATGTTCATCATCCTCCATTGATCATTGTCTTGGTTGAAAGATACAAATGGACCTACAACCTTTGTTATAATCACATAAACAAATGGTCTCGGGTAATGTTGCAGACAAATATCGGCCTAAAAAAGATTTCTTACCAGGGGAGGAAATGGAATATATTCGTGAAATTTTACTTTTGTAAAAAAAAAAAAAAAAAGTCTTTAGGTCTTTGTATTGGGAATCCGATGCCTAATGAGGGAATTTGGCTGTGACGGGTTTCAGAAGAGAAAAGTTAATACCCTAATGACTGCTCATTTTCATTCTTATAGTGTATATTTTAAATAGAGTTCTGCTGCTTCCCTTTCATACACTGGTCAGTGGGAAGTCCTGTTGCCACAGAGTTAATTTGTTAGTTCAGGAAACCAAACAAAGGCCATGTCAGAGTTAATAAAGGTACATCTGACATGCACCAAGAAAGAGGAAAGCATTTACTACCAGCTGGAGTTCCCCATAATTACTCCTGGCTGCCCTACAGCAGAATTTGACAATTGTCTTGTGAGACTAAAAGATGCAGAAAGCATAAAACGAAAAACCTATAAAGTGGATGGAAATTTGTAAGCATGAGTGGCTGTATCTTCTGACTCCCGCTTTTACTTTACAAAGGTGAACTGAAATTCACACAATAGAAGCAATTTGCAAATGCATCGCTCCAATTATGCAGTATTCGTATGGCTTGGCAACAAAAAAAATTGTTGCAGTTTTCAAATGTTTGTAGCTTTGTTTTAAATTTTATTTACAAAGCTTTGTTTTAAATTTTATTTACAAAGATGTTTATATCAGATTAGCAATTAGAAACACTATGGCCCTGATTTTATCAAACTGGTTTTGTCTTTATTTTGGAGTAAATTGTGACTTTTCTATTGTTTTCATTGTAAGACACAGTTATCAATAGTCTGAACGGGCCAAAGTAAATTGACCTAAAAAAAACATAAAATACAGAGTTTTCATTAAATCAATAAAATGAGGGAATTACCTCCTGAGGGTTTCACATCGTGAATGACTAAAATGTTATGGAGAGCAGAAAGTTTTTAATGTGTAATGTTATTAAAGATATAGACATATTGAATTTTTTTGTTCCTTCCTGTGACGTAAAGATGAGCGAGCCTATTTGCTATTTTTTGGACAGCAGGCGAACCCAAACCTTTTCAGGTTTGTTTTAGGTGAATCCATTGAAATGGAACCCATTTTAGTGCCCATGTCAGTGGGAAAAAAGCACCAAGGAGGAAGAAGAAGGGTTCTCACATGACCCTGAGAGGAAGTGTGGAGGGGAATGCTTGCCCTGATTGGCTCCCAGGTTGACAGATAACCTGGATGAGTCAGTCAGTGGTGCAGCAGACACGGAGGTGCTCTAGCAGAATGAGCAGAACATTACAGAACTGTACAAGTAGTTTTTTTAAGGACCAGTTCAGGTCTGAAGTCACTTTGTGGGGCTTACATAGTGGAAACCCCCCATAAATGACCCCATTGTAGAAACTACACCCCTCAAGTTACTCAAAACTGATTTTACAAACTTAACCCTTTAGGTGTTCCACAAGAATTAATGGAAAATGAAGATGACATTTCTGAATTTGACTTTTTTGGCAGATTTTCCATTTTAATCCATTTTTTTATTTAACACATCGAGGGTTAACAGCAAAACAAAATGCAATATTTATTACCCTGATTCTGCGGTTTACAAAAACACCCCACATGTGGTCGTAAACTGATGTAAGGGCACACGGCAGGGTGCAGAAGAAAAAGAGCGCCATATGGTTTTTTGAAGGCAGATTTTGCTGAACTGATTTTTAGATGCCATATCCTATTTAAAGCTCCACTGATGCACCCTTACAGTAGAAAAGTGACCCCATTTTGGAAACTAGGGGATAAGGTGCTAGTTTTATTGGTACTATTTTGGGGTACAAATGATATTTAATTTCTCTTTATTACAATTTTTATGACGCAAGGTAACAAATAAATGGCACTGGTTTTGGCACTGATTTTATTTTTTATTTTTTACAACATTCATCTGACAGGGTAGATCACGTGCTATTTTTATAGAGCAGGTTGTTATGGATGCAATTATATTAAATATGTCTACTTTCTTTGTTTGTTTCAGTCTTATATAATGAAGCTTTTTTTTTTTATTATGTTTTTGTGTCTCCATGTTCTGAACGCCATATTTTTTTTATTTTTCTGCCGATCGTCTTGTGCAGGGGCTCGTTTTTTGCAGGAATAGTTGACGTTTTTATTGGTACCATTTTTGGGTACATATGATATTTTTGATCATTCATTATTACACTTTATAAGGCAAGGTGAACCAAAAAATGGTTGTTTTAGCAAAGTTTTTTTTTTTTTTAGAACGTTCACCTGAGGGGTTAGGTCATGTGAAATTTTTATAGAGCAGATCGTTAAGGACGTGGAAATATCTAATATGTATAATTTTTCTTATTTATTTAAGTTTTACACAATAATTGCATTTTTAAAACAAAAAAAAGATGTTTTAGTTAGGGATGAGCGAACCCGAACTGTATAGTTGGGGTGTCCGTGACACGGACCCGAACCCGAACATTTTCGTAAAAGTCCGGGTTCGGGTTCGGTGTTCGGCGCTTTCTTGGCGCTTTTTGAAAGGCTGCAAAGCAGCCAATCAACAAGCGTCATACTACTTGGCCCAAGAGGCCATCACAGCCATGCCTACTATTGGCATGGCTGTGATTGGCCAGTGCACCATGTGACCCAGCCTCTATTTAAGCTGGAGTCACGTAGCACCGCACGTCACTCTGCTATGATCAGTATAGGGAGAGGTTGCAGCTGCGACGTTAGGGCGAGATTAGGCAGATTAACTCCTCCAAAAGACTTCATTCTGTGATCGATCTGCAGCTGTGGATCATTGAAGTGCTATTATTGACTTGCTCACTTTTTTGAAGCTGCCCAGAGCGTTTTTAGATCACTTTTTTTCTGGGGTGATCGGCGGCCATTTTGTGACTTGTGGTGCGCCAGCACGAGCTATCACCAAGTGTATTTAACCATCGATAGTGTGGTTATTTTGTGCTATATCCTACATCAGCTGCAGGCTGAGCCTGTGTCACCGAAGTGCATTTAACCATCAACAGTCTGGTTATTTTTTGGCCATATACTACATCAGCTGCAGGCTGAGCCTGTGTCACCCAAGTGAATTTAACCATCAACAGTCTGATTATTTTTTGGCCATATACTACATCAGCTGCAGGCTGAGCCTGTGTCACCCAAGTGCATTTAACCATCAACAGTCTGATTATTTTTTGGCCATATACTACATCAGCTGCAGGCTGAGCCTGTGTCACCCAAGTGCATTTAACCATCAACAGTCTGATTATTTTTTGGCCATATACTACATCAGCTGCAGGCTGAGCCTGTGTCACCCAAGTGTATTTAACCATCGATAGTGTGGTTATTTTGTGCTATATCCTACATCAGCTGCAGGCTGAGCCTGTGTCACCCAAGTGCATTTAACCATCAACAGTCTGATTATTTTTTAGCCATATACTACATCTGGTGCAGGCTGAGCCTGTGTCACCAAAGTGCATTTAACCATCAACAGTCTGATTATTTTTTGGCCATATACTACATCTGGTGCAGGCTGAGCCTGTGTCACCCAAGTGCATTTAACCATCAACAGTGTGATTATTTTTTGGCCATATATTACATCAGGGGCAAGTTGAGCCTGTCACCCAGCGCCTAAAAAATAGACCTGACATTTTTATTCAACCAAATCTGTACTGTTTTAGCTGGTCAAGTTATTTGTATTGACCGTAAAAGCACACTTTTTTTTCTGGGTTGAAAAAGCATTCCCAAATTTGCCATTCTCAAAATAACTAGTTTATGGTATTTGAGGCCTACTTGAAATCTATCCCAAAAAGAAAATCTTACATTGAAGGTATTGATAGTGTCATTCAGAAAAACCTAAGACACACGCTAGCGTGCTGATAGAAGTGTGATTCTGTGATTAAACCTATACCTGTCACACAGCGCAAAAAAAAACTGGTCTCACATCTCTATTCAACCAAATCTGCACTGTTTTAGCTGGTCAAGTTATTTGTAGTGACCGTAAAAGCAGACTTTTTGTTCTGGGTTGAAAAAGCATTCCCAAATTTGCCATTCTCAAAATAACTAGTTTCTGGTATTTGAGGCCTACTTGAAATCTATCCCAAAAAGAAAATCTTACATTGAAGGTATTGATAGTGTCATTCAGAAAAAACTAAGACACACGCTAGCGTGCTGATAGAAGTGTGATTCTGTGATTAAACCTATACCTGTCACACAGCGCAAAAAAAAACAGGTCTCACATCTCTATTCAACCAAATCTGCACTGTTTTAGCTGGTCAAGTTATTTGTAGTGACCGTAAAAGCAGACTTTTTGTTCTGGGTTGAAAAAGTATTCCCAAATTTGCCATTCTCAAAATAACTAGTTTCTGGTATTTGAGGCCTACTTGAAATCTATCCCAAAAAGAAAATCTTACATTGAAGGTATTGATAGTGTCATTCAGAAAAACCTAAGACACACGCTAGCGTGCTGATAGAAGTGTGATTCTGTGATTAAACCTATACCTGTCACACAGCGCAAAAAAAAACAGGTCTCACATCTCTATTCAACCAAATCTGCACTGTTTTAGCTGGTCAAGTTATTTGTAGTGACCGTAAAAGCAGACTTTTTGTTCTGGGTTGAAAAAGCATTCTCAAATTTGCCATTCTCAAAATAACTAGTTTCTGGTATTTGAGGCCTACTTGAAATCTATCCCAAAAAGAAAATCTTACATTGAAGGTATTGATAGTGTCATTCAGAAAAACCTAAGACACACGCTAGCGTGCTGATAGAAGTGTGATTCTGTGATTAAACCTATACCTGTCACACAGCGCAAAAAAAAACAGGTCTCACATCTCTATTCAACCAAATCTGCACTGTTTTAGCTGGTCAAGTTATTTGTAGTGACCGTAAAAGCAGACTTTTTGTTCTGGGTTGAAAAAGCATTCCCAAATTTGCCATTCTCAAAATAACTAGTTTCTGGTATTTGAGGCCTACTTAAAATCTATCCCAAAAAGAAAATCTTACATTGAAGGTATTGATAGTGTCATTCAGAAAAACCTAAGACACACGCTAGCGTGCTGATAGAAGTGTGATTCTGTGATTAAACCTATACCTGTCACACAGCGCAAAAAAAAACAGGTCTCACATCTCTATTCAACCAAATCTGCACTGTTTTAGCTGGTCAAGTTATTTGTAGTGACCGTAAAAGCAGACTTTTTGTTCTGGGTTGAAAAAGCATTCCCAAATTTGCCATTCTCAAAATAACTAGTTTCTGGTATTTGAGGCCTACTTGTAATCTATCCCAAAAAGAAAATCTTACATTGAAGGTATTGATAGTGTCATTCAGAAAAACCTAAGACACACGCTAGCGTGCTGATAGAAGTGTGATTCTGTGATTAAACCTATACCTGTCACACAGTGCAAAAAAAAAACAGGTCTCACATCTCTATTCAACCAAATCTGCACTGTTTTAGCTGGTCAAGTTATTTGTAGTGACCGTAAAAGCAGACTTTTTGTTCTGGGTTGAAAAAGCATTCCCAAATTTGCCATTCTCAAAATAACTAGTTTCTGGTATTTGAGGCCTACTTGAAATCTATCCCAAAAAGAAAATCTTACATTGAAGGTATTGATAGTGTCATTCAGAAAAACCTAAGACACACGCTAGCGTGCTGATAGAAGTGTGATTCTGTGATTAAACCTATACCTGTCACACAGTGCAAAAAAAAAAACAGGTCTCACATCTCTATTCAACCAAATCTGCACTGTTTTAGCTGGTCAAGTTATTTGTAGTGACCGTAAAAGCAGACTTTTTGTTCTGGGTTGAAAAAGCATTCCCAAATTTGCCATTCTCAAAATAACTAGTTTCTGGTATTTGAGGCCTACCTAAAATCTATCCCAAAAAGAAAATCTTACATTGAAGGTATTGATAGTGTCATTCAGAAAAACCTAAGACACACGCTAGCGTGCTGATAGAAGTGTGATTCTGTGATTAAACCTATACCTGTCACACAGCGCAAAAAAAAAAACAGGTCTCACATCTCTATTCAACCAAATCTGCACTGTTTTAGCTGGTCAAGTTATTTGTAGTATAATTAAGGTATGGTGGCTCACTCTGTACACAGCTGTGGAAGTGGGTGCTGCTAAGTCTACTATGACTCACCCAGTCATAAAAGGGGATTGTAGTATATGTATGTGGAAAGACTGAGCACTCGCCAGCTGGACCAAGTGAAGACCAAGAACAAGTATATATAATGTGAGAATAATTTATTGATGAAATATTAATAAATAGCCCTGAACTTATATTGCAATAAAATATAAAATACAATGCTAATATAAAATGATGTAGTACCCAAATAACGAATTAATATGTAATAATAGCACCTGCATAGATACAATAATATAACATAAACAATGCTAAAAAGAGATAAAAAAAAAAAAGGGCAAATATGGTAATAAAGATGATATAAAAAACAGTATAAAATGTAGAAGTGGTTATATATTCGATATGTATTCGGTATATATTCGATGAACCACTACATAGTCCAGTGAAGAAATATGCCAGGTATAATGTCCAATGATGAAAGCGGATAAATGTCCCTGTATTTAAAGAGATAGATTCGCTTGTATAGGAACAAATCAACGTACAATCTAGGAATAGGAATGCACCTGTTATATGCCGTCTGTTGTGAGTATAACCGTGGCGTCCCACGAGGCTCACTGAATCAGATTAGGCAGTACCTGGGTCTAGTCGCTTGCTCAAGGTGGTCATGTAGCTCTCAGCATGAGAGATCTCTTGATAGCTTTTCACCGATGTTGCAAGCCTGGACCTAGTTGGTAATTATCAAGGCGTCTTACTTCGTTCGTATTTGCGCAGTGTCACTGTTCCGGCAAAGTTAGGATCCAATTGTCAGGATGTTAGGGTCTCATAAATGTTCATCAGCTGATGTCCAAAGTGTACAGAAACCAAACGCGTTTCGGGGTCCTTTCCTGGCCCCTTCCACTGAGGAAGGGGCCAGGAAAGGACCCCGAAACGCGTTTGGTTTCTGTACACTTTGGACATCAGCTGATGAACATTTATGAGACCCTAACATCCCGACAATTGGATCCTAACTTTGCCGGAACAGTGACACCGCGCAAATACGAACGAAGTAAGACGCCTTGATAATTACCAACTAGGTCCAGGCTTGCAACATCGGTGAAAAGCTATCAAGAGATCTCTCATGCTGAGAGCTACATGACCACCTTGAGCAAGCGACTAGACCCAGGTACTGCCTAATCTGATTCAGTGAGCCTCGTGGGACGCCACGGTTATACTCACAACAGACGGCATATAACAGGTGCATTCCTATTCCTAGATTGTACGTTGATTTGTTCCTATACAAGCGAATCTATCTCTTTAAATACAGGGACATTTATCCGCTTTCATCATTGGACATTATACCTGGCATATTTCTTCACTGGACTATGTAGTGGTTCATCGAATATATACCGAATACATATCGAATATATAACCACTTCTACATTTTATACTGTTTTTTATATCATCTATATTACCATATTTGCCCCTTTTTTTTTTTATCTCTTTTTAGCATTGTTTATGTTATATTATTGTATCTATGCAGGTGCTATTATTACATATTAATTCGTTATTTGGGTACTACATCATTTTATATTAGCATTGTATTTTATATTTTATTGCAATATAAGTTCAGGGCTATTTATTAATATTTCATCAATAAATTATTCTCACATTATATATACTTGTTCTTGGTCTTCACTTGGTCCAGCTGGCGAGTGCTCAGTCTTTCCACATACATAAGTTATTTGTAGTGACCGTAAAAGCAGACTTTTTGTTCTGGGTTTAAAAAGCATTCCCAAATTTGCCATTCTCAAAATAACTAGTTTCTGGTATTTGAGGCCTACTTGAAATCTATCCCAAAAAGAAAATCTTACATTGAAGGTATTGATAGTGTCATTCAGAAAAACCTAAGACACACGCTAGCGTGCTGATAGAAGTGTGATTCTGTGATTAAACCTATACCTGTCACACAGCGCAAAAAAAACCAGGTCTCACATCTCTATTCAACCAAATCTGCACTGTTTTAGCTGGTCAAGTTATTTGTAGTGACTGTAAAAGCAGACCTTTTGTTCTGGGTTGAAAAAGCATTCCCAAATTTGCCATTCTCAAAATAACTAGTTTCTGGTATTTGAGGCCTACTTAAAATCTATCCCAAAAAGAAAATCTTACATTGAAGGTATTGATAGTGTCATTCAGAAAAACCTAAGACACACGCTAGCGTGCTGATAGAAGTGTGATTCTGTGATTAAACCTTTACCTGTCACACAGCGCAAAAAAAAACAGGTCTCACATCTCTATTCAACCAAATCTGCACTGTTTTAGCTGGTCAAGTTATTTGTAGTGACCGTAAAAGCAGACTTTTTGTTCTGGGTTGAAAAAGCATTCCCAAATTTGCCATTCTCAAAATAACTAGTTTCTGGTATTTGAGGCCTACTTAAAATCTGTCCCAAAAAGAAAATCTTACATTGAAGGTATTGATAGTGTCATTCAGAAAAACCTAAGACACACGCTAGCGTGCTGATAGAAGTGTGATTCTGTGATTAAACCTTTACCTGTCACACAGCGCAAAAAAAAACAGGTCTCACATCTCTATTCAACCAAATCTGCACTGTTTTAGCTGGTCAAGTTATTTGTAGTGACCGTAAAAGCACAGTTTTTGTTCTGGGTTGAAAAAGCATTCCCAAATTTGCCATTCTCAAAATAACTAGTTTCTGGTATTTGAGGCCTACTTGAAATCTATCCCAAAAAGAAAATCTTACATTGAAGGTATTGATAGTGTCATTCAGAAAAACCTAAGACACACGCTAGCGTGCTGATAGAAGTGTGATTCTGTGATTAAACCTATACCTGTCACACAGTGCAAAAAAAAACAGGTCTCACATCTCTATTCAACCAAATCTGCACTGTTTTAGCTTATCAAGTTATTTGTAGTGACCGTAAAAGCACACTTTTTGTTCTGGGTTGAAAAAGCATTCCCAAATTTGCCATTCTCAAAATAACTAGTTTCTGGTATTTGAGGCCTACTTGAAATCTATCCCAAAAAGAAAATCTTACATTGAAGGTATTGATAGTGTCATTCAGAAAAACCTAAGACACACGCTAGCGTGCTGATAGAAGTGTGATTCTGTGATTAAACCTATACCTGTCACACAGCGCAAAGAAAAACAGGTTTCACATCTCTATTCAACCAAATCTGCACTGTTTTAGCTGGTCAAGTTATTTGTAGTGACCGTAAAAGCACAGTTTTTGTTCTGGGTTGAAAAAGCATTCCCAAATTTGCCATTCTCAAAATAACTAGTTTCTGGTATTTGAGGCCTACTTGAAATCTATCCCAAAAAGAAAATCTTACATTGAAGGTATTGATAGTGTCATTCAGAAAAACCTAAGACACACGCTAGCGTGCTGATAGAAGTGTGATTCTGTGATTAAACCTATACCTGTCACACAGCGCAAAAAAAAACAGGTCTCACATCTCTATTCAACCAAATCTGCACTGTTTTAGCTGGTCAAGTTATTTGTAGTGACCGTAAAAGCACACTTTTTGTTCTGGGTTGAAAAAGCATTCCCAAATTTGCCATTCTCAAAATAACTAGTTTCTGGTATTTGAGGCCTACTTGAAATCTATCCCAAAAAGAAATTCTTACATTGAAGGTATTGATAGTGTCAGTCAGAAAAACCTAAGACACACGCTAGCGTGCTGATAGAAGTGTGATTCTGTGATTAAACCTATACCTGTCACACAGCGCAAAAAAAAACAGGTCTCACATCTCTATTCAACCAAATCTGCACTGTTTTAGCTGGTCAAGTTATTTGTAGTGACCGTAAAAGCAGACTTTTTGTTCTGGGTTGAAAAAGCATTCCCAAATTTGCCATTCTCAAAATAACTAGTTTCTGGTATTTGAGGCCTACTTGAAATCTATCCCAAAAAGAAATTCTTACATTGAAGGTATTGATAGTGTCAGTCAGAAAAACCTAAGACACACGCTAGCGTGCTGATAGAAGTGTGATTCTGTGATTAAACCTATACCTGTCACACAGCGCAAAAAAAAACAGGTCTCACATCTCTATTCAACCAAATCTGCACTGTTTTAGCTGGTCAAGTTATTTGTAGTGACCGTAAAAGCACACTTTTTGTTCTGGGTTGAAAAAGCATTCCCAAATTTGCCATTCTCAAAATTGTGGTGAACGGGAACAATGAGGAAAACATCTAATAAGGGACGCGGACGTGGACATGGTCGTGGTGGTGTTAGTGGACCCTCTGGTGCTGGGAGAGGACGTGGCTGTTCTGCCACAGCCACACGTCCTAGTGAACCAACTACCTCAGGTCCCAGTAGCCAGCAGAATTTACAGCGATATTTGGTGGGGCCCAATGCCGTTCTAAGGATGGTAAGGCCTGAGCAGGTACAGGCATTAGTCAATTGGGTGGCCGACAGTGGATCCAGCACGTTCACATTATCTCCCACCCAGTCTTCTGCAGAAAGCGCACAGATGGCGCATGAAAACCAAGCCCATCGGTCTGTCACATCACCCCCATGCATATCAGGGAAACTGTCTGAGCCTCAAGTTATGCAGCAGTCTCTTATGCTGTTTGAAGACTCTGCTGCCAGGGTTTCCCAAGGGCATCCACCTAGCCCTTCCCCAGGGGTGGAAGAGATAGAATGCACTAACGCACAACCACTTATTTTTCCTGATGATGAGGACATGGGAATACCACCTCAGCACGTCTCTGTTGATGACGAAACACAGGTACCAACTGCTGCGTCTTTCTGCAGTGTGCAGACTGAACAGGAGGTCAGGGATCAAGACTGGGTGGAAGACGATGCAGGGGACGATGAGGTCCTAGACCCCACATGGAATGAAGGTCGTGCCACTGACTTTCACAGTTCGGAGGAAGAGGCAGTGGTGAGACCGAGCCAACAGCGTAGCAAAAGAGGGAGCAGTGGGCAAAATCAGAACACCCGCCGCCAAGAGACTCCGCCTGCTACTGACCGCCGACATCTGGGACCGAGCACCCCAAAGGCAGCTTCAAGGAGTTCCCTGGCATGGCACTTCTTCAAACAATGTGCTGACGACAAGACCCGAGTGGTTTGCACGCTGTGCCATCAGAGCCTGAAGCGAGGCATTAACGTTCTGAACCTTAGCACAACCTGCATGACCAGGCACCTGCATGCAAAGCATGAACTGCAGTGGAGTAAACACCTTAAAAACAAGGAAGTCACTCAGGCTCCCCCTGCTACCTCTTCTGCTGCTGCCGCCTCGGCCTCTTCTGCTGCTGCCGCCTCGGCCTCTTCTGCTGCTGCTGCCGCCGCCTCGGCCTCTTCCTCTGCCTCTGGAAGAACGTTGGCACCTGCCGCCCAGCAAACATGGGATGTACCACCAACACCACCACCTGCGTCACCAAGCATCTCAACCATGTCACACGGCAGCGTTCAGCTCTCCATCTCACAAACATTTGAGAGAAAGCGTAAATTCCCACCTAGCCACCCTCTATCCCTGGCCCTCAATGCCAGCATTTCTAAACTACTGGCCTATGAAATGCTGTCATTTAGGCTGGTGGACACACACAGCTTCAAACAGCTCATGTCACTTGCTGTCCCACAGTATGTTGTTCCCAGCCGCCACTACTTCTCCAAGAGAGCCGTGCCTTCCCTGCACAAACAAGTGTCCGATAAAATCAAGTGTGCACTGCGCAACGCCATCTGTGGCAAGGTCCACCTAACCACAGATACGTGGACCAGTAAGCACGGCCAGGGACGCTATATCTCCCTAACTGCACACTGGGCAAATGTAGTGGCGGCTGGGCCCCAGGCGGAGAGCTGTTTGGCGCACGTCCTTCCGCCGCCAAGGATCGCAGGGCAACATTCTTTGCCTCCTGTCTCCTCCTCCTCCTACTCAGCTTCCTCCTCCTCTTCTTCCACCTGCTCATCCAGTCAGCCACACACCTTCACCACCAACTTCAGCACAGCACGGGGTAAACGTCAGCAGGCCATTCTGAAACTCATATGTTTGGGGGACAGGCCCCACACCGCACAGGAGTTGTGGCGGGGTATAGAACAACAGACCGACGAGTGGTTGCTGCCGGTGAGCCTCAAGCCCGGCCTGGTGGTGTGCGATAATGGGCGAAATCTCGTTCCAGCTCTTGGCCTACCTGGATTGACGCACATCCCTTGCCTGGCGCATGTGCTGAATTTGGTGGTGCAGAAGTTCATTCGCAACTACCCCGACATGTCAGAGCTGCTGCATAAAGTGCGGGCCGTCTGTTCGCGCTTCCGGCGTTCACACCCTGCCGCTACTTGCCTGTCTGCGCTACAGCGTAACTTCGGCCTTCCCGCTCACCGCCTCATATGCGACGTAGCCACCAGGTGGAACTCCACCTTGCATATGCTGGACAGACTGTGCGAGCAGCAGCAGGCCATAGTGGAGTTTCAGCTGCAGCACGCACGGGTCAGTCGCACTGCGGATCAGACCCACTTCACCACCAATGACTGGGCCTCCATGCGAGACCTGTGTGCCCTGTTGCGTTGTTTCGAGTACTCCACCAACATGGCCAGTGGCGATGACGCCGTTATCAGCGTTACAATACCACTTCTATGTCTCCTTGAGAAAACACTTAGGGCGATGATGGAAGAGGAGGTGGCCCAGGAGGAAGAGGAGGAAGAGGGGTCATTTTTAGCACTTTCAGGCCAGTCTCTTCGATGTGACTCAGAGGGAGGTTTTTTGCAACACCAGAGGCCAGGTACAAATGTGGCCAGACAGGGCCCACTACTGGAGGACGAGGAGGACGAGGATGAGGAGGAGGTGGAGGAGGATGAGGATGAAGCATGTTCACAGCGGGGTGGCACCCAAAGCAGCTCGGGCCCATCACTGGTGCGTGGCTGGGGGGGAACTCAGGACGATGACGATACGCCTCCCACAGAGGACAGCTTGTCCTTACCTCTGGGCAGCCTGGCACACATGAGCGACTACATGCTGCAGTGCCTGCGCAATGACAGCAGAGTTGCCCACATTTTAACGTGTGCGGACTACTGGGTTGCCACCCTGCTGGATCCCCGGTACAAAGACAATGTGCCCACCTTACTTCCTCGACTGGAGCGTGATAGGAAGATGCGCGAGTACAAGCGCACGTTGGTAGACGCGCTACTGAGAGCATTCCCAAATGTCACAGGGGAACCAGTGGAAGCCCAAGGCGAAGGCAGAGGAGGAGCAAGAGGTCGCCAACGCAGCTGTGTCACGCCCAGCTCCTCTGAGGGCAGGGTTAGCATGGCAGAGATGTGGAAAAGTTTTGTCAACACGCCACAGCTAAGTGCACCACCACCTGATACGGAACGTGTTAGCAGGAGGCAACATTTCACTAACATGGTGGAACAGTACCTGTGCACACCCCTCCACGTACTGACTGATGGTTCGGCCCCATTCAACTTCTGGGTCTCCAAATTGTCCACGTGGCCAGAGCTAGCCTTTTATGCCTTGGAGGTGCTGGCCTGCCCGGCGGCCAGCGTTTTGTCTGAACGTGTATTCAGCACGGCAGGGGGCGTCATTACAGACAAACGCAGCCGCCTGTCTACAGCCAATGTGGACAAGCTGACGTTCATAAAAATGAACCAGGCATGGATCCCACAGGACCTGTCCATCCCTTGTGCAGATTAGATATTAACTACCTCCCCTTAACAATATATTATTCTACTCCAGGGCACTTCCTCATTCAATACTATTTTTAATTTCATTTTACCATTATATTGCGGGGCAACCCAAAGTTGAATGAACCTCTCCTCTGTCTGGGTGCCGGGGCCTAAATGTGTGACAGTGGCCTGTTCCAGTGGTGGGTGACGTGAAGCCTGATTCTGTGCTATGACATGAATACAGATTCTGCACTGACATAAGGCCAGATTCTCTGTTACGGGACCGCTCTCCTCTGTCTGGGTGCCGGGGCCTAAATGTGTGACAGTGGCCTGTTCCAGTGGTGGGTGACGTGAAGCCTGATTCTCTGCTATGACATTAGCTGCAAGTACTAGCTTCAAGTACTACATTAAGTACTAGTAAAGAGATATTGCAGGAGACAAGAAGAGATTCCAGAGATACTGCAAGAGATTGGCTTAGAGTCTCCAACTGGCTCATCTGTGTTGTTTTTGCTGATCATTGCTTGAGAAGAGGTAAAGGAATTCGGTCAGCTGTTTGCTATTGTGCGTTTGCTAATGAGCCTAGCTCACTAAGGTGTTACATTTGTTGCTGGGGGAGGAGTTTGGGAAGGAGTGTGTGTATATATAGAGACAGACTCATTAGCTTGCCTAATTCATTAGCTGCAAGTACTAGCTTCAAGTACTACATTAAGTACTAGTAAAGAGATATTGCAGGAGACAAGAAGAGATTCCAGAGATACTGCAAGAGATTGGCTTAGAGTCTCCAACTGGCTCATCTGTGTTGTTTTTGCTGATCATTGCTTGAGAAGAGGTAAAGGAATTCGGTCAGCTGTTTGCTATTGTGCGTTTGCTAATGAGCCTAGCTCACTAAGGTGTTACATTTGTTGCTGGGGGAGGAGTTTGGGAAGGAGTGTGTGTATATATAGAGACAGACTCATTAGCTGGCCTAATTCATTAGCTGCAAGTACTAGCTTCAAGTACTACATTAAGTACTAGTAAAGAGATATTGCAGGAGACAAGAAGAGATTCCAGAGATACTGCAAGAGATTGGCTTAGAGTCTCCAACTGGCTCATCTGTGTTGTTTTTGCTGATCATTGCTTGAGAAGAGGTAAAGGAATTCGGTCAGCTGTTTGCTATTGTGCGTTTGCTAATGAGCCTAGCTCACTAAGGTGTTACATTTGTTGCTGGGGGAGGAGTTTGGGAAGGAGTGTGTGTATATATAGAGACAGACTCATTAGCTTGCCTAATTCATTAGCTGCAAGTACTAGCTTCAAGTACTACATTAAGTACTAGTAAAGAGATATTGCAGGAGACAAGAAGAGATTCCAGAGATACTGCAAGAGATTGGCTTAGAGTCTCCAACTGGCTCATCTGTGTTGTTTTTGCTGATCATTGCTTGAGAAGAGGTAAAGGAATTCGGTCAGCTGTTTGCTATTGTGCGTTTGCTAATGAGCCTAGCTCACTAAGGTGTTACATTTGTTGCTGGGGGAGGAGTTTGGGAAGGAGTGTGTGTATATATAGAGACAGACTCATTAGCTTGCCTAATTCATTAGCTGCAAGTACTAGCTTCAAGTACTACATTAAGTACTAGTAAAGAGATATTGCAGGAGACAAGAAGAGATTCCAGAGATACTGCAAGAGATTGGCTTAGAGTCTCCAACTGGCTCATCTGTGTTGTTTTTGCTGATCATTGCTTGAGAAGAGGTAAAGGAATTCGGTCAGCTGTTTGCTATTGTGCGTTTGCTAATGAGCCTAGCTCACTAAGGTGTTACATTTGTTGCTGGGGGAGGAGTTTGGGAAGGAGTGTGTGTATATATAGAGACAGACTCATTAGCTGGCCTAATTCATTAGCTGCAAGTACTAGCTTCAAGTACTACATTAAGTACTAGTAAAGAGATATTGCAGGAGACAAGAAGAGATTCCAGAGATACTGCAAGAGATTGGCTTAGAGTCTCCAACTGGCTCATCTGTGTTGTTTTTGCTGATCATTGCTTGAGAAGAGGTAAAGGAATTCGGTCAGCTGTTTGCTATTGTGCGTTTGCTAATGAGCCTAGCTCACTAAGGTGTTACATTTGTTGCTGGGGGAGGAGTTTGGGAAGGAGTGTGTGTATATATAGAGACAGACTCATTAGCTTGCCTAATTCATTAGCTGCAAGTACTAGCTTCAAGTACTACATTAAGTACTAGTAAAGAGATATTGCAGGAGACAAGAAGAGATTCCAGAGATACTGCAAGAGATTGGCTTAGAGTCTCCAACTGGCTCATCTGTGTTGTTTTTGCTGATCATTGCTTGAGAAGAGGTAAAGGAATTCGGTCAGCTGTTTGCTATTGTGCGTTTGCTAATGAGCCTAGCTCACTAAGGTGTTACATTTGTTGCTGGGGGAGGAGTTTGGGAAGGAGTGTGTGTATATATAGAGACAGACTCATTAGCTGGCCTAATTCATTAGCTGCAAGTACTAGCTTCAAGTACTACATTAAGTACTAGTAAAGAGATATTGCAGGAGACAAGAAGAGATTCCAGAGATACTGCAAGAGATTGGCTTAGAGTCTCCAACTGGCTCATCTGTGTTGTTTTTGCTGATCATTGCTTGAGAAGAGGTAAAGGAATTCGGTCAGCTGTTTGCTATTGTGCGTTTGCTAATGAGCCTAGCTCACTAAGGTGTTACATTTGTTGCTGGGGGAGGAGTTTGGGAAGGAGTGTGTGTATATATAGAGACAGACTCATTAGCTTGCCTAATTCATTAGCTGCAAGTACTAGCTTCAAGTACTACATTAAGTACTAGTAAAGAGATATTGCAGGAGACAAGAAGAGATTCCAGAGATACTGCAAGAGATTGGCTTAGAGTCTCCAACTGGCTCATCTGTGTTGTTTTTGCTGATCATTGCTTGAGAAGAGGTAAAGGAATTCGGTCAGCTGTTTGCTATTGTGCGTTTGCTAATGAGCCTAGCTCACTAAGGTGTTACATTTGTTGCTGGGGGAGGAGTTTGGGAAGGAGTGTGTGTATATATAGAGACAGACTCATTAGCTGGCCTAATTCATTAGCTGCAAGTACTAGCTTCAAGTACTACATTAAGTACTAGTAAAGAGATATTGCAGGAGACAAGAAGAGATTCCAGAGATACTGCAAGAGATTGGCTTAGAGTCTCCAACTGGCTCATCTGTGTTGTTTTTGCTGATCATTGCTTGAGAAGAGGTAAAGGAATTCGGTCAGCTGTTTGCTATTGTGCGTTTGCTAATGAGCCTAGCTCACTAAGGTGTTACATTTGTTGCTGGGGGAGGAGTTTGGGAAGGAGTGTGTGTATATATAGAGACAGACTCATTAGCTTGCCTAATTCATTAGCTGCAAGTACTAGCTTCAAGTACTACATTAAGTACTAGTAAAGAGATATTGCAGGAGACAAGAAGAGATTCCAGAGATACTGCAAGAGATTGGCTTAGAGTCTCCAACTGGCTCATCTGTGTTGTTTTTGCTGATCATTGCTTGAGAAGAGGTAAAGGAATTCGGTCAGCTGTTTGCTATTGTGCGTTTGCTAATGAGCCTAGCTCACTAAGGTGTTACATTTGTTGCTGGGGGAGGAGTTTGGGAAGGAGTGTGTGTATATATAGAGACAGACTCATTAGCTGGCCTAATTCATTAGCTGCAAGTACTAGCTTCAAGTACTACATTAAGTACTAGTAAAGAGATATTGCAGGAGACAAGAAGAGATTCCAGAGATACTGCAAGAGATTGGCTTAGAGTCTCCAACTGGCTCATCTGTGTTGTTTTTGCTGATCATTGCTTGAGAAGAGGTAAAGGAATTCGGTCAGCTGTTTGCTATTGTGCGTTTGCTAATGAGCCTAGCTCACTAAGGTGTTACATTTGTTGCTGGGGGAGGAGTTTGGGAAGGAGTGTGTGTATATATAGAGACAGACTCATTAGCTTGCCTACTTCATTAGCTGCAAGTCCTAGCTTCAAGTACTACATTAAGTACTCGTAAAGAGATATTGCAGGAGACAAGAAGAGATTCCAGAGATACTGCAAGAGATTGGCTTAGAGTCTCCAACTGGCTCATCTGTGTTGTTTTTGCTGATCATTGCTTGAGAAGAGGTAAAGGAATTCGGTCAGCTGTTTGCTATTGTGCGTTTGCTAATGAGCCTAGCTCACTAAGGTGTTACATTTGTTGCTGGGGGAGGAGTTTGGGAAGGAGTGTGTGTATATATAGAGACAGACTCATTAGCTTGCCTAATTCATTAGCTGCAAGTACTAGCTTCAAGTACTACATTAAGTACTAGTAAAGAGATATTGCAGGAGACAAGAAGAGATTCCAGAGATACTGCAAGAGATTGGCTTAGAGTCTCCAACTGGCTCATCTGTGTTGTTTTTGCTGATCATTGCTTGAGAAGAGGTAAAGGAATTCGGTCAGCTGTTTGCTATTGTGCGTTTGCTAATGAGCCTAGCTCACTAAGGTGTTACATTTGTTGCTGGGGGAGGAGTTTGGGAAGGAGTGTGTGTATATATAGAGACAGACTCATTAGCTTGCCTAATTCATTAGCTGCAAGTACTAGCTTCAAGTACTACATTAAGTACTAGTAAAGAGATATTGCAGGAGACAAGAAGAGATTCCAGAGATACTGCAAGAGATTGGCTTAGAGTCTCCAACTGGCTCATCTGTGTTGTTTTTGCTGATCATTGCTTGAGAAGAGGTAAAGGAATTCGGTCAGCTGTTTGCTATTGTGCGTTTGCTAATGAGCCTAGCTCACTAAGGTGTTACATTTGTTGCTGGGGGAGGAGTTTGGGAAGGAGTGTGTGTATATATAGAGACAGACTCATTAGCTTGCCTAATTCATTAGCTGCAAGTACTAGCTTCAAGTACTACATTAAGTACTAGTAAAGAGATATTGCAGGAGACAAGAAGAGATTCCAGAGATACTGCAAGAGATTGGCTTAGAGTCTCCAACTGGCTCATCTGTGTTGTTTTTGCTGATCATTGCTTGAGAAGAGGTAAAGGAATTCGGTCAGCTGTTTGCTATTGTGCGTTTGCTAATGAGCCTAGCTCACTAAGGTGTTACATTTGTTGCTGGGGGAGGAGTTTGGGAAGGAGTGTGTGTATATATAGAGACAGACTCATTAGCTGGCCTAATTCATTAGCTGCAAGTACTAGCTTCAAGTACTACATTAAGTACTAGTAAAGAGATATTGCAGGAGACAAGAAGAGATTCCAGAGATACTGCAAGAGATTGGCTTAGAGTCTCCAACTGGCTCATCTGTGTTGTTTTTGCTGATCATTGCTTGAGAAGAGGTAAAGGAATTCGGTCAGCTGTTTGCTATTGTGCGTTTGCTAATGAGCCTAGCTCACTAAGGTGTTACATTTGTTGCTGGGGGAGGAGTTTGGGAAGGAGTGTGTGTATATATAGAGACAGACTCATTAGCTGGCCTAATTCATTAGCTGCAAGTACTAGCTTCAAGTACTACATTAAGTACTAGTAAAGAGATATTGCAGGAGACAAGAAGAGATTCCAGAGATACTGCAAGAGATTGGCTTAGAGTCTCCAACTGGCTCATCTGTGTTGTTTTTGCTGATCATTGCTTGAGAAGAGGTAAAGGAATTCGGTCAGCTGTTTGCTATTGTGCGTTTGCTAATGAGCCTAGCTCACTAAGGTGTTACATTTGTTGCTGGGGGAGGAGTTTGGGAAGGAGTGTGTGTATATATAGAGACAGACTCATTAGCTGGCCTAATTCATTAGCTGCAAGTACTAGCTTCAAGTACTACATTAAGTACTAGTAAAGAGATATTGCAGGAGACAAGAAGAGATTCCAGAGATACTGCAAGAGATTGGCTTAGAGTCTCCAACTGGCTCATCTGTGTTGTTTTTGCTGATCATTGCTTGAGAAGAGGTAAAGGAATTCGGTCAGCTGTTTGCTATTGTGCGTTTGCTAATGAGCCTAGCTCACTAAGGTGTTACATTTGTTGCTGGGGGAGGAGTTTGGGAAGGAGTGTGTGTATATATAGAGACAGACTCATTAGCTTGCCTAATTCATTAGCTGCAAGTACTAGCTTCAAGTACTACATTAAGTACTAGTAAAGAGATATTGCAGGAGACAAGAAGAGATTCCAGAGATACTGCAAGAGATTGGCTTAGAGTCTCCAACTGGCTCATCTGTGTTGTTTTTGCTGATCATTGCTTGAGAAGAGGTAAAGGAATTCGGTCAGCTGTTTGCTATTGTGCGTTTGCTAATGAGCCTAGCTCACTAAGGTGTTACATTTGTTGCTGGGGGAGGAGTTTGGGAAGGAGTGTGTGTATATATAGAGACAGACTCATTAGCTGGCCTAATTCATTAGCTGCAAGTACTAGCTTCAAGTACTACATTAAGTACTAGTAAAGAGATATTGCAGGAGACAAGAAGAGATTCCAGAGATACTGCAAGAGATTGGCTTAGAGTCTCCAACTGGCTCATCTGTGTTGTTTTTGCTGATCATTGCTTGAGAAGAGGTAAAGGAATTCGGTCAGCTGTTTGCTATTGTGCGTTTGCTAATGAGCCTAGCTCACTAAGGTGTTACATTTGTTGCTGGGGGAGGAGTTTGGGAAGGAGTGTGTGTATATATAGAGACAGACTCATTAGCTGGCCTAATTCATTAGCTGCAAGTACTAGCTTCAAGTACTACATTAAGTACTAGTAAAGAGATATTGCAGGAGACAAGAAGAGATTCCAGAGATACTGCAAGAGATTGGCTTAGAGTCTCCAACTGGCTCATCTGTGTTGTTTTTGCTGATCATTGCTTGAGAAGAGGTAAAGGAATTCGGTCAGCTGTTTGCTATTGTGCGTTTGCTAATGAGCCTAGCTCACTAAGGTGTTACATTTGTTGCTGGGGGAGGAGTTTGGGAAGGAGTGTGTGTATATATAGAGACAGACTCATTAGCTTGCCTAATTCATTAGCTGCAAGTACTAGCTTCAAGTACTACATTAAGTACTAGTAAAGAGATATTGCAGGAGACAAGAAGAGATTCCAGAGATACTGCAAGAGATTGGCTTAGAGTCTCCAACTGGCTCATCTGTGTTGTTTTTGCTGATCATTGCTTGAGAAGAGGTAAAGCAATTCGGTCAGCTGTTTGCTATTGTGCGTTTGCTAATGAGCCTAGCTCACTAAGGTGTTACATTTGTTGCTGGGGGAGGAGTTTGGGAAGGAGTGTGTGTATATATAGAGACAGACTCATTAGCTTGCCTAATTCATTAGCTGCAAGTACTAGCTTCAAGTACTACATTAAGTACTAGTAAAGAGATATTGCAGGAGTCAAGAAGAGATTCCAGAGATACTGCAAGAGATTGGCTTAGAGTCTCCAACTGGCTCATCTGTGTTGTTTTTGCTGATCATTGCTTGAGAAGAGGTAAAGGAATTCGGTCAGCTGTTTGCTATTGTGCGTTTGCTAATGAGCCTAGCTCACTAAGGTGTTACATTTGTTGCTGGGGGAGGAGGTTGGGAAGGAGTGTGTGTATATATAGAGACAGACTCATTAGCTGGCCTAATTCATTAGCTGCAAGTACTAGCTTCAAGTACTACATTAAGTACTAGTAAAGAGATATTGCAGGAGACAAGAAGAGATTCCAGAGATACTGCAAGAGATTGGCTTAGAGTCTCCAACTGGCTCATCTGTGTTGTTTTTGCTGATCATTGCTTGAGAAGAGGTAAAGGAATTCGGTCAGCTGTTTGCTATTGTGCGTTTGCTAATGAGCCTAGCTCACTAAGGTGTTACATTTGTTGCTGGGGGAGGAGTTTGGGAAGGAGTGTGTGTATATATAGAGACAGACTCATTAGCTTGCCTAATTCATTAGCTGCAAGTACTAGCTTCAAGTACTACATTAAGTACTAGTAAAGAGATATTGCAGGAGACAAGAAGAGATTCCAGAGATACTGCAAGAGATTGGCTTAGAGTCTCCAACTGGCTCATCTGTGTTGTTTTTGCTGATCATTGCTTGAGAAGAGGTAAAGGAATTCGGTCAGCTGTTTGCTATTGTGCGTTTGCTAATGAGCCTAGCTCACTAAGGTGTTACATTTGTTGCTGGGGGAGGAGTTTGGGAAGGAGTGTGTGTATATATAGAGACAGACTCATTAGCTGGCCTAATTCATTAGCTGCAAGTACTAGCTTCAAGTACTACATTAAGTACTAGTAAAGAGATATTGCAGGAGACAAGAAGAGATTCCAGAGATACTGCAAGAGATTGGCTTAGAGTCTCCAACTGGCTCATCTGTGTTGTTTTTGCTGATCATTGCTTGAGAAGAGGTAAAGGAATTCGGTCAGCTGTTTGCTATTGTGCGTTTGCTAATGAGCCTAGCTCACTAAGGTGTTACATTTGTTGCTGGGGGAGGAGTTTGGGAAGGAGTGTGTGTATATATAGAGACAGACTCATTAGCTTGCCTAATTCATTAGCTGCAAGTACTAGCTTCAAGTACTACATTAAGTACTAGTAAAGAGATATTGCAGGAGACAAGAAGAGATTCCAGAGATACTGCAAGAGATTGGCTTAGAGTCTCCAACTGGCTCATCTGTGTTGTTTTTGCTGATCATTGCTTGAGAAGAGGTAAAGGAATTCGGTCAGCTGTTTGCTATTGTGCGTTTGCTAATGAGCCTAGCTCACTAAGGTGTTACATTTGTTGCTGGGGGAGGAGTTTGGGAAGGAGTGTGTGTATATATAGAGACAGACTCATTAGCTGGCCTAATTCATTAGCTGCAAGTACTAGCTTCAAGTACTACATTAAGTACTAGTAAAGAGATATTGCAGGAGACAAGAAGAGATTCCAGAGATACTGCAAGAGATTGGCTTAGAGTCTCCAACTGGCTCATCTGTGTTGTTTTTGCTGATCATTGCTTGAGAAGAGGTAAAGGAATTCGGTCAGCTGTTTGCTATTGTGCGTTTGCTAATGAGCCTAGCTCACTAAGGTGTTACATTTGTTGCTGGGGGAGGAGTTTGGGAAGGAGTGTGTGTATATATAGAGACAGACTCATTAGCTGGCCTAATTCATTAGCTGCAAGTACTAGCTTCAAGTACTACATTAAGTACTAGTAAAGAGATATTGCAGGAGACAAGAAGAGATTCCAGAGATACTGCAAGAGATTGGCTTAGAGTCTCCAACTGGCTCATCTGTGTTGTTTTTGCTGATCATTGCTTGAGAAGAGGTAAAGGAATTCGGTCAGCTGTTTGCTATTGTGCGTTTGCTAATGAGCCTAGCTCACTAAGGTGTTACATTTGTTGCTGGGGGAGGAGTTTGGGAAGGAGTGTGTGTATATATAGAGACAGACTCATTAGCTTGCCTAATTCATTAGCTGCAAGTACTAGCTTCAAGTACTACATTAAGTACTAGTAAAGAGATATTGCAGGAGACAAGAAGAGATTCCAGAGATACTGCAAGAGATTGGCTTAGAGTCTCCAACTGGCTCATCTGTGTTGTTTTTGCTGATCATTGCTTGAGAAGAGGTAAAGGAATTCGGTCAGCTGTTTGCTATTGTGCGTTTGCTAATGAGCCTAGCTCACTAAGGTGTTACATTTGTTGCTGGGGGAGGAGTTTGGGAAGGAGTGTGTGTATATATAGAGACAGACTCATTAGCTTGCCTAATTCATTAGCTGCAAGTACTAGCTTCAAGTACTACATTAAGTACTAGTAAAGAGATATTGCAGGAGATAGTCAGGAGGTAGGCTGGAAGGTGGAAACAATACAAAAAAAAAAGGTAAGATTTGTTTGATTTAAAGTTACAAATTTATTTTTATTTTTTTATTTTTTTTCTCCTCTTTAAAATGGCAGACTTGGTTCAGTGCAGGAATTGTTGTGCATTTATTTCATGTTCCACTCTTTGGAGATTCGGATGCTGTCAGATCTGTAGACAGTTCTCCTTACTGCAGGAGGAAATTGCATTTTTGAAAGCTGAAATATTTAAATTATCTGTTAAACAAACTCCAGCTAGGACCGCTGCAATGCCACTGCCACAGAGGACTCCCAGAAATGGCAGATATGTTACTGTAGGTTCTGGAAGACTTAGAGTGGTGGATAGAAGACATGTCCCACAGAATGTAAGGACAACATGGATATGGACTCAAGCACAGAGGGTGAGAAACCATCGACTCCTATGTCTAATGTATGCAACAAAAAAGATAAAGTGAAGTCTCAAAGGAAGCAGCTGTTGCTGGGTGATTCAATCATAAGAAGTGTGGAGCTTAAAGAAAATGGTTTTGTGAGATGTCTCCCTGGGGCTACTGCTAGAAGAGATAGAAGACGTATTATTAATATTGTTAAGCAAGCAAAGCAGGAAGGGGACGTGGATGTTCTTGTCCATCTAGGGACAAATGACCTGGCTTGCAATGAAGTGTCAGAGGTGAAAAAATCTTTTATCACACTTGGTAATGACGTACAGGATTTTGCATCCACCATTTCATTTTCTGAAGTTCTGCCTGTGCATAATGTTCAGAATGATAGGCAGAGGCGCATAAAGGAGTTCAACATATGGCTTGGTAAATGGTGTCAAGAGCAAGGATTTGGCTTTGTTTCTCATGATAGCTCTACTTGGAATAGAAAGGAACTGTACAAAAAAGATGGCTTGCATCTTTCTCTCAAAGGAACAAATGTACTTAGTGAACAACTCCAAGAATTTGCGAAAGAGTATTTAAACTAGTAAGGGGGGGCAAAAGAGTGAAAATAAAAGAGTCCAATTGCCCCCCAAAACAATGCCAGAACAGGTCAGAAGCACAGAGGTTAAGAAATGATAAGATCAGAGTCCTGTCTACAAATGCTCGCAGTTTAGGTAAAAAAATCAATGAACTTGGGTCAATAATGGCATCTGAGAATGTAGATTTAGTGGCTGTTACGGAGACATGGTTTAATGAAAGAAATGACTGGGACATAACCATACCAGGGTACTCTTTATACAGAAGAGACAGAGAAGGCAAGAAAGGAGGAGGAGTGGCCCTGTATGTGAAAGATAGCATTAAATCTAACCTAATACAAGTTGGTGAGGCCAACATAGAGTCAGTTTGGGTTACGTTGCAGTTTGCTAACCATGCAGTAACTCGTGTAGGTGTGATATATAGACCACCTGGTCAAGTTAAAGAACTAGATGATCTACTAGTTGAAGAAATAGCTAAAATGACAATGAAAGGAGAAGTTATCATTATGGGAGATTTCAATCTTCCAGATATAAACTGGAAAACCAAAATAGCAAGTTCTACCAGGAGTACAGATATTCTAAATTCCCTACTGGGGTTATCTCTACAACAAGTGGTTGAGGAGCCAACCCGGAGGGAGGCCATTTTGGATTTGGTATTCACAAACGGGGATTCGGTATATGATGTCATTGTAGGCGAAAACTTGGGATCTAGTGATCACCAGTCAGTGTGGTTTAATATAAGAACTGTGAAAGAGTCCCACCACACAAAAACAAAAGTTTTAGATTTTAGAAAAACAGACTTTTCAAAAATGAAATTAGTCATAAATGAGTCCTTATCAGACTGGAACGGATTACCTGGAGTCCAGGAGAAATGGGACTACTTAAAAGGTGCATTATTGAAGGCAACAGAAAATTGCATTAGACTTGTCAGTAAAAGCAAAAAAAGGAGGAGACCACTGTGGTACTCAGCAGAAGTGGTCCAAATCATTAAAAATAAAAAGCTAGCATTTTGTAATTATAAAAAAAACCAGAGCAATGAAGATAAGGAAATCTACAAGATTAGGCAGAGAGAGGCCAAGCAAGTTATAAGAACTTCTAAAGCGCAGGCAGAAGAAAAACTAGCTCAGTCTATGAAAAAAGGGGATAAGACATTCTTCAGATATATAAATGAAAAAAGGAAATTAAAACAAGGAATAACTAAATTAAAAACAAAGGACGGAAGGTATGTAGAAGAGAATAAAGGGCTAGCCGACTGCCTTAATGAATACTTCTGTTCAGTTTTTACAAAAGAAAAAGGAGAAGGACCTCCACTAGAAAGAATGACTAATAAATCGTTTGATGCATGTATCTTTACAGAGGAAGATGTTCTAAGTTTGCTGTCTAAGGTGAAGACAAATAAGTCACAGGGGCCTGATGAGATACACCCAAAATTATTAAAAGAGCTTAGTGGTGAGCTGGCAAAACCGTTAACAGATTTATTTAACCAATCATTAGTAACAGGAGTCGTCCCGGAAGATTGGAAATTGGCAAATGTCGTGCCCATTCACAAAAAGGTAGTAGGGAGGAATCGAGCAACTATAGACCAGTGAGTCTGACATCAAAAGTAGGCAAATTAATGGAAACCCTATTAAAGGATAGGATTGTGGAACATCTAAAATCCCATGGATTGCAAGATGAAAAACAACATGGGTTTACTTCAGGGAGATCATGTCAAACAAATCTTATAGATTTTTTTGACTGGGTGAATAAAATAATAGACGGTGGAGGTGCAGTAGACATCGCATATCTAGATTTTAGTAAGGCTTTTGACACTGTCCCACATAGAAGACTTATCAATAAACTGCAGTCATTGAGCATGGACTCCCATATTGTTGAGTGGATTAGGCAGTGGCTGAGTGACAGACAACAGAGGGTTGTAGTCAATGGAGAACATTCAAAACAAGGTCATGTTACCAGTGGGGTTCCACAGGGATCTGTACTGGGACCGATTTTGTTTAATATCTTCATAAGTGATATTGCAAAAGGCCTCGCTGGTAAGGTTTGTCTTTTTGCTGATGACACAAAGATATGTAACAGGGTTGATGTTCCTGGAGGGAAACGCCAAATGGAAAAGGATTTAGGAAAACTAGAAGAATGGTCAGAACTCTGGAAACTGAAATTTAATGTGGATAAGTGCAAGATAATGCACCTGGGGCGTAAAAACCCAAGGGCAGAATATAGAATATTTGACACAGTCCTGACCTCAGTATCTGAGGAAAGGGATTTAGGAGTAATTATTTCAGAAGACTTAAAGGTGGGAAGACAATGTAATAGAGCAGCACGAAATGCCAGCAGAATGCTTGGATGTATAGGGAGAGGTATAAGCAGTAGAAAGAGTGAAGTGCTTATGCCGCTGTACAGAACACTGGTGAGACCTCACTTGGAGTATTGTGCGCAGTACTGGAGGCCATATCTCCAGAAGGATATAGATACTCTAGAGAGAGTTCAGAGAAGAGCTACTAAACTAGTACATGGATTGCAGGATAAAACTTACCAGGAAAGGTTAAAGGACCTTAATATGTATAGCTTGGAAGAAAGAAGAGACAGAGGGGATATGATAGAAACTTTTAAATACATAAAGCGAATCAACTCGGTAAAGGAAGAGAGCATATTTAAAAGAAGAAAAACTACCACAAGAGGACACAGTTTTAAATTAGAGGGGCAAAGGTTTAAAAGTAATATAAGGAAGTATTACTTTACTGAGAGAGTAGTGGATGCATGGAATAGCCTTCCTGCAGAAGTGGTAGCTGCAAATACAGTGAAGGGGTTTAAGCATGCATGGGATAGGCATAAGGCCATCCTTCATATAAGATAGGGCCGGGGGCTATCCATAGTATTCAGTATATTGGGCAGACTAGATGGGCCAAATGGTTCTTATCTGCCGACACATTCTATGTTTCTATGTTTCTATAAGACAGATTCTGCGCTGACATAAGGCCAGATTCTCTGTTACGGGACCTCTCTCCTCTGCCTGGGTGCCTGGGCCTAAATGTGTGACAGTGGCCTGTTCCAGTGGTGGGTGACGTGAAGCCTGATTCTCTGCTATGACATGAAGACAGATTCTGCGCTGACATAAGGCCAGATTCTCTGTTACGGGACCTCTCTCCTCTGCCTGGGTGCCTGGGCCTAAATGTGTGACAGTGGCCTGTTCCAGTGGTGGGTGACGTGAAGCCTGATTCTCTGCTATGACATGAAGACAGATTCTGCGCTGACATAAGGCCAGATTCTCTGTTACGGGACCTCTCTCCTCTGCCTGGGTGCCTGGGCCTAAATGTGTGACAGTGGCCTGTTCCAGTGGTGGGTGACGTGAAGCCTGATTCTCTGCTATGACATGAAGACAGATTCTGCGCTGACATAAGGCCAGATTCTCTGTTACGGGACCGCTATCCTCTGTCTGGGTGCCGGGGCCTAAATGTGTGACAGTGGCCTGTTCCAGTGGTGGGTGACGTGAAGCCTGATTCTCTGCTATGACATGAATACAGATTCTGCGCTGACATAAGACCAGATTCTCTGTTACGGGACCTCTCTCCTCTGCCTGGGTGCCTGGGCCTAAATGTGTGACAGTGGCCTGTTCCAGTGGTGGGTGACGTGAAGCCTGATTCTCTTCTATGACATGAAGACAGATTCTGCGCTGACATAAGGCCAGATTCTCTGTTACGGGACCGCTCTCCTCTGTCTGGGTGCCGGGGCCTAAATGTGTTACAGTGGCCTGTTCCAGTGGTGGGTGACGTGAAGCCTGATTCTATGCTATGACATGAAGACAGATTCTGTGCTGACATAAGGCCAGATTCTCTGTTACGGGACCGCTCTCCTCTGTCTGGGTGCCGGGGCCTAAATGTGTGACAGTGGCCTGTTCCAGTGGTGGGTGACGTGAAGCCTGATTCTCTGCTATGACATGAAGACAGATTCTGCGCTGACATAAGGCCAGATTCTCTGTTACGGACCGCTCTCCTCTGTCTGGGTGCCGGGGCCTAAATGTGTGACAGTGGCCTGTTCCAGTGGTGGGTGACGTGAAGCCTGATTCTCTGCTATGACATGAATACAGATTCTGCGCTGACATAAGACCAGATTCTCTGTTACGGGACCTCTCTCCTCTGCCTGGGTGCCTGGGCCTAAATGTGTGACAGTGGCCTGTTCCAGTGGTGGGTGACGTGAAGCCTGATTCTCTTCTATGACATGAAGACAGATTCTGCGCTGACATAAGGCCAGATTCTCTGTTACGGGACCGCTCTCCTCTGTCTGGGTGCCGGGGCCTAAATGTGTTACAGTGGCCTGTTCCAGTGGTGGGTGACGTGAAGCCTGATTCTATGCTATGACATGAAGACAGATTCTGTGCTGACATAAGGCCAGATTCTCTGTTACGGGACCGCTCTCCTCTGTCTGGGTGCCGGGGCCTAAATGTGTGACAGTGGCCTGTTCCAGTGGTGGGTGACGTGAAGCCTGATTCTCTGCTATGACATGAAGACAGATTCTGCGCTGACATAAGGCCAGATTCTCTGTTACGGACCGCTCTCCTCTGTCTGGGTGCCGGGGCCTAAATGTGTGACAGTGGCCTGTTCCAGTGGTGGGTGACGTGAAGCCTGATTCTCTGCTATGACATGAAGACAGATTCTGCGCTGACATAAGGCCAGATTCTCTGTTACGGGACCTCTCTCCTCTGTCTGGGTGCCGGGGCCTAAATGTGTGACAGTGGCCTGTTCCAGTGGTGGGTGACGTGAAGCCTGATTCTCTGCTGTGACATGAATACAGATTCTGCGCTGACATAAGGCCAGATTCTCTGTTACGGGACATCTCTCCTCTGCCTGGGTGCCTGGGCCTAAATGTGTGACAGTGGCCTGTTCCAGTGGTGGGTGACGTGAAGCCTGATTCTCTGCTATGACATGAAGACAGATTCTGTGCTGACATCAGGCCAGATTCTCTGTTACGGGACCTCTCTCCTCTGCCTGGGTGCTGGGGCCTAAATGTGTGACAGTGGCCTGTTCCAGTGGTGGGTGATGTGAAGCCTGATTCTCTGCTATGACATGAAGACTGATTCTGCGCTGACATGAAGCCAGATTCTCTGCTATGGCATGAAGAGACTGATTCTCTGTTGACATGAAGCCAGATTCTTTGCTATGGCATGAAGAGACTGATTCTCTGCTGACGTGAAGCCAGATTCTCTGCTATGGGACCTCTGTCCAAATGATATTGGTTCATTTTAATTTTTTTAATTTTTATTTTAATTCATTTCCCTATCCACATTTGTTTGCAGGGGATTTACCTACATGTTGCTGCCTTTTGCAGCCCTCTAGCTCTTTCCTGGGCTGTTTTACAGCCTTTTTAGTGCCCAAAAGTTCGGGTCCCCATTGACTTCAATGGGGTTCGGGTTCGGGACGAAGTTCGGATCGGGTTCGGATCCCGAACCCGAACATTTCCGGGAAGTTCGGCCGAACTTCTCGAACCCGAACATCCAGGTGTTCGCTCAACTCTAGTTTTAGTGTATCCATAGTCAGAGAGCCATATTTTTTACATTTTTTGACCGATTGTCTTAGTTAGGGTCAAATTTTTTACGGGATGATTGGCTTGATTGGTACTATTTTGGGGGGCATACGTATTTTTGATAGCTTGGTCTTGCAATTTTTGTGATGTAAGGTGACAAAAAATGCCATTTTTTGGCACTGTTTAATTTTTTTTTACAGTGTTCCCCTGAGGGGATAGGTCATGTGATATTTTTATAGAGCTGGTTGTTACGGACGCGGCGATACCTGATATGTATACTTTTTTATTTTATTTCACTTTAACACAATAATAGCATTTTTGAAACCAAAAAATTATGTTTTAATGTCTCCATGTTCTGAGAGCTATAGTTTTAAAAATTTTGGAGAGATTTTCTTGTGTAGGGGCTAATTTTTTGCAGGATTAGGCGACGGTTTTATTGGTACCATTTTGTGAGGCATATGCCTTTTTGATTGCTTGGAGTTGCACTTTTTTTATGGTGTGTATCAGACGGAGTGGTCCAAGTGATATATTTATGGATCCGGTCATTATGGACGTGGCAATACCAAATATGTCTATTTTATTTAATTTTAAAAAAAAATTCTAAATTACTTAATTGGGGATTTTTTTTTTTTACATGTGAAACCTTTTTTTTTTCCCCTTTTTAAAACACTTTATTTTTTTAATTTTTCATTTCACACTTTGTGTCCCCCATAAGGTCATACAAGACCTCTTGGGGACATTTAACTTCACTTTTTTTTTTTTCACGATTGATTTCTCCTGTAACTGGGGCTGACATAGTAGCCCCAGTTACAGGGGAAATACAGCCCCCAGAGAGGCTGTACAGCAGAATACAATGCTGTACAGCCTCAGAGCAGGGCTGATCTAGGTGTATGCAAGACCCGACAGCTCCTGCACTCTCCCGGCCCCGGTGATCACATGACCACCGGGCCGGGACAAGAAGCGCATAACGCTTCTTGATCTGTATTCACAGCGCTCGAATGACATGAATCACAGCTGCATGATTAGCGTGCAGCTGCCATCTCTGAATGGACGTTCCAGAACATCCATTCAGAGATAAACATAGGATACCCATAGGACGTTTATATCCTATTGGCGGATGTGAAGTGGTTAATAATCCAGCACACAGGTGATCAGTACACCAATACACAGGCTAGGGCAGCAATTTACCTGTCAGTATTAACATGAAACTGAGCATCAGGCCTCAATTGTCTGTTTCAGTCTACTGGATTTCCACAAGGTTGGAATAAACCTTTTTTGGGGAATTTAATTAAACCAGCATACAGGTATATGATATATCAATACACCAATACACAGGCTAGGGTAACAATTTACTGTGAGTGATAACGAACGCTATTGATAGGTGTGACTTACTGAGGGGATACTTATAATATACTTTCTAACATAGAAAGTATATTATTGTGCATTTGTATTGTGCAGCAGTTGTGTGCGGTTCTGCTGCGATACTGCAGCTACACAGAGTGCCAAACGCTATTGGAACAATCAATTTCTACTGGTGTGATATACCAGTTACCCCCCCTTCAAAAACTGATTGAAGCAGGGGTGTTATATACCAATTATATACTTTCTATATAGTGCATTTAGGTAGTGCAGCATTTGTTTGCAGTTTTGCTGCGTTACCGCAGCTACAGATAGTGACAAACGACATTGGAACAAATAACTTCTACTGGAGTGATATACCAGTTGTCCCCCCAAAAAACTGATTGAAGCAGGGGTGTTATATACCAACTATATGCTTTCTATATAGTGCATTTGGGTAGTGCAGCATTGGTTTGTAGTTTATCTCCATTACCTCAGCTACACAGAGTGACAAATGCCATTGGAACAAATCATTTCTACTGGTGTGATATACCAGTTGCCCCCCCAAAAAAACTGATTGAAGCAGGGGTGTTAAATACCAATTGTATACTTTCTATATAGTGCAGTTGAGTAGTGCAGCATTTGTTTGCGGTTTTGCTGCATTAGCTCAGCTACAAATAGTGACAAACGACATTGGAACAAATAATTTCTACTGGTGTGATATACCAGTTGCCCCCCAAAAAGTGATTGAAGCAGGAATGTGATATACCTTCTTCCACAAATACTGCTATTCTATAGGGACTTTTGTCACAGGGTCATTTTGAAAATGACAGGCAGAGGAAGAGGCAGGCCATTCCGCAGGGGTGGTAGGGGTCAGACAGGTGCACCAGGCTGGAGCCTAAGTGGAAATTTGCAGAAGGTGCATGCGATTACGTCAAAGGACGTACCAGACTTGGTTGAGTTGCTCACTCAGCCTTGCGCTTCTGCACCCTCCTCATCCTCTCTATTTGCACCCTCTTCACTCTCTGCTGTGTGCACCCCCAAAGACACCACCACCACCATATCCCTTCTGCTCGAGTCAGAGGAATTATTTTCCCATCCATTATAAGACCTTACTGATGCGCAGCCATTCTTGGCATCAGATAAGGAAGAGGAGATAGCAACGGTCGCCACCCAGCAGTCTGACGACAGTACCCAGATCAGCCCGAGGAGGGTGGTCCCCGCTGTTGCTGCTTACTCTGAGATCTCTAATGTCAGTGGAGGTGAAGGGGACTATGATGATGTGTCTATGGACGTCAAGTGGGTGCCCACAACAGAGGAAGAGAAGGGGAGTTAAAAGGGAGAGACGGAGCAGCAGATAGGGAGGAGAAAGAGGAGAAGCAGGTAGAACTTACAGTGTACAGGAGGCAAAAAAGCATACTGCTAATGTATCTGGAACGAGCCATCCACCATGCACGGTCACATCTGGCGCTCCCAGGACACCGGCACATGGCTCTGCAGTGTGGGCTTTTTTTTAACGTGTCCGCTGCTGACAATAGTGTTGCCATCTGCAGCCTGTGCTGTCAACGCATAAGTCGTGGTAAGCCCAACACTCACCTAGGGACGACCGCCTTAAGAAGGCACCTGGCCTCCCATCACCGTGCCCAGTGGGAGCAACACCGTCAGAACCCACAAAGTCACACTCCTGGTTCTGCATGTCCTGCCTCTTCTCCTTCTCCTCTCTCCTCCCATTTGTCCACCACTCCACCTTCCACCGTGCCGACATCGCGTTCATCTGGCAAAAGGCAGACTTCCGTGGCCCAAATGTTCGAGCGTAAAAGGATGATGACGCCAGATAACCCTCGTGCCCAACGGCTGACAGCCAGCTTGTCGGAATTGCTAGACCACCAACTACTGCCATATAAATTAGTGGACTCAAAGGCCTTTAGAAAATTTGTGGCCATTGGCACACCCCAATGGAAGGTACCCAGAAGGAAATATTTCTCCCAGAAGGGAATCCCGGAGCTATATGGAAACGTTCAGCGGCAAGTGAATGTATCTCTGGCACACAGTGTCGGTGCCAGGATACATATAACCACAGACACATGGTCTAGCAAACACGAGCAGGGAAGGCACATAACTTTTACTGCCCACTGGGTGAACCTTCTGATGGCCGTTAAGCATGCAACCCGTGGCACCCGTGTGGATTTGGTGTTACCACCACGGATTGCATGCAGGCCTGCCTCTTCTCCTCCTCCTACTCCATCCTCCGACTCCTCCTCAGCTGACTCCTCCTTTTCCACTGCTACCGCCTCTTCCGCTGCACCCCCAAACTCCCGAGAACCTATTCGACGTGCCAGGTGAGACGTTGCCAAGCTGTGCTGTGGCTGTTGTGCCTGGAAGCCAAGAGCCACACTGGTCCTTCACTCCTTTCAGCTTTGCGGTCACAGACTGATCATTGGCAACCCCGCTCAATTTGACAGTTGGTAAAGTGATGTGTGACAACGGTGCCAATCTGCTGAGTGCGCTGAAACAGGGTAAAATGACACACGTGCATAGGTAAATACAGCGGCATAAAAGGCCTTTTCTGTCCGTTGAATGCCTAATGTTTTGGGCCTCGGAGAAATTCAACACCTGTGACAACCACTTCTTTAAGCTATTTTCATTTGTTTTTTTTTTCAAGAGTTTTTTTTTCGTTAGCCATGTTTTTAATCCAATTTTATATTTTTAGTTCTTTTAAACATTTGTATTTGACCTGTATTTGTTCTGGCCTTTAGTAAAATTGATATCCTTTGACCATCTAATAGACCTCCAGCCACATACTTGTTCTTGTATGTGTGCTGAATGTATAATTTTTGTGGCCTGTAGTCCACTGGCCTGCTGGAAAATTGATATCCAATGACCATGTAATCTACCTTCAGCCACTTACTTACCGTGTTTCTCCGAAAATAAGACAGGGTCTTATATAATTTTTTTCTCCAAAAAAAGGGTTAGGGATTATTATCGGGGTAGGGCTTATTTTGGCACCATGAGCAACAATCACACATTAATGCTTGAACAAAAAATCTAGATTTATTAAAATACAGTATAATCACAGTGGGTGGCTCAGTACTACAGTATGATACCGGTATAGTACTCTGGCAGGCAATGCCACACTACTTTCTGGTACCGTACGTACACTGCCCCTGAGCCCCTAGGCAGCAATGTGTACGGTACGCTACCAGGAAGATCCGGCGCAAGAGATGACAGGGTGGAGGTGGGGGAGGGAGCAGGACGCGCTCACCACCAATCAGCACCTCCAGCTCCAGGCAGCAGAGAGGAGAAGGACATCCTCCTGCTGCCTCATTCAGCTACAGTAGGGGTAAGTTAGAACGTGCGGGCTGGTGGCAGTACAGGGTAAAGGAGCCGTCCAGCCCGCCCAGCGATGTACCCATATGGTACCGTAGATGGAAGCGCGGCTGCCGGCATAATTTTGCATTTAGTGAAGCCACCAGCCGCGATGTATGTGCGGGCTAGTGGCTTCACTGAAGGCTAAGTGTTGGCCTGCGCTGCTGTATCGCAACTCCTGACCGCCTCCGATCAGCTGGGAGAGCGCCAAGGTCCTGCCTGCCCACCCTGGCAGCTCAGGAGCCATTAGTTAGCGCTCCTGAGCTGCTGAATCTATAAATATAAAATTTATCTGGGGCTTATTTTTGAAGTAGGGCTTATATTTAAGCCCTACTCCCAAAACCCTGCAAAATAGGGCTAAATCTTATTTTCGGGGTAGGTCTTATTTTCAGGGAAACACGGTACTTGTTCTTTTATGTACGCTGAATGCATAATTTTTGGGGCCTGTAGTACACTGGCCTGCTGGAAAATTGATATCCATTGACCGTGTTATCTACCTTTAGCCACTTACTTACTTGATCTTTTATGTACGCTAAATGCATAATTTTTGGGGCCTGTAGAACACTGGCCTGCTGGAAAATTTATATCCAATGACCGTGCAATCTACTTCAAACCACATACTTACTTGTTCTTTTATGTACGCTGAATGAATAATAATTGCGGTCTGAGGAATTCAACACCAGTGACGACCACGTGTTATTTCAACTATTATCATTAGGAGTTTTTTCAAGAGGGGGGATTTCGTTAGCCATGTTTTTAATCCAATTTAATATTTTTTGTTCTTTTAAACATATGTGTTTGACCTGTATTTGTATTAGCCTGCAGTAAAATTGATATCAATTGATATACCTCTGGCCACATAATCACTTGATCTTTTCTGTCATGTGAATGCCTAATATTTGGGGCCTGTAGTCCAGTGGCCTACAGTAAAATTTTTATCCATTGACCGCATAATGTACCTCGAGCCACATAATCGGAATTTCTTTTATGTCAGGTGAATGCTCGTACTCCTGTGGCCTAAAATACAATTTTTCTAGGCTCCAACAGAGCACATTTCAGAGAATTTCCCTTTAACATGCATTAAAATGTCCCCTGATTAAGATACATATTTTTTGTTGGAATTTTTGTCATTGATCCCCCACTAGTATGTCACTGTCCATGTTGTGGGACTATTTGTACACTTCTACTAAGTATTTGGTGGCTGTTGTAGGTAGAAGAGTGTCGCTTTACAGCCCAAATCATGAGGGATGGAGCTGTAAAGGGACTCTACATCTAAACTAGCTAATTTATTTAAACCTAGAATATGACATATTTTCAGTTGTTTCACACTTGTTTGTTATGTATATAATTCCACATGTATTAATTCATAGTTTTGATGCCTTCATAGTCATGAAAATAAAGAAAACTCTTTGAATAAGAAGGTGTGTCCAAACTTTTGGTCTGTACTGTATATCACTTGAGTCACAAGAGGTATAGAACATAAATCAGTTATGTGAGATCAGTCTATGTTAATTAACAAATCTTATTTTGCTTATTAAAACAGACCCTTATCATTCATCACATATTCTATTATTTACTCACTTTGCTTATCGAAAGCCAACATATTCTGTAGCACTGTATGGAGATTTCTGTCAATCACTTATTGTCCCCTGTGAAACTCACAATCTAAATTCTCAGGCATACACTAGCAACAATTTCATAAAAAGCCAATTAACTAGAGATGAGTAAATTTCTTGACATTCGTTTCGGGTCTAGTTCTAACAAATGATCAAAATTATTGATTCAGGTCCAAATCGATTCTACCTAAATCAATAGTCGTCTAATTGGCCTGTAAATTTGTATATGACCCTCTGAGGTCTCCTATGACTCATATTTTTCTCTTTTTTCTTTCTCTTTTTACAAAATACTCTCCTTCCCTCCTTTTAAACTCTTAGGGGCAACGAGAACAATAATGTCAGAGTGACACTAACATAAATAGCTATTTAAAAAAATTTTAAGTTACAAAAATTGCCCCTTATTGAGGGCAGATGGTATTTAAACACACATGTGCGCACATTTGTTAAGACCGGCGTTTTAGACGCTGGTCTTAATGAACCCCAAAGCAGGAGGTGGATCCGGCCTCTTTTATAACTTCCGTGGATCCTCCATCAGTTCTAAATGTAAGACAGCTTCCTAGCTGTCTTACGTTTAGACCTTTTTTATTCCTGAAACAGACGTACAAATGGGGAGAGAAGTCGCAATCGTTGTGCCGCAATCTGCTCCTGAAATACGCCTAATTTAGGCATTTTTCAGCTTCATAAATGACCCCCATGGTTTTAATGGATAAAAGCAGTGGCTTGTTTTGAGCAAGTGGTCCAGAAATTGTGCTTATTATGATTATTCGGTGATCTTTGATGTGAGTGAGTCCTGATCCAATTGTGTTTGATGTTTCTTTATTCTTGTATGTTATTACCATTAGGTTACCATTAGGGATGAGTGAACCTGAACTTTACAGGTTCGGGTATGGCGCTAAGGCTATGAAGGTATTCCAGTATGGATTCCGTCATAACAGAAATTGAATGCCTCTTTAAGATTTTTGTTTTGCATTTCATCTAAAAATTCGATTATTTTCCATTATAACGGAATCTATACTGAAATTCCTTCACAGCTGGAACGCCAAACCCGAACCTGTAAAGTTCGGGTTCGCTCATCCCTAGTAATCACATATTCCTTGAGCTTCAGTTTTATAAGCTCATATCTCCCATATTAGGCTTAGGCCAAATGCACACAGCCGTGTTCCACGTCCGTGAACGGTCCGTGCTAACATGACCTGGATTCCTGCTGAGAGCAGGAGTGCACAGCGTCATTGGTTGCTATGACGCCGTGCGCTTCATGCCGCCGCTGCACTACAGTAATACACTCGTATGATCTATACGAGCGTATTACTGTAGTGCAGAGGCGGCATGAAGCGCACGGCGTCATAGCAACCAATGACGCCGTGCGCACCTACTGTCAGCAGGAATCCAGGCCGGGATATCACAGACCGTTCACGTGTGCATTCGGCCTTAAGCGAATCGACCTTCGGATCATAGATCTAAAGTCGATCTGTTCAAATACTTAAATTTTAATACTATTTCCATACAGTATTCATATCTGTGTATTTAAAAACAATTTATAATAGATAGTACTAAAATCCTGACAGTACTAAAACCATCCAGAACCAAAGTCCAGTTGGGATTCCTATTTTAAATTGTTTTTAAATACACGGATATGAATACAGTAGTAATTCACAAAAGTCTCACACAACTTCGGCAGATACAAACTTTGGCTCCACGGAGCCAATACATTTTAAAGATGTACTGAAACAGCAATAAAATAAATATATTTAAACAAATTGACTTTGGATCTATGATAAGATGAGCACCTTGATTTGTAACAAACACAATTTTTTTGTGATTTGTTTCAGGCAAATCAGGGAGGGAAAAAGAGAGCCCAGTATGCCACTCTGGGTTTCTCGACAATACTGTATATACAGTATGTGTTATCTCTGGGTAGTTCTCCTTCTTATTATGGAGAGTGCCTAGAAACCATAGTATGGTGAGAGAGTAGTGGATGAGAGAGTAGTGGATGCATGGAGAGTAGTGGATGAGAGAGTAGTGGATGCATGGAATAGCCTTCCTGCAGAAGTGGTAGCTGCAAATACAGTGAAGGAGTTTAAGCATGCATGGGATAGGCATAAGGCTATCCTTCATATAAGATAGGGCCAGGGACTATTAATAGGATTCAGATATATTGGGCAGACTAGATGGGCCAAATGGTTCTTACCTGCCGACACATTCTATGTTTCTATGTTTCTATGAAGAGTATTGTAGGCCAGACCATGCCCCTCTGGATTTCTGGGAAAGATATTTAAATTAGCTTTCCTAAGCCCATCTGGTGCTAGCACATGTAAAATGTGCTAATTTTCATATATTTTTCGCAGAAACCCAGAGGAAATACTCAGTGTCCTGCATGAGAACAAATATTACCCCAACCTAGGACAGCCAAACAAGTTTTTTGTTCATCTTTGTTAAACGGGTGCTGGATTTCTGGGTTGAGAGAGTTTTTCTTTCCTTTTGGAAAAGGAGACTAGCTTTTATGTCCCTTTTCCAGAAAAGTATCAGCAAGGCTTAAGAAAGCTAATTTGAATAATTTTCCAAGAAAATCAGAAGGCCATTGCCTGGCCTACAATACTCTGCACACGTACAAAGCATACTAGGTTCTTTCCATGATAAGAAAGAGTATCCCCAGACATAGCATATTTATTAGTGTTAATCGAGCATGCTCGGCCGAACGCCAGTTCGATGCTACGCAACCAATAAACATGCAGCTAAGTACTGCCCTCACTGTAATGCCGTAGCCATGTTGGTTACTGGCATTATATTTATTGGCTGGCCAGAACGCATCATCGGGTGCTATATAGCACCCAATGACGCGTGTACGGCTCAGTCTTAGTCAAGGAGAGCTGTACTGAGGAAGGGACAGATAGTGTAGGGAGTGATATACAAATATTTTTATTAGAAAAACTTTTCAGAGACCCAAAAGTCCTTTTAAGGACTATTGTGTGTGGCAGCAGCAATATCTATTTTAAGCGCAAACTGCGCAAAATTGCTAAAACTGTACAGACCCAAAAGTCCTTTTAAGGACTATTGTGTGTGGCAGCAGCAATATCTATTTTTAGCGCAAACTGCGCTAAATAGCTAAAACTTTACAGACCCAAAAGTCCTTTTAACCACTTACCGTCACGCTAACGCCGAAAGGCGTCATTTCTGCGGCGCTCCCAGGTCACACTAACGCCAATAGGCGTCATCTCGCGTGATCCGAGATTTCCTGTGAACGCGCGCACACAGGCGCGCGCGCTCACAGGAACGGAAGGTAAGAGAGTCGATCTCCAGCCTGCCAGCGGCGATCGTTCGCTGGCAGGCTGGAGATGTGTTTTTTTTAACCCCTAACAGGTATATTAGACGCTGTTTTGATAACAGCGTCTAATATACCTGCTACCTGGTCCTCTGGTGGTCCCCTTTGTTTGGATCGACCACCAGAGGACACAGGTAGCTCAGTAAAGTAGCACCAAGCACCACTACACTACACTACACCCCCCCCCGTCACTTATTAACCCCTTATTAGCCCCTGATCACCCCATATAGACTCCCTGATCACCCCCCTGTCATTGATTACCCCCCTGTCATTGATTACCCCCCTGTAAAGCTCCATTCAGACGTCCGCATGATTTTTACGGATCCACTGATAGATGGATCGGATCCGCAAAACGCATCCGGACGTCTGAATGAAGCCTTACAGGGCCGTGATCAATGACTGTGGTGATCACCCCATATAGACTCCCTGATCACCCCCCTGTCATTGATTACCCCCCTGTAAAGCTCCATTCAGATGTCCGCATGATTTTTACGGATCCACTGATAGATGGATCGGATCCGCAAAACGCATCCGGACGTCTGAATGAAGCCTTACAGGGGCGTGATCAATGACTGTGGTGATCACCCCATATAGACTCCCTGATCACCCCCCTGTCATTGATTACCCCCCTGTCATTGATCAACCCCCTGTAAAGCTCCATTCAGATGTCCGCATGATTTTTACGGATCCACTGATAGATGGATCGGATCCGCAAAACGCATCCGGACGTCTGAATGAAGCCTTACAGGGGCGTGATCAATGACTGTGGTGATCACCCCATATAGACTCCCTGATCACCCCCCTGTAAAGCTCCATTCAGATGTCCGCATGATTTTTACGGATGCACTGATAGATGGATCGGATCCGCAAAACGCATCTGGACGTCTGAATGAAGCCTTACAGGGGCGTGATCAATGACTGTGGTGATCACCCCATATAGACTCCCTGATCACCCCCCTGTCATTGATCACCCCCCTGTAAGGCTGCATTCAGATGTCCATATGATTTTTACGGATGCACTGATAGATGGATCGGATCCGCAAAACGCATCCGGACGTCTGAATGAAGCCTTACAGGGGCGTGATCAATGACTGTGGTGATCACCCCATATAGACTCCCTGATCACCCCCCTGTCATTGATTACCCCCCTGTAAAGCTCCATTCAGACGTCCGCATGATTTTTACGGATCCACTGATAGATGGATCGGATCCGCAAAACGCATCCGGACGTCTGAATGAAGCCTTACAGGGGCGTGATCAATGACTGTGGTGATCACCCCATATAGACTCCCTGATCACCCCCCTGTCATTGATTACCCCCCTGTAAAGCTCCATTCAGACGTCCGCATGATTTTTACGGATCCACTGATAGATGGATCGGATCCGCAAAACGCATCCGGACGTCTGAATGAAGCCTTACAGGGGCATGATCAATGACTGTGGTGATCACCCCATATAGACTCCCTGATCACCCCCCTGTCATTGATTACCCCCCTGTAAAGCTCCATTCAGATGTCCGCATGATTTTTACGGATGCACTGATAGATGGATCGGATCCGCAAAACGCATCCGGACGTCTGAATGAAGCCTTACAGGGGCATGATCAATGACTGTGGTGATCACCCCATATAGACTCCCTGATCACCCCCCTGTCATTGATCACCCCTCCTGTCATTGATCACCCCCCTGTCATTGATCACCCCCCTGTCATTGATCAACCCCCTGTCATTGATCAACCCCCCTGTCATTGATCACCCCCCTGTCATTGATCACCCCCCTGTCATTGATCACCCCCCTGTCATTGATCACCCCCCTGTAAGGCTCCATTCAGACATTTTTTTGGCCCAAGTTAGCGGAATTATTATTTTTTTTTTCTTACAAAGTCTCATATTCCACTAACTTGTGTCAAAAAATAAAATCTCACATGAACTCACCATACCCCTCACGGAAACCAAAGGCGTAAAATTTTTTAGACATTTATATTCCAGACTTCTTCTCACGCTTTAGGGCCCCTAGAATGCCAGGGCAGTATAAATACCCCACATGTGACCCCATTTCGGAAAGAAGACACCCCCAGGTATTCCGTGAGGGGCATATTGAGTCCATGAAAGATTGAAATTTTTGTCCCAAGTTAGCGGAACGGGAGACTTTGTGAGAAAAAAAAAATAAATATCAATTTCCGCTAACTTGTGCCAAAAAAAAATAATTTCTATGAACTCGCCATGCCCCTCATTGAATACCTTGGGGTGTCTTCTTTCCAAAATGGGGTCACATGTGGGGTATTTATACTGCCCTGGCATTCTAGGGGCCCCAAAGCGTGAGAAGAAGTCTGGTATCCATATGTCTAAAAATGCCCTCCTAAAAGGAATTTGGGCACCTTTGCGCATCTAGGCTTCAAAAAAGTGTCACACATCTGGTATCGCCGTACTCAGGAGAAGTTGGGGAATGTGTTTTGGGGTGTCATTTTACATATACCCATGCTGGGTGAGAGAAATATCTTGGTCAAATGCCAACTTTGTATAAAAAAATGGGAAAAGTTGTCTTTTGCCAAGATATTTCTCTCACCCAGAAAGGGTATATGTAAAATGACACCCCAAAACACATTCCCCAACTTCTCCTGAATACGGCGATACCACATGTGTGACACTTTTTTGCAGCCTAGGTGGGCAAAGGGGCCCATATTCCAAAGAGCACCTTTAGGATTTCACAGGTCATTTACCTACTTACCACACATTACGGCCCCTGGAAAATGCCAGGGCAGTATAACTACCCCACAAGTGACCCCATTTTGGAAAGAAGACACCCTAAGATATTCCGTGAGGGGCATGGCGAGTTCCTAGAATTTTTTATTTTTTGTCCCAAGTTAGTGGAAAATGCTGATTTTTTTTTTTTTTTTTTCATACAAAGTCTCATATTCCACTAACTTGTGACAAAAAATAAAACCTTCCATGAACTCACTATGCCCATCAACGAATACCTTGGGGTCTCTTCTTTCCAAAATGGGGTCACTTGTGGGGTAGTTATACTGCCCTGGCATTCTAGGGGCCCAAATGTGTGGTAAGGAGTTTGAAATCAAATTCTGTAAAAAATGACCTGTGAAATCCGAAAGGTGCTCTTTGGAATATGGGCCCCTTTGCCCACCTAGGCTGCAAAAAAGTGTCACACATCTGGTATCCCCGTACTCAGGAGAAGTTGGGGAATGTGTTTTGGGGTGTCATTTTACATATACCCATGCTGGGTGAGAGAAATATCTTGGCAAAAGACAACTTTTCCCATTTTTTTTATACAAAGTTGGCATTTGACCAAGATATTTATCTCACCCAGCATGGGTATATGTAAAAAGACACCCCAAAACACATTCCTCAACTTCTCCTGTATACAGAGATACCAGATGTGTGACACTTTTTGCAGCCTAGGTGGGCAAAGGGGCCCATATTCCAAAGAGCACCTTTCGGATTTCACAGTTCATTTTTTACAGAATTTGATTTCAAACTCCTTACCACACATTTGGGCCCCTAGAATGCCAGGGCAGTATAACTACCCCACAAGTGACCCCATTTTGGAAAGAAGAGACCCCAAGGTATTTCGTGATGGGCATAGTGAGTTCATAGAAGTTTTTATTTTTTGTCACAAGTTAGTGGAATATGAGACTTTGTAAGAAAAAAAAAAAAAAAAATCATCATTTTCCGCTAACTTGTGACAAAAAATAAAAAGTTCTATGAACTCACTATGCCCATCAGCGAATACCTTAGGGTGTGTACTTTCCGAAATAAGGTCATTTGTGGGGTGTTTGTACTGTCTGGGCATTGTAGAACCTCAGGAAACATGACAGGTGCTCAGAAAGTCAGAGCTGCTTCAAAAAGCGGAAATTCACATTTTTGTACCATAGTTTGTAAACGCTATAACTTTTACCCAAACCATTTTTTTTTTTTACCCAAACATTTTTTTTTTATCAAAGACATGTAGAACTATAAATTTAGAACAAAATTTCTATATGGATCTCGTTTTTTTTGCAAAATTTTTCAACTGAAAGTGAAAAATGTCATTTTTTTGCAAAAAAATCGTTAAATTTCGATTAATAACAAAAAAAGTAAAAATGTCAGCAGCAATGAAATACCACCAAATGAAAGCTCTATTAGTGAGAAGAAAAGGAGGTAAAATTCATTTGGGTGGTAAGTTGCATGACCGAGCAATAAACGGTGAAAGTAGTGTAGTGCAGAATTGTAAAAAAGGGCCTGGTCTTTAGGGGGGTATAAACCTGTGGTCCTTAAGTGGTTAAGGACTATTGTGTGTGGCATCCTGCGCTAAATAGAGTGCAAAAGTTAGGCCGCTGCAGACAGCGACATTAGCTGCACCACATCTCCAGTGTAAAGTGTGCGCATCCAAAAAATATCTGTGACATCCAGTGTACTTTTTCCGTAGACGGTGTCCACTGCGCACAGTGACATTAGCTGCGCCACATCTCGTGTGAAAAATGTGTGCATGCATTAAATATCTGTGACATCCAGTGTACTTTTTCCGTAGACGGTGTCCGCTGCGGACAGTGACATTAGCTGCGCCGCATCTCCTGTGTAAAGTGTGTGCATCCAAAAAATATCTGTGACATCCAGTGTACTTTTTCCATAGACGGTGTCTGCTGTGGACAGTGACATTAGCTGCACCACATCTCCAGTGTAACGTGTGCGCTTAAAAAATGTATCTGTGACATACAGTGTACTTTTTCAATAGACGGTGTCTGCATACACTTCCAAATCTTACACTGCTGTACGTATGACATACTTTCAAGCATATATAACATTTAATGTGAAGAAGGCGAGCAGTAAGGGACGGGGAAGAGGTCGTGATGCTGATGGTGCACGCAGAGGCTGTGGCCCTGGGGGCGTTGAAACTGTGCCTGCTGCCAGAGCACAAGAAAAACAATCATCCACGATACCTAGCTTTATCTCCCAGTTTGCAGGGTGGCGCAGGACACCACTTTTGAAGTCAGACCAGTGCGACCAGGTGGTCGGTTGGATTTCAGCAGATAATGCTTCCAGTCAGTTAAGCACCACCCTGTCTTAGACCAAGTCCAGTCTCAGTAGCCAAGAGTCTGTTCAACACTAGAGATGTCCCGAATAGTTCGCCGGCGAATAGTTCCCCATAGCTTGTTCGCGTTCGCTGCGGCGGGCGAACATATTCGATGTTCAGTCCACCCCCTATACATTATCATTGAGCAAACTTTGACCCTGTACCTCACAGTCAGCAGACACATTCCAGCCAATCAGCAGCAGACCCTCCCTCCCAGACCCTACCACCTCCTGGACAACATCCATTTTAGATTCATTCGGAAGCTGCATTCTTAGTGAGAGCAGGGAGAGTGCTGCTGCTGCTGATTTAATAGGGAAAGCGTTAGCTAGGGCAGTGTTCTGTGTCCACAGACTCATCTGCACCCCAAAAAGCCCTTTTTAGGGCTGGTACACCAGTCTGCTTTATTTTATTTTATATATATATATATATATATATATATATATATATTGCTGTTGCCAGCCCGTGTGTGAGAGGCTGCAGGCTCACAGACAGTACTGTGTGCACACCATTAATACAGGATAACACAGACAGTACCTTGCAGATAGAAAAAAGTCAATTTATTATTTCTCTGTGATATAATCGCAGTTGCAAGCCAGTGACTGACTGTCTGGCCCACAGACAGTACTGTGTGCACACCATTCATACAGGGTGTCACAGACAGTACCTTGCAGATAAAAAAAAAGTCAATTTATTATTTCTCTGTGATATAATTGCAGTTGCAAGCCAGTGAGTGTCTGGCCCACAGACTGTACTCTGGCCACTGGCTAGGCCACCACTCATACCTTTACAGGGTGTCACTCACAATACCTTGCAGATAAAAAAAAGTCCATTTATTATTTCTCTGTGATATAATCGCAGTTGCAAGCCAGTGAGAGGCTGCAGGCTCACAGACAGTACTGTGTGCACACCATTCATACAGGGTGTCACAGACAGTACCTTGCAGATAAAAAAAAGTCAATTTATTATTTCTCTGTGATATAATCGCAGTTGCAAGCCAGTGTGTGTCAGGCCCACACAGACTGTACTGTGCCCACTGCCCACCACTTATATAGGGTGGCACAGTACCTTGCACGCATAGTACCACTTATCTAAAAAAAAAAATTACAGGCAGAGGCATGCCACCCCGCAGGGGCCGTCGTGGTGCTGTGATTTCCACTGGCCCTGGAATAATGCCCAGTGTTCAGAGGCCACGTACCCTGAACCCGAAAAATTCGGATAAAATAGTTCACTGGCTTACACAGGACACCCAATCTTCAACAGCTTCCACTAAGAACCTTGACGCACCATCCTCCTCCAGCTCAGCTTCGGTCACCTGCTCTCAAGTCACCACTCTCCCGCCCGCTGCCACCACCACCACTACCACCACAGCCACCACAGCCGCTTCACTTGATCCGTCAGAGGAGTTATTTACACATCAGTTGGATGAAATTTGTGATGCGCAACCATTATTGCCAGAGGATGTAGATAACAGGGATATGTCTTAGTCAGGCAGCATTACACACATGGATGTACAGTGTGATGATGATGATGATGTTGTACCCGCTGCTGCATCCTTTGCTGAGGTGTCAGATACAAGTGAAGTGGTTGATGATGACGATGTGTCCGTGGATGCCACGTGGGTGCTTGCTCGAAGAGAAGAAGAAGAGGGGGAAAGTTCAGAAGGGGAGACAGAGAGGAGGAGGAGACGAGTTGGAAGCAGGGAAAGGTCGTCGCAAGGAGCTAGTGGCACAGTCAGACAGCATGTATCGGCACCCGGGGTCAGGCGGACAGCACGCCATCCAACACATGCTGTTGCCACCACCAGAATGCCGTCATTGCAGAGCTCAGCAGTGTGGCATTTTTTTTGTGTGTCTGCCTCTGACAACAGCGATGCCATTTGCAACCTGTGCCAAAAGAAACTGAGTCGTGGGAAGTCCAACACCCACCTAGGTACGACTGCTTTGCGAAGGCACATGATCGCACATCACAAACGCCTATGGGATCAACACATGAGTACAAGCAGCACACAAACTCAAAGCCACCATCCTCCTCCTGGTCCAGCATCTTCAAGCCACGTCAACCACTGCTGTCCAGCTTGCCCCCTCTCAACCATCCGCCACTCCGCCTCTCGCCTTCAGCAGTTCCTGCTCATCTGCCCACAGTCAGGTGTCTGTCAAGGACATGTTTGAGCGTAAGAAGCCAATGTCACAAAGTCACCCGCCAGCTTTTACCATACCAGCTGGTGGAGTCTGAGGCCTTCAAAACATTTGTCGCTATTGGGACACCACTATTTTTTTTTTTTTAAAAAAAGGCAATCCCAAACCTCTACTCAGTTATTGAAAAGGTAGTCATGGCATCTCTGGCATACAGTGTTGGGGCAAGGGTCCATCTGACCACTGATACCTGGTCTGCAAAGCACGGTCAGGGCAGGTATATCACCTACACTGCACATTGGGTCAACCTGCTGACGGCTGGAATGCGTGGCTCTGCAGCGGAGTTGGTGACACCGCCACGACTTGCAGGCAGGCCTACTGCCACCTCCTCTACTCCTACTCCATCCTCTTCGATAACCTCCTCGGCTGAGTCCTCTTCTGCTGCGGCGTCTGGCTGCACATCAACTGAATCCCCCCAGCTCCCCAGGGGCTATTCCACATCCCGGATACGACAGTGTCACGCTGTCTTGGGGTTGACTTGCCTTAAAGCAGAGAGCCACACCGGACCAGCACTCCTGTCCGCCCTGAACGCACAGGTGGATCAGTGGCTGACTCCGCACCAACTGGAGATCAGCAAAGTGGTGTTTGACAATGGAAGCAATTTTTTGGCGGCATTGAATTTGGTCAAGTTGTCACATGTGCCGTGCATGGCGCATGTGTTGAATCTCATCTTACAACGCTTTGTGTCTAAGTACCCAGGCTTACAGGACGTCCTCAAGCAGACCAGGAAGGTGTGTGGCCATTTCAGGCGTTCCTACACTGCCATGGCACACTTTTCAGATATCCATTGGCGAAACAACATGCCAGTGAAGCGCTTGATTTGCGACAGCCCGACACGTTGGAATTCAACACTCCTAATGTTCGACCGCCTGCTCCAACAAAAAAAAGCCGTCAACGAGTATTTGTATGACCGGGGTGCTAGGACAGCCTCTGTGGAGCTGGGAATTTCACCATCAGCGACCTCATCCCATTTGTTTTCTTCCTGGAGTGTGCCCTGCGAAGAGTGCTGGATCAGGCTGTAGATGAGCGTGAAGAGGAAGAGGAAGAGTTGTGGTCACCGACTCACCATCACCACCAGAAACAGCCTTGTCATCATCGCTTGCCGGACCTGCGGCAACGCTGGAAGAGGAGTATGAGGAAGAGGAGTCAGAGGGGGAATGTGGCTTTGAGGAGGAGGAAGACCAACCACAGCAGGCATCCCAGGGTGCTCGTTGTTGTCACCTATCTGGGACCCGTGGTGTTGTACGTGACTGAGGGGAAGAACAGACCATCAATGACATCAGTGAGGACGAGGAACGGGAAATGAGTAGCTCGGCATCCAACCTTGTGCAAATGTCTGTTGAGGGACCCTCGTATAAAAAGAATGAAGGAGAATGACCTGTACTGGGTGGCCACGCTACTAGACCCCCGGTATAAGCAGAAAGTGGCGGAAATGTTACCAAATTACCGAAAGTCGGAAAGGATGCAGCAGTTCAAAACCAAACTAAAAAATATGCTTTACACAGCTTATAAGGGGGATGTCACAGCACAACGGGAATCTAACAGGGGAAGAGGTGAAAGTAATCCTTCTCCTCCCACGACCACACCGGCAAGGACAGGACGCTTTACAGACGTGTTGTTGATGGAGGACATGCAGAGCTTTTTCAGTCCTACACATCGCCACAGCCCTTTGGGATCCAGCCTTAGAGAACGACTCGACCGACAGGTAGCAGACTACCTCGCCTTAACTGCAGATATCGACACTCTGAGGAGCGATGAACCCCTTGACTACTGAGTGTGCAGGCTTGACCTGTGGCCTGAGCTATCCCAGTTTGCGATAGAACTTCTGGCCTGCCCTGCTTCAAGTGTCCTGTCAGAAAGGACCTTCAGTGCAGCAGGAGGCATTGTCACTGACAAGAGAAGTCGCCTCGGTCAAAAAAGTGTTGATTACCTCACCTTCATTAAGATGAATGAGGCATGGATCCCGAAGGGACTGACAGTGGGGGATACGTTTGACTAACTAAAGGCCTGATGACATGCCTTGGCCTCAAAATGGTCACCACGCTGCTGTATTTAATGTCTGCATACCGGATGACTTTCGTGAATTCTCCGCCACCAACTAGGGTTCAAGCCGCAATGTTTTAGTCACCTTTCTGCCTGGAAAACATCAATTTTTCCGGCCACTGCTACAACAGCGGCTGCAACAATACCATTATTTTTCAGGCATGTGTACATGTCAAATTTTTCTGGCCTCCGGTGCTGCACCGTGGCTGCAAAAACAAAACATAAAAAAAAGCACATACATGTGTCAATTCCCCTTCGTGATCGTTACCTTGTCGTGGTGAAGGGGCTTGCGTATCACAATGAAGCGATCATCACCTCTATGAGTGTGTTGGCAATGTTGCCACACCCCAGATGATAATGCAGGTGTTAGTCCCCTTGAAACAACTTTTCCATCACTACTGTGGCTAGAAAGAGTCCCTGTGGGTTTTAAAATTCGCCTGCCTATTGAAGTCTATGGAGGTTCGCCCCAGTTCGCCCGCTCGCGAACATTTGCAAAAATTTGCGTTCGCCGTTCGCGACATCTCTACTCAACACAATCCTCACCCTGATCCTACTTCCTCCCACCATGGAGAGTCTGGGCAAATAAGTGATCCCACACTCGGATATTCCAAGGAACTCTTTTCAGCGCCATTCCTTCATTTGGCCCTCTCGCCAAGCACGCTTGAAGAGGGACGATGAAATCACTGACCCAACCTGGGAAGGTGGAAAGCCGAGCGAGGACAGCAGTACAGAGGGGGAGGGATCTGCAGCACAGCAACAGGCTGGAAGAGGCAGTGGGGTGGCAAAGGGAGAAGGCGGGCCACACCAAACAGGCCCGCAACTGTTTCCAAGGAGCACCCCTTGCAGAAATATCCCTTGCCAAGGGGTAGGTGTTCCACAGTATGGCGCTTTTTTGAGGAAAGAGAGGACGACAAAAGAATAGTAGTTTGCAACCTATGCTGTACCAAAATGAGCCGGAGCGTGAACACTAGCAACCTCACCACCACCAGCATGATCCGCCACACTGCATTCAAGCACCATAATAAGTAGGACAAATGCCTAGGTCCACAATCTGTGTCTGCAGGTCACACCACTGCCTCCTCTTCCCCTGTGTTACATGCTGGCCAATCCCGTCAAAGGTGCAGGTCCTGATGAAGCCCTTTCCTGGCGAAATGCGGGTCGAGGTATAGCTCTGTCCAGGCATCCGGTGCTTCCACAAGTTATGGGTAACTAGTGCACTCCTATTTTTATCTACAGTACTCTTATGTGGTTGTTATTTTTTTGACATGCTACCGTTGCCATGTCTTCGCTCTGTTTACACCTTATACTCGTGACCTAGCCTTCTTATTATTGCAGGCTGGCCACCATTATCTTTATGGGCTGGTAGACACGGCATGGGTGGCAGCTTATATAATATCAACTTAGGATATGGATTTTTCTATATGTCACTATATGTCTGTTCCCCTGTCAGTACGGTGCATGTGAGGGTGGGGACTGTTGCTCCGATACACGGGGCGTCCCTTCCTCCCATGACCATGTGCCTTATGTTATTGTATAATTATGATCTCATGTATTAATAAAGCTACATATATTTTATATGAGTGGTTTCCTCATTTTTTGTGGGGTTATTGGTTTGGGTTTTTTGGTCTCACATCCCATGCCTAGCCAACGTCTTAAACTTAGTGGTTCAGCGGTTTCTCAAAACCTAACCCAATTTGCCTGAGCTACTAATAAAGGTGCGCTGCGTGTGTGCACATTTCCGCAAGTCCTCAACAACTTCAGCCGGTCGGTCAACACTGCAGCAACGCTGTAAATTGCCAGCTCACCGGCTGTTGTGCGACATGAGCACGCACTGGAACTCGACGTTCCACATGTTGGCCAGGCTTTGTGAGCAGCAGAGGGCAGTAGTGGAATACCAGCTGCAACATAGTCTTCGTCTTTCGATTCAGCTTCCGCTATTCACAAGCGAGAAGTGGGCATGGATATCTGACCTCTGTGAGGTTTCAAGAAACTTTGAGGAATCAACACAGATGGTGAGCGGCGATAACGCTATTATCAGCTTAACCATCCCACTTCTGTGTCTACTCAAATGCTCGCTGCTCACAATTAAGGACGACGCTTTGCATGTGGAAGAAGTGGAAATGGGGGAAGTCATTACACAGGGTTATAGCCAGACTACACTCAGTTTGTCTTCTCAGCGTGAATTGGACGATGAAGAGGAGGAGGAGGGGGAGGAGGAGGAGCAGGAGACGGTTTCCTCCGCTATAAATTGTAGTACCCATGGAGGTTTAATTCCATCTGTTCTACATGGGTGGGCAGAAGAGGAGGAAGAGGATGAGGAGATTGAGAGTCATCCTCCTGATGACGATAGCGAAGTCTTGCCTGTTGTTACTCTGGCACACATGGCTGACTTCATGTTAGGCTGCCTTTCCCGCAACCCGCGCGTTATACGCATTTTAGAGAACACGGATTACTGGTTGTTCACCCCCGCTACAAAGCAATTCGGCGGGAGAAAAAAGAGAAGGGAGAGGCGCTCATAGGGTGGTGGGTAGCAGTTATGTGGTTTGACGAAGTGGTTGAAGTGTGCTCACCTTTTGGTGTTGTGCGAGTTGGAGCACAACGTCCGTGAAGGCAGGTACACGTGGAGAAAAAGGGGGGGGGGGTTTTTGGATGGTCGGTGCTGCCAATACCCGTTCGGTCCCTTAGGTGGAGTTGCCAAGGACTCCTAGGGACTGTGAAGGAAGAAATTGCTGGTTTGTGTGCGGATGCACACAGTAGGGTATTTGTTTGGCGCACAAAAGACGACCTCAGTCAGCGGACTTTTGATGAAATAGCTGTTTTTATTGTTCAGTAGACAACGCGTTTCGGAGTTTATAACTCCTTTATCAAGTCTAAAACAAGGGTATAAAAAAGAGTGCCCGAGGCAGAAAGTATCCCCACCTGGTTAGATGGGTGTGGACATGCATTATACAGTAGAATATTTATAGAGTTATGTGCGTGCATTCAGCATTAAAAGGTGTATAAATATATACATGAAAAAAATTGATAATACTAATAATAATAATAATAATAATAATAATATTAATAAGAACTGTACTTTGCAGAGAGAAATAAAATGCAAATGTCAGTCTCAACAGCAGTTGGTGAAAAGCAAAGAAAGTCGATAGGTTTTCAATGGTCCGCGTATAGGGCCACTTTTGGACCCAGTGGTGTCTACTATTTTTGCCAGCATAAAAATTGTGTGCTCAATTGTGTCTCAGGAGAACTGTGGTTATGGGATGAGTGAATATATACGGCATGTGGGAAAAAAATAAATAAATAAATATATATATAAAAAATAAATAAAAATAATAATAATAATAAATATAAATAATAATAAAAATAAAAAATTGTGTCTCTAGTGTGGTATTGGGGTGGTGGTGTGTATGTATTGACGGTATTTGTTGTTTTTTTTAATATATATATTTATTTATTTATTTTTTTCCCACATGCCGTATATATTCACTCATCCCATAACCACAGTTCTCCTGAGACACAATTGAGCACACAATTTTTATGCTGGCAAAAATAGTAGACACCACTGGGTCCAAAAGTGGCCCTATACGCGGACCATTGAAAACCTATCGACTTTCTTTGCTTTTCACCAACTGCTGTTGAGACTGACATTTGCATTTTATTTCTCTCTGCAAAGTACAGTTCTTATTAATATTATTATTATTATTATTATTATTAGTATTATCAATTTTTTTCATGTATATATTTATACACCTTTTAATGCTGAATGCACGCACATAACTCTATAAATATTCTACTGTATAATGCATGTCCACACCCATCTAACCAGGTGGGGATACTTTCTGCCTCGGGCACTCTTTTTTATACCCTTGTTTTAGACTTGATAAAGGAGTTATAAACTCCGAAACGCGTTGTCTACTGAACAATAAAAACAGCTATTTCATCAAAAGTCCGCTGACTGAGGTCGTCTTTTGTGCGCCAAACAAATACCCTACTGTGTGCATCCGCACACAAACCAGCAATTTCCCCCGCTACAAAGAGAACTTATCATCTCTCATTCCTCTGGTGGAGATGACGAGCAAAATGGTGCAATACCAGAAAGTCCTTGTTGAAAAATTGCTCCAAAAATTTCCATCTGACATCTCTGTGTCACGGATGGTGTACAGGAAACAAGACAATACAATATAAACAATGACTCACTGGATCCACAACTAAGGAACAAAAGGGAGACCCCTGCATGAGACCTGCCGCTCTCCCTTATTGCTCAGCCTATGTGACCACCCCAAAGGTGGATGGGCGCATATCCACGTACCTCGACTATCTTACACCTGAAGACCCTACAATAGTGAGGGGATACGACCACCCTACACAGACACGGAGGGAGTCAGGGTCACCTGGATCCAGAAAACAGAAAATCACAAATACATAAACAGCACTTATCTTGCAGACGACTGGGGACTGTGGACTGAGAACTAGGAACAGCATGCACACACACTCCAGGAAGTTGTATAAGCCGCACACTACTGCATTCTGGGGAGGAACTTAAAGGGCAGCAATCAGTCCAACTGCATGACAGCTGAGCTAGACTAACGAGATGAGGAACTCAACCAAAACAAAGAAATTCAAGGAGGAGGATCTGAAAGGCTCCTGTCAGAGCTTCTCAGCTGTCTGGCTGTGACAGTACCCCTCCCTCTACGAGTGGACTCCGGACACTCAGAGCCCACCTTCTCAGGATGGGACCTATGGAAAGCCCTGATGAGACGAGTGGCCTTAATGTCCGTCACTGGGACCCACATCCTCTCCTCAGGACCATAACCCTCCCAATGAACGAGGTACTGGAGGGAACCGCGGACAAGACGAGAATCCACAATCCTAGAGACCTGAAATTCAAGATTTCCATCAACCATAATCGGAGGAGGAGGCAAAGGCGAGGGTACAATAGGTTGAACATAAGGTTTCAATAAGGACTTATGAAAAACATTATGGATCTTCCAAGTCTGAGGAAGATCAAGACGGTAGGCAACAGGATTGATGACAGACAGGATCTTGTAAGGCCCAATAAACCTAGGACCCAACTTCCAGGAGGGAACCTTCAATTTGATATTCTTGGTAGACAACCACACCAGATCACCAACATTCAGGTCCGGACCAGGCACACGTCTCTTATCTGCCACACGCTTATATCTCTCACTCATGCTCTTTAGATTATCCTGAATCTTTTGCCAAATAGATGACAAAGACGAGGAGAATCTGTCCTCATCAGGTAAACCAGAAGACCCCTCTCCCGAGAAAGTCCCAAACTGCGGATGAAACCCATATGCACCAAAAAATGGTGACTTATCAGAGGACTCCTGACAACGGTTATTTAAAGCAAACTCAGCAAGGGACAAAAAAGAACACCAATCCTCCTGATTCTCCGCCACAAAACAGCGCAGATATGTCTCCAGATTCTGATTGACGCGCTCCGTCTGGCCATTCGACTGCGGGTGGAAAGCAGAAGAGAATGACAACCGAACCCCCAAGCGAGAACAGAAAGCCTTCCAGAATCTGGAAACAAACTGCGTGCCCCTATCAGAGACTATGTCTGAAGGAATACCATGCAATTTGACAATGTGGTCAATAAATGCCTGCGCCAGCGTCTTAGCATTGGGCAAACCAGGAAAAGGGATAAAATGCACCATTTTGCTAAATTGGTCCACCACCACCAGAATCACAGTCTTCCCCGAGGAACGAGGCAAGTCCGTTATGAAGTCCATGGACAGATGTGTCCAAGGACAGGAAGGAATGGGCAAAGGGAGGAGAGGACCTGATGGCCGTGAATGAGGGACTTTGGCACGAGCGCAAGTCTCGCAAGCTGCCACAAAACCCTCAACTGACTTACGAAGCGCAGGCCACCAGAATCTCTGAGCGATGAGATCCAATGTGGCTCTTGCCCCCGGGTGCCCAGCAAGGACCGTATCGTGGTGTTTATTTAAAAATCTTGTGTCTCAAAGCGAGAGGCACAAACAACCTCCCAGGAGGACAAAGATCAGGAGCTTCTGACTGGGCTGCCTGCACCTCTGCCTCCAATTCAGGAAAAAGAGCAGAGACCACCACACCTTCAGCCAAAATGGGACCCGGGTCTTCAAAATTCCCACCTCCCGGAAAACAACGTGACAGGGCATCTGCCTTCACATTCTTAACCCCAGGGCGGAACGTGACAACAAAATTAAACCTTGAAAAGAACAAAGACCATCTGGCTTGTCTCGGGTTCAGACGCTTGGCTGACTCCAAGTAGGCCAGATTTTTATGGTCAGTAAACACGGTAATAGGGTGTCTGGCTCCCTCTAGCCAATGGCGCCATTCCTCAAAAGCCAACTTGATGGCCAACAATTCCCTATCTCCCACATCATAATTTCTCTCTGCGGAGGAGAGTTTCTTTGAGAAAAAGGCACACGGTTGCCATTTGGCAGGAGAGGAACCCTGAGACAAGACCGCACCCACCCCTACCTCAGAAGCATCAACCTCAACTATGAAGGATAACGAAATATCAGGTTGTACCAGGATGGGAGCGGAAGCAAAACTCTCCTTGATATTAGAAAAGGCCTTACGCGCCTCTACCGACCAGGAAGAAAAATCTACCCCCTTTCTGGTCATATCAGTGAGTGGTTTAACAACAGAGGAATAATTCAAAATAAATTTTCTGTAATAATTGGCAAAGCCCAAAAAACGCATCAGCGCCTTCTGATTCTCAGGAAGCTCCCACTCAAGCACAGCGCGGACCTTCTCGGGGTCCATGCGAAAACCAGAAGCGGAGAGAAGAAACCCCAGAAATTGAATTTCTGGAACTGCAAACACACATTTTTCCAGTTTTGCGTATAATTTATTCTCCCGCAGAATGAGCAAGACCTGACGCAGTGGCGTAGGGATCGCCATAGCAGCCATAGCAATGGCTATGGGGCCCTACGCCACTGGGGGCCCGCCGCCGACTGAGGATTAAAAAAATAAAAATCAAATTCATGTGGCCAGCGGGCCGGCCGTGGTGCTGTGATAGGGGGCGGATAGGGGGCAGTCGGACTCGGAGCTGGAGGGCGGAGGTAGAGAGGCAGTCTGGGAGGTGATTGGCCGGAAGTGGAGGAGGCGGAGTCGCAGACTTGGAGCGGCACTTTCAAGAATAGGAAGCTGCGTGCGAGGTGAGCTGCTGGAGTGTGGGTGGGTCAAGTGCCGGGGCCCACTGCTCCTGGGGGGGGCCCACTGTGCCAGCTCACTCCTGCAGCTGCATATGATCGGTCCCAAATGTCGCTGCCTGCATGTCCCGGCTTATGATAAGCCCGGCCATGCAGGCAGTGTGCTGCTGCCTCTCATTCACTGACTGTGCGATGCTGCCTCCTGGCTCCGCCTCCTCACACAGCCAGGGAAAAGAGCTCGGGAGCCTTGAGAGAGAGACACTTGCAGGAGGAGGGGCCGGGTCCCAGGAAAATAACCCTATCATTGCCTCCTCCTTCTGCAGTCCTCCTGACATGCCCCACGTTCTTCTGTGATCACCAGAGGGTGACCAGTGTGGCTGCTCCTGCCTTTCTACCAGCACTGCAGAGTTGTTTCCTGTCCTGCTTGCTGCTGGCCTGTCTTCAAGCTAGTAAGGTCCTTTTTTTTCTTTTTTTTCCTTCTTTTGTCCAGTTGTTTAATTTTAACCCCTTGAGGCTCAGCCATGTCACAGTGACTGAGCTTTTTCCATTAGCCAAATAGTGAGTCTCAGCCAGCACCACTCCCCTCCCATGATGTCCCATTTACTTCTAAATAGGACACGCTGTAAGATTTAGCATGGAGAAGTAGTACTTGTCATGCAAAATCTTTAGAGTGTGTCCTTAGTAGGTGTTGTCAGTAGTTACTGTCACTCAGCGCTGCTGTCACCACCAAGTATCGCTGATGACCCACCTTTAGGGTCTAGTCACACGACCGTAATTCTGGGTCCGCCTCCGTAATTTCAATAGGGCTGCAAAAGATGCGGACCGCAACAGTTGTCAGTGTTCCCTGTACAGAGAGAGAAGGGGGCCCGTATAGAAAGGATCAATATGAGGCTTCGTTCACATCACCGTTCAGCCATTCCGTTCTCCTGCTCAGTTTAGGAGCAGGAGAACGGAAAGGACGGATTCGGAACATAACAGAGCCTACGGATCCCATAGACTATAATAAAGTCTGTTAGGTTTCCGCTCAGAAGATGAATTTGGAGCAGAAACAAAAGTAGTGCATGCAAGACTTTTGTCTCCGCTTCAAAAATCTTCTTCTGAGCGAACACCTAACAGACCCCATTATAGTCTATGGGGTCCTTAGGATCGGTTCGGCTCAGTTATGTGCCGAATCCGTCCTTTCCGTTCTCCTAGTCCTAAATGGAGCAGGGGAACGGAAATGCTGAACGGTGATGTGAAAGAAGCCTGAGTTGTCACTGGGTTTTCACCGCTGTCTCAGGCGGCTGCCTGCATGGCACAGCTTATGAGAAGCCAGGCCATGCAGGCAGTGTTGTGCTCCACTCACTATGCGGTGCTAAGCTGAGACAATGTATGGAGCGGACTGCGGCGGTGAGCCTGCCCCATACACAGCCGGTGCTGAGACAATGTATGGAGCGGACTGCGGCGGTGAGCCTGCCCCATACACAGCCGGTGCTGAGACAATGTATGGAGCGGACTGCGGCGGTGAGCCTGCCCCATACACAGCAGGTCCTGTGACGATCTCGCCATCGTATAAGTGTCTGTCCATATGTATGTCCCTGTCCCTGTCCCTGTGTGGGTCTGTCACCTGTGTCTGTGTGTCTCTCCCTGTGTGTCACCATCACCATGCCCACAGTGTTCCTATGTCTTGACACAGCTGCATCAGACGTTCTGTGCGGGGGAAGAAGAAGATGGAAGAGGAGGCAGCACCGCCAGCATGGAGTCCGTGGGAGAGACACAGGGAGGCACACTAAGGATGCAGGTAACACTACCACATGATCTACACTAGTGTTATCTGTGGTTTTTACATAGGACTGCAGGTAACACTACCACATTATCTACACTAGTGTTATCTGTGGTTTTTACATAGGACTGCAGGTAACACTACCCCATTATCTACACTAGTGTTATCTGTGGTTTTTACATAGGACTGCAGGTAACACTACCACATGATCTACACTAGTGTTATCTGTGGTTTTACATAGGACTGCAGGTAACACTACCACGTTATCTACACTAGTGTTATCTGTGGTTTTTACATAGAACTGCAGGTAACACTACCACATTATCAGCTCTAGTGTTATCTGTAGTTTTACATAGGACTGCAGGTAACACTACTACATTTTCTGTACTCAGATAGCCAGTACTGTGTTATCTGTGTTGTTACATAGGGCTGCAGGTGATATCTACTACATTATCTATACTCAGAGAGTTATCACTATGAGACCGGTAAAAATGTGAAAATAAATACAAGACGGATCCTCATCTGGATCCGTCTCACAAATGCTTTCAGTCACATCAAAATCAGCGGATGACGGAACTGCCGCCGGATCACACTGCTGCAAGTGTGAAAGTAGCCTAGGTGGCTGTTTCTTCGCCAAAATGCCATTAACCATTACCACACCACACAAATAAATAAATAAATAAATAATGCAGCTGCGCCTGCCAGGCTTGAGCAGGTATATGTGTGAATAGGGAAGATGCTGAGATCCGGCTGTACCTCAAGCCTGGCAGGCACAGCTGCATTATTTAAAGGGGGGGGGCCCATCATTTTTTTTTGCTATGGGGCCCAGTCATTTATAGCTACGCCCCTGACCTGACGTAAGTGTTCCTTATGAGTCTTGAAATCAGGAGAAAAAATCAAAATGTCACGGATGGTGTACAGGAAACAAGACAATACAATATAAACAATGACTCACTGGATCCACAACTAAGGAACAAAAGGGAGACCCCTGCATGAGACCTGCCGCTCTCCCTTATTGCTCAGCCTATGCGACCACCCCAAAGGTGGATGGGCGCATATCCACGTACCTCGACTATCTTACACCTGAAGACCCTACAATAGTGAGGGGATACGACCACCGGCTCCCTACACAGACACGGAGGGAGTCAGGGTCACCTGGATCCAGAAAACAGAAAATCATAAATACATAAACAGCACTTATCTTGCAGACGACTGGGGACTGTGGACTGAGAACTAGGAACAGCATGCACACACACTCCAGGAAGTTGTATAAGCCGCACACTACTGCATTCTGGGGAGGAACTTAAAGGGCAGCAATCAGTCCAACTGCATGACAGCTGAGATAGACTAACGAGATGAGGAACTCAACCAAAACAAAGAAATTCAAGGAGGAGGATCTGAAAGGCTCCTGTCAGAGCTTCTCAGCTGTCTGGCTGTGACACTCTGGCGGCAGTATCCATAGTTCCTTGGGCAACCGAGGAGGGGAGACAAGGGGAACACAAAGCAGTTCCAACAGAGGCAGGGCCTGGGACAGTTTCATGACACCCCGCCAGCACCCTCACCCTGATGCGCGGCCTACTGTCACAATGAGGGAAATATTTTGGAAGATGGTGAAAGAGTACATAGCAGACCTTGTCAGCGTCCTCAATGATCCCTCAGTGCCTTACAACTACTGGATGTCCAAGCTGGAGATGTGGCACGAACTGGCTCTCTACGCCTTGGAGGTGCTGGCCTTCCCTGCCACCAGCGTTTTGTCTGAGCGGGTATTTAGTGCTGCTGGTGGCATTATAACAGATAAGCGTATCCGCCTGTCAACTGAAAATGCTGACAGGTTGACTCTTATAAAAATGAACAAGGCCTGGATTGACCCTGACTTCTCGACTCCACCAGAGGAAAGCTGATGAACATAAAGGCACTTTAAATGTGTTGTTTATAATGTACTGAATACACTGTATTCCCATGCAACCCTTCCACCACAAAAAAGGGTATATGGTTGAATCTTCCTTTTCTCATCCTCCTCTTCCATCATATCAACATGCCTATTCGTCGCATATAATGCCCTCACATATATGCCCTTGCATATAATGTTTTACAGCGTCAGCTCACCTGCAGGCCCTCACCTACAATCTTTTACAGGGTGAGCTCACCTGCAGGCCCTAACGTATAATGTTTTAGAGGGTCAGCTTACCTATAGGCCCTCGCATATAATGTTTTACAGGGTCAGCTCACCTTCAGGCCCTCACATATAATGTTTTACAGGGTCAGTTCACCTGCAGGCCCTCACCTACAATCTTTTACATGGTCAGCTCACCTGTAGGCCCTCACATACAATGTTTTAGAGGGTAAGCTCACCTCTAGGCCCTCGATTATATAATTTTTTACAGGGTCAGCTCACCTGCAGGCCCTCGCATATAATGTTTTACAGGGTCAACTCACCTGCAGGCCCTTACCTACAATTTTTTACAGGGTCAGCTCACCTGCAGGCCCCCGCATATCATATTTTACAGGGTCAGCTCACCTGCAGGCCCTCACCTACAACCTTTTAGAGGGTCAACTAACCAGCAGGTCCTCAACCATAATTTTTTAAATGGTCAGCTAAGCAGCAGTCCCTCACCCCTAATGTTTTAGAGGGTCAGCTCAGCAGCAGGCCCTCTCCCCTAAGGTTTTAGATGGTCAGATCAGCAGGCCCTTGCTCCAAATGTTTTTGGGGGTCACCAGCAGGCCAACAATCATAATTTTTAAAGGGTATGTATGATGCCCTCCTTTATGTGAGTAAACTGTGTATTGTAGTGCTAGTTCCTTGTAATTTTTGGCAGCCCTTTCACTTAGTGCATAGGCTTTATGATTGTAGGAGTCCCACTACCTGAACAATTGTACCACAATATGAATGAGGCCCTCCTTTGTGTGATATACAGGTTGTATCGGAGTGCCTCTTGCTTGTTATTTTTGGCAGCACTTGCACTTTATATACAAGTAAATATACAGGAAAGAATGTTTCCTAACAATTTTTTCGCTAAAATCAATTTTATCTTTGGATTTGGGCGTATTATTGTCAGTCTGTAAAAGTGGCATACCTGGGAGTCCAAGATGCATCCAGAAATCCTCCCTATGCTGTTCACAAACCATTTCGGTGGTGTTTCCATCAATTTCTGACCTTTTCCTGTGAACCAAACACCCTCCCCTCTTCAGAGCAGGGGGTGCCTGGTTTAATGCTCGGGTTCTCCCATTGACTTCCATTGAGATCGGGTGTCGGTAGAGCACCTGAGCATCCCGAGGTGTTCAGCGCGAACACCCGAGCACTTTGGTGCTCGATAAACACTAATATTTATTGTTGAGAAACCTAGAGTAGCATACTAGTCTTGAGCTGTCTATGTATTCGATGGCTATTGATCTGGCTGCCATGTAATATTACATTTTTGCTGCAGCAGTCACTCCAATGAAAAAAGTCTGAGGCTTTCCCTTGCAAAATCATCTGCTTCTTGGTGGTTGGGGCAGCTGTTCACTGGAGGGGCTCTTATATGAAAATGGGTGTGCCTAATGAGAAAAGTCTCTTTAAATTTGCCATCTTGCAGTGCAGAGACTAGCTAGTGGGCACACTTAGCATCCAGCACTTGTAGTACATGTTCTGCTAACTCTCCCTGAGTGTACAATAGTACAATACAACAAACTTTTTGGGATGCCATATAAGTAACTGGCACCGACAGTAATTTCAGATTATTTCATAAAATTGGTGGTTCCTTACTTTAGAAGCTTTTCAAAACTTTGTTCCAATATTTGTAATACAATGACACTTTTCACTTAATGATAAAATTCTAACATTTCAATGGTAACAAACCTTGAACATACTTTACCAGTAGGGTATTTGTTTTTTAACAAAGCCAACTCCGCTGCTCTGAAATGTCATAAATAATGTCAGCCTTCATAAGAGGAACAAAAGACTCCTATTATGGTCCTTCTTGCATGAGTACTTGTCATTGCAGTGCATGCATTATGAATGGAATGTTGTCACTGAGATTTCCATTTTCATACCTTAATACACAAATCAAAAAAACCTATTCAATACACTCATTGCATCAATAGTTTTCTTTATACTCTTTACTTTATACATGTAATCACTTACCGCTTTGCCTCCAAGCTACATTAATATTGTTATTTGGATTTTTCTTCGTGTCAGACTCCAGGAAATAAAAAAAAATAATATTTTTTTTTTGCTTTTATCGATAGCTATGGCAAATCTTTCTGGGTAACTGGTATCTTGCTCCCAGATATAGAGAGTAGCGTGTCTTAGGTAAATTGTAATTTATAAATGTTATTATCGTTTTATAATAATTTATTTGATGTTATTGGTACTTGAGGAAATCAATATTAAAGGGGTCATATAAGATTAGAAATACATGGCTGCTTCCTTCCATGAATAGCGGCACACTGGTGCATATGTTGCTTTTGGTATTGCAGCTCCACTCCACTGAAAGGAGTGGGGTTCAGTTACAATACTGTGTACAACCTGTGGACAGATGTTTGCCTAATTTTGGAAGAAGGTAGCCATGTTCTTCTAATCCTGTACAACCTCTTTGACATAATACACTACTGAAATCCACAGTGAGAAACTGACTGGCCATCTATTGTCCCTAAAGTAATCACTATGAAGAAATGTAACTTAGCATGAAAGCCCTTCAGGTGATGTCCATATGCCCTAATGGGACATAGAATGTTCTCTGTGTTCTCTAAGGTGACTATTTTTTTAAATTTTTATCCTGATTATCCCGTGAAAGGTCAAAATTGCAGCCTCAGATGCTGCGATCAGCGATGAACGTGGTATCTGAGGGGTTCAATGAGGGCGGCGTGATTGCCATTCCCCGCCATTGCACCTGGTACATACAAAGGAACGTGCTGTGCAACAAAGTAATTTGTCACAAATAGAATTTCTTTGTGAAATTCGGCGAAGCAGTCGAATCTCATTTTTCATAACTTCACTCATCTATAGCTGACAGCTATCTCTCCCAACTCCCTCCTGGTTCCCCCATACACATACACGTTTGGCTCCATTGAATGTGTGTATTCAATCATGAGACCGGCGAAAGTCCTCTCAGACATGTCTGACGATCTCCCATGAGAACAAAAGAAAAGGGCAAAAATAATAATCTTACCCGATCTTTCATTTCCCAACATGATCTGTTGGAGGAGAGTTGGGAGCTCCCCACACACATTAGACTGATGGCCAATCCCAATGTTCTCAGCGGAGAACTGCATAGAAGCTTTAACAAGAGGGCATTATCAGTGTCCAACATTGTAATGGATTCATTATTCTAAGGCCTCATGCACACGACCGTTCCGTTTTTTGCGGTCTGCAAAAAACGGAAGCCGCCCGTGTGCCTTCCGCAATTTGCAGAACGGGACGGGCGGCAAATTGTACAAATGCCTATTTTTGTCCGCAAAACGGACAAGAATAGGACATGCTATTTTTTTTTGCGGGGCCACGTAACAGTGCAACGAATGCGGACAGCACACGGAGTGCTGTCCGCATCTTTTGCGGCTCCATTGAAGTGAATGGGTCCGCATCCGAGCTGCAAAAACTGCGGCTCGGATGCAGACCCGAACAACGGTCGTGTGCATGAGGCCTAAGACCAATGAGACTAGGCTTGAGCAAATCGACCTTTGGATCAAAAATCCTAAGTTGATTTGTTCAATAACTTCCATGTTAATGCTGTTTTTGTACAGCATTAAAATATATTGGCTCCGTGTAGCCAAACTTCGTCTCGGCTGAAGTTGCACGAGACTTCGGTGAATTACTACGGTATTCTTATCTGCGTATTAAAATTATTTTAAATCAGAATCCAAAGTGGGCTTTGGTACTAAGGTACCAGCCAGTACCAAAGCCCACTTCGGATTCCTATTTTAAATTGTTTTTAAATCTGCAGATATGAATGAAGTAGTAATTTCCCAAATCTCACGCGACTTCGGGCGAGATGAAGTTTGGCTCCACGGAGCCAATATATTTTAATGCTGTATGGAAGGAGCATTAACAACAAAGTTTTTGAACAAATTGACTTGGGATCTATGATCCAAAGATCAATTTACTCAAGCCTAAATCAGACTATGGAGGTTTCTGCCAGAGGAGACTGTGATGGTTAATTCACTAAAAGACTTCAAGGAGTTGTCCCACTAAAAATATGCTACAGTTTTCAAACCAGCACCTGGATCTGAATAATTTTGTAATAGCATGTCATTAAAATTGTAGTATAGACACTGAGTTATTCAATAAAATGTATCTGTATATCGCCACCTGCTGCTTTAATTTCTTTGTCCTACTTACTCAGAAGGTCACACATGCTCAGTTTCATCCTACAACTGCCTCCTGATTTGTGATCAGGAGAGAGCTACAGAAGAAAGACATGTCTCCTGCGAAAGGACACTAGATATAAATCTAGCAGAGGAATTGGAGAACTGAATGGGGAGATCTCTGGATCCATGTGAGGTGCAGGGCTGGTTCTAGCTTTGTTAAAAAGAGGTTATCATATACTATATGATATCTGATTTTCATTTTTTACATTATTCTTGGAATAAAAGTGTCCTGGATGCATTTCTGGAGTTTAACAATGTTAAAAGTTATGGTTTTTCTGGAGAAGTATCATTTATCCACGGATGTGTTCTTCTGGGCAGCAGATTGTGGTGTCTAAACAGCGATCTGCTGGCCAAAAACAATGCAGCTGTATAAGGATGAGCGATCCCAATAGCGATCGCTCATTCTCGTACTGTGGAAGTGATCGCTTCATGCAAATACAAAGAATTACAGTGTTGGGAAACTTAAATCTTCACAGGCTAATGCCTTCAGTGGCACTATACTCCCCCAAAATTGCAACGTCATTTGGAGCTATGTGAATTTACTTGCATTTTGCTATGATCAGAAATAAAAGCTAATTTCCATTCTAGCCATCTCTAAGTTACTGAAATGTGGGGAACATAATGAAGTTTATTCATTAGCACATTTACTTTATTTATAACACAGAGCATATGGAACAAACCGCAGGCATCAGTGGCAGCGATCCTCATTCACATAGTACAGAGGCACTGTTGTTTTCACAATTTTACCTGTGATTATTGATGCAGAGCTGGAAAAATATTCTCGGCTGGAAATAAGCTTGTTGTATGTTCCAAGACATAAAGTAGTTCATATAAGGTTTCAGCTCCCTCTATTCTGTTCTGTTCTTGTCTTGGGTTATTTATATCTGCACCACTTACCACCTCCTCCAATCTGCTCAGGTTCACTACATATGGGATGTCTATTAAGTTAGCTATAAGAAAAGGTATAATTATTCATTTTGTTCTACAGTAGTTGGTATATTATTGATTCCTTTGTCTCATAATTTTCTGACATTTAAACTGGTAGAAAATGGAGACTTCAAGAACTCTTTATATAATTTTGACTGGTAGAAAAGGTGGTTTATACATTTAAAGAGAATGTGTCATCAGAAAATGATCTATTTTTTTTAAACCATCATTTTATAATAAACATATTTTTAAAGAATTTTTTGCCGATGTTCTTTTTGTGTGATTCTCCATCCACTACAAGGTAATCTCCATACAGAGTACAAGTCTTTCTCTCCATAGAAGAGAAACCAACAGACAAGGTGACATTTTCTAACAGCCCTTCTGAAAAAAGATCCAAAAGATCCATCTGTTGACAATTGAAAGATAGAACTGAGCTTGTGTAACCAACTCATTCGGCTCAGTAGGAGGACATGAATATTTTAATACAGATAGAACACCAGGGGGGCACTATTACGGTGACGTAAAGGGGAATTCTCGCAACGGGGGCATGGTTGAAACTGAAAATAAATTATAAAGCTAATTCATTTTCCATACTCAATAATATTAAAATAATATTTAATGTTTGGATAACCCCTTTTAAAGTAATCTTAGTGTTCATCTCATCTTAACAAATCCATATGTCTTATTAGAGCATATGGATTTCACACTGGAAACTCAATCTATAAGTCATAGAAAATTATGTAAGGCGGGTTAAAACAACACAAGGTGGGTTAAAACAACAGAAAAGCAGGAATGCTAAAGTATAAGGTTGCACTGGTATAAAATATTCATGAAGACCCATTCATGCACTTATCATTCGGAAGGTGAATTTTTTTAATTCAAATTTGTTCCAGTTAATAAAAACATTGTAAATTCATAAGAAACCTTGGAGACAATGTTTTGCATTTTGCGTAGCCTTGCAGTGTTTGTTGCACACATACTAGGAAACTTTAGGGGGTGGGGGCCCTTATACTGTTTTGCTATGGAACCCAATGAAATCTGTGAATACCCTCTTTAACCTCTTCCCACCCAGTGCCGTACATATACGGAGCTGGGAGGGTCTTTAAAGGTTTCACCAGCTTGCGAGTGCAGCAAGTGCCATAGCTGCGGGGTGCCTGCTATTTTAAACAGCAGACATCCTGCCTATAGTCTGTGATCGACAATAACATTGATTGCAGACATTTGACCCATAAAAGGCTGTGGTCAAATGTGACTGCTACAACTAGGAGCTAAAAAAAAGGTGGACCCTGCACTCTAGAGACTGAAATGGTGACCCCTAGCAGTCATGGGGGTGGGTGGGGGGGGAGCTGGATACTGTGTGCAGCAGCCTCAGTCCTCCTGAATGATCTGAAGCTGCCACAGATATGTTCCTATGGAGACCATGCGGCAGGGCTTCATACGACCATAATGAAATTCTCATAGACTCCAATGCATTGCAGTCTATGACAGAAGCGATCTAAGGATTGCTTGTTCAAGTTCCCTGAGGGAACTTTTAAAAAAGTGTAAAAAATGTTTTAAAAAATTCGAAAAATATATAAAATTCAAATCGACCCCCTTTCCCCAAAATCGAAATCAAAATAGATAAACAATAAAAAAAAATCTAAAAATATTTATCCCATAGAGCAAAGGACGAAATTAAGAAAAAAAAAATCTAAATGGTCAATTTGCAGTTTTTTGGCCGCAGATCCTCCTCAAACAAATTAAATAAAAAGTGATCCAAAAGTTATACACACCCCAAAATGGTATAAATGAAAAGTACAGCTCACCTCTCAAAAATGAGTTCTCACACAGCTCTGAATACATAACTACAAAAATGTTATAGGGGTCAGAATATGGTGATGAAAATACATTTTTTACATTTTCTTTCAGTATTAAAACTAGAAAATCTATACAAATGTGGTATCGCAGTAATCATATTAACCTGGAGCATAAAGGTACCAGATCATTTGTACCGCCTAGGCAACATCGTAATAGTGAATCAAATTGCATTTATATTTTTTTCCTGCTTCCCACTACATCATATGCAATATTAAATGGTGCCATTAATAGGTGCAACTTGTCCCTCAAAAAACAAGCCCTTATATGGTTATTTGAACAGAAAAATAAAAAAAAGTTATGGCCCTGGAAAAGCAGGAAGTGGAAAATGAAAACTCAAAACTGAAAAATCCTCCTGGGGTGAAGGGCTTAATATGTTTATATATTAGTTTGTTAGTTAAGTAGTAGAGAAACACCAAGGTATATGACCCCTATGTACAGTCCTGATCAAAAGTTTAAGACCACTTGAAAAAATAGCAAAAAATCATATTTAGCATGGCTGGATCTTAACAAGGTTCCAAGTAGAGCTTCAACATGCAACAAGAAGAAATGGGAGTGAGACAAAACATTTTTTGAGCATTCAATTTAATGTGATGGTCATGTACACTACACACAGGGGGGAGGATAGTGACCACTGCGCTCCACCCTCACCCCTGGCCCTGCCTACTTGCCTCGCAAGTCCTAATGACAGGGGACAACTAGACGGCAGTCCCTAACTTAGGATGTGTGCTGGGAAGACAGATAAGACAAATAACGAAATGTGAACGGACCGGGTCAATACCTAGAGAGCTACGCAGCACTAAGGAATGAGCAGAGAATAGTCAGAAAAAGCTGAGGTCAAATACCAGGAGAGAAACGAAGTACAACAGGAGTCCGCAAAGAATCGTCAGGTGGAAGCCGGGGTCAGGATACCAGGAGAGATGCGCAGTACAGGAGGAGCAGTCAAAGGATCGTCAGGGAACAGGATCAGGTAGTATTCAGTAGTCCAACAAATAGCCAGGAACCTAGAATTAACAGGCAACCTGTGGCCAGCAGGCTGCCTGTATTTATAGTGGGGTCTGAGGGTCATGTGACGTGGCCAGCGTCACATGACCAACAGACAGACAAGTCGAGCACTGAGTGATCAGCTCGGTGCTCAAGGCAGACCTAGGAGCAGGGAGCCTCCCAGCTAGCAAAGCCGCCCTGGGAACGAGGCCAAACACAGATCCTCGCTCCCGAAGCTAAGCAGCAGGTCTGCGGCTGATGGGAGACCGAGTGCGCCTTTGGCGCCCTGTGACATTTAATGAAAACAACGAATAAACTGAAACAGGCTGTTTTTCAGCTGATCAAAAGTTTAGGACCACACCTCCAAAAAAAAACGAACCCCCCCCAAAACAGAAATCCAACTTTCAAACATGAACTCAGTAATGAGTAGCTCCGCCGTTATTGTTTATCACTTCAAAAATTCGTTTCGGCATGCTTGATGCAAGCGTTTCCATGAGGTGAGTGGGAACATTTCTCCAAGTGGTGAAGACGGCCGCACGAAGGCCATCTACTGTCTGGAACTGTTGTCCATTTTTGTAAACTTCCCTTGCCATCCATCCCCAAAGGTTCTCAATTGGATTTAGATCAGGTGAACACGCAGGATGGGCCAAAAGAGTAATGTTATTCTCCTGGAAGAAGTCCCTTGTCCTGCGGGCATTGTCTACTGTAGCGTTGTCCTGTTGAAAAACCCAGTCGTTACCACACAGATGAGGGCCCTTCGTCATGAGGAATGCTCTCTGCAACATCTGGACATAGCCAGCGGCCGTTTGACGCCCTTGCACTTCCTGAAGCTCCATTATTCCACTGAAAGAAAAAAGCACCCCAGACCATTATGGCGCCCCCTCCACTGTGGCGCGTAGAAAACATCTCAGGTGGGATCTGCTTGTCATGCCAGTAACGTTGGAAACCATCAGGACCATCAAGGTTACATTTTTTCTCATCAGAGAATAAAACTTTCTTCCACCTTTGAAAGTCCCATGTTTGGTGCTCTCTTGCAAAGTCCAAACGAGCAGTTCTGTGGCGTTCAAGGAGACGAGGTCTTTGAAGACGTTTTTTGTTTTTGAAGCCCTTCAGTCTCAGATGCCGTCTGATGGTTATGGGGCTGCAGTCAGCACCAGTAAGGGCCTTAATTTGTGTCGAGGATCGTCCAGTGTCTTGACGGACAGCCAATTTGATCCTCCGGCTCAGTGCTGATGAAATTATTTTGGGTCTTCCACTTGACTTTTTTGTTCCATAACCCTCAGGATCATTTAAGAAATTCCAAATGACTGTCTTACTGCGTCCCACCTCAGCAGCGATGGCGCGCTGTGAGAGACCCTGCTTATGCAGTTCAACAAACCGACCACGTTCAAAAAGGGAGAGTTTTTTTGCCTTTGCCATCACAGCGTGTGACTACCTGACAGAAATTGACAATGAATCCACATCTTTGCACAGATTTGGGCCTTTTAAAGGCATGTGGTCCTAAAATTTGGATCAGCTGAAAAACAGCCTGTTTTAGTTTAATCGTTATTTTCAATTAATTGAATGCTCAAAAAATGTTTTGTCTCACTCTCATTTCTTCTTGTTGCATGTTGAAGCTCTACTTGGAACCTTGTTAAGATCCAACAATGTAAAATATGATTTTTTGCCATTTTTCAAGTGGTCTTAAACTTTTGATCAGGACTGTATTTAAGGATCTGATATAGGGGTCTGGCCTGAGGTTTTGGTATGTGGGTCTGATCTGAGAATCTGATATGGAGGTCTATGGTTTCCTGTATACAGGTAAGTAATAAGTATCCTCAGTGGCCTGTGTTGATGTATTGCATAGGCAGAATGGATTTCAGGATGTACTTCTTGAAAGACCATGAAAAATGACTGACTTACTAATGTCCTGAATTCATAGGCAGGTCATCAGCTTTTTTGCTTATCTTTCATGTCTAGCCGTCTGCTCCATTGGGAAGTATTTACTGTCATGGAGCTGATGCGTTGGTCAGCAGAGCTCAGCTGTTGTTAATATCTGATAGCAAAACCCATGATTAATGACTTTAGGTGTGCAAATGTAATATTACACTATAGTTAAAATTCATTAGCCACTTGGTCATACTGAGCCACATTGGACAAGTGCTTCAAATGCATTTCAACCAAAAAGAAAACATACATATTACAATAATAAAATATATATCTAATAAATCTGACAGGTGACATCAGTTCCAGACGGTTTAAAGTATATTACTCAATCAGTGTGATGACATCACTGGTGTCCAGATAACACAGAGAATTATCACCAGGGTACAAGGCCAGAGCTGGGTTTTTAATTTACTATGCATTGAGTTTTGACATCCTGCACAATTTATCAGTAAGTTTATAACTGAATTAATTTGTTTCCTGTCTGTCTCCTATTTTTACACTTAGGATACCTCAGGTGGCTCCGGTAGGAGTGGGGGTGGGGGATATTTTTGTATCATTATATTTTCATAATGTTAGGATTCTTTTCCGAAAATATGCAAATTTAGCATTAAAACACCAGATTGTCCATCAAGAATTGCACAACGTACAGTCAGTACAGTCAGTGAGCATTTTTCAGAAAGTACATTAATACTCTTAGAGACTAATTACTAATAAAATGTATTTTTAAAGTTATTGAGGGTTTTAGAGATTTGTAACTTGCAGAATAAGACATGAAAGTAGGCCAGTGGGACAGCACTTTAAGGAACCTCTGCATTGGTTTCCCCTGGATATTTTCTGTATTTGAAATAGATTATGCCTTTGGATTAAAAGTATTATTACTAATTCCACTAGTAAGTAATTTTCATGAGCCTGGGTATTCTGACCTTAAGTGGGTGCTTTTTCTATTACAGCTAGGGATGAGCGAACCCAAACTGTAAAGTTCGGGTTCGTACCGAACATTGAGGGTTCTGACACCAAACACAAAACCGGACTTTGTTACAGAAGTCCTTGTTTGGGTTGGGTGTTAAAATGCTGAATAAAGCTTGCTGAAAGGCTGCATTAGTATTATCATGTCTGTGATTGGCCGACACAGCACGTGATCCGGCCTTTAATTAACTAGTGTAGGGGACGGGGGCACAGCTCAAGTGGGGAACAGTGTTAGGCTGTTAATCTGTGTTATTTCTGTGGGTGACATAAACCCATTTTTGGAGTTGAGATACACCTCCTTTGCATTTGTGTCATGGTCTTACCTTCTGCTGTTCTCCTTCGTTTGACATGTGCTGGCGGCCATCTTGGTTTCTGGGTTTCTTGTAGCCTCCCACCCTGCGGCTCCTCCTTCCCACTGGGAGGAGCTGGATGCCTAGCTCATATATATAGGAGGTCTGTGGCTTCAGTTCCTTGCTTGGTCCTCCTGTGTTCACATGCTTCTAGACTGCTGCTGCTTCTGGTTCCTGATCCTGGTTTCGTCCGACTACCCTGCTGGTTCCTGATCCTGGTTTCGTCCGACTACCCTGCTGGTTCCTGATCCTGGCTTCGTCTGACTACCCTGCTGGTTCCTGATCCTGGCTTCGTCTGACTACCCTTCTGGTTCCTGACCTCTGCTTCGGTTTCGCCATCCGTTTGGACTTTTGCTTTACAGCTTTATTTTCAATAAAGCCTTCTTATTTTCACTTATCCCGTGTTGTACGTCTGGTTCATGGTTCCGTGACATTAGGACCAAGCCATGAATTCTGACGGTACAGGGCCATCCTCGCTACCCACGCTGGTTGCCAGACTTGATCAGCAGGATCACCTGTTGGGTCGGTTCGCTGTGGCGTTGCAAACCCTGCTTGAACGCACGGCTCATTTCGCTCCCGTTGCCGATGGGTCGGTTGTCGCTCCTGGGCCCGCTCCTACTGCCGCTCCGGTTGTTGCGCCAGAGTCTACCCCGACACCTGTTGTTGCACCTGCGGTGTTTCGGGGTATGACCGGTTCTGCCCCTCTTCCACAGCGCTTTGGGGGAGAGCCAACTCAGTGCCGAGGTTTCCTTAACCAGGTGGGCATTTATTTCGAGTTGCTGCCACATGCCTTTCCCACTGAGAGATCAAAGGTGGGCTTCTTGATCTCGCTGCTCTCGGACAAGGCCTTGGCCTGGGCCAGCCCTTTATGGGAGAACAACAATCCGGTGGTTGCCGAGTTTTCCGGTTTTGTTGCTTCTCTTCGGAAGGTATTCGATGTGCCGGCTCGTGCTGCCTCTGCTGCGAAGCTCCTTATGTCCATCAGACAGGGTTCACGATCCGTAGCTGAATACGCCATTGAGTTTCGTACCCTGGCAGCAGAGGTGGGCTGGAATAATGAGGCTCTGGTCGCTGCTTTCTCTCATGGTCTCTCGGATGCCTTGAAGGATGAGGTTGCAGCTAAGGACCTACCAGTGGAGCTCGAGTCTCTTATTTCTTTCCTGATTTTGATTGACACCAGACTCAGGGAGAGACCTTCCTTTAAGGAGAGCCTGCGGAGGTTTTCTAACAGATTGGCGCCTACGTTTGTTGTCCCACCCGTGCCTCCCTCTCCTCCCACGCCTCCTGGGGATGACTTGTCTGGGGGTGAACCCATGCAGCTGGGGTTTGCTCGCCTGTCCGAGGGGGAGAGGGTACTCCGGAGACGCGAGGGCCGATGCATGTACTGTGGTCTCGGTGGGCATTTTCGGTTGGCATGTCCGAACCGTCCGGGAAACGCTCGCACCTGAGATCCTGTCGGGGGCAGATCTTGGGTGGAGTCTCCTCGTCCCCGGTTTCCCGTGTTGACAAACCACTGATCACTGTTGTCCTCTCCTGGGTCGGGGGCTCGGTGACGACCCAGGCGTTGGTGGACTCTGGTGCTGGTGGTTTGTTCATTGATAATGTGTTCGCTGCCGCCAATTCCATTCCTCTGCAGGCTCAAGGTTCCCCACTGGCTCTTGAGGCGATAGACGGCAGACCCCTTCTGCCGCCACACGTGACTCATGAGACCCTTCCAGTGGGGATAGCCATTGGTGCCGTTCACAGAGAGTCGGTCTGCCTCCAGGTTATTTCGTCTCCACACTACTCGGTGGTCTTGGGGTACCCCTGGCTCCGGAAGCATAATCCGACTTTCGATTGGAGATCGGCCGAGATCCTCTCGTGGTCACCGCAGTGTGGGGCTAGTTGCATCCATGGGTCTGTCAAGTTGCTGTGTACTTCCTCGGACTCTCTGTTGCCTCCTGAATACGAGGAGTACCGGGATGTATTCGATAAGGTGCGCGCGGTTGCCCTACCTCCGCACCGCCCATACGATTGTGCCATAGAGTTACAATCTGGTGCCGTTCCTCCTCGTGGCAAAGTCTATCCACTGTCGGTAGCGGAGAATGAGGCCATGGAGGAGTACGTGAGGGAGGCGCTTTCACGCGGACACATTCGCAAATCCTCGTCCCCGGCAGGGGCTGGATTTTTCTTTGTGAAAAAGAAGGGCGGTGAGTTGAGGCCTTGCATCGATTACAGGGGTCTCAATCGCATCACGATCAAGAACGCTTACCCGATACCCTTGATTTCCGAGCTGTTCGATCGCCTTAAAGGGGCCACGGTCTTTACCAAACTCGACCTGAGGGCGGCATATAACCTGGTAAGGATCAAGGCGGGCGATGAGTGGAAGACCGCGTTTAACACCAGGACCGGTCATTATGAATCCTTGGTTATGCCCTTTGGGTTGTGCAATGCGCCCGCAGTCTTTCAGGAATTCATCAACAATGTTTTCCGTGACCTGTTGCAGCAGTGTGTGGTGGTCTATTTGGATGACATCTTGGTATATTCTGAATCCATGGAGGCCCACATTCTGGATGTCAGACGAGTGTTGCAACGGTTACGAGAGAACAAGCTGTTCGGTAAGCTTGAGAAATGCGAATTTCACCGATCCCAGGTAACCTTCTTAGGTTACATCATTTCCGCTGAGGGGTTCTCCATGGATCCTGAGAAGGTTTCGGCTGTCTTACAGTGGCCCCAGCCCAGTGGTCTTCGTTCCCTGCAGCGCTTTTTGGGCTTCGCCAATTATTATCGGAAGTTCATCAGGGACTTTTCCATGCTAGCCAAGCCTCTCACGGATCTGACCAGGAAGGGCAGTAATTCCCAGGTCTGGCCGCTCGAGGCCATCCGAGCTTTTGAGGCTCTAAAGTCCGCCTTTGTGTCGGCTCCGATTCTGTCGCATCCCAACCCTGGGTTTCCCTTTGTCCTCGAGGTGGACGCGTCTGAGACGGGAGTAGGCGCCCTTCTGTCTCAGCGTAGAACACCAGAGGGTCCTCTGCTTCCTTGTGGGTTTTACTCCCGGAAACTGTCTTCCGCGGAGTGCAACTATCAGATTGGTGACAGGGAGTTATTGGCCATCGTGCAGGCCCTTAAAGAATGGAGGCACTTGCTCGAGGGTTCGGTGGTTCCGGTCCTCATCCTGACGGACCACAATAATCTGACCTACCTTTCTGAGGCCAAGAGATTGACACCACGTCAGGCCAGATGGGCTCTGTTCTTGTCACGTTTTAATTACGTGGTCTCCTACCTACCCGGTTCCAAGAACATCAGGGCGGATGCCTTATCACGGCAGTACTCCGAGCTGTCCAGGGAGGAGTCGATTCCGACTTCGGTCATACCTCCGAATCAGATCTTGGCCGCCATTCGCACCAGCCTGACCTCTCCCCTGGGTGAGCAGATTTTGGCGGGTCAATCTGGTGCTCCCTCTGGGAGACCGAACGGCAGATGTTTTGTGCCTGAGGAGTTGCGCACTCGGTTGTTGCGAACCTACCATAACTCCAAGACCGCGGGGCATCCTGGAAAGAATCAGCTGTCCTGGGCTGTTTCACGTCTGTTCTGGTGGCCTTCCCTACGTTCCGACATCGCCGCATATGTAGCGGCATGCTCCGTTTGTGCCCAGAGTAAGTCCCCTCGGCACCTTCCGTTGGGCCTTCTGCAACCCATAGCCACCGGGGAGCGCCCATGGTCACACCTGGGGATGGATTTCATTGTGGACCTCCCTGCATCCCGAGGCCATACGGTCATTCTCATGATTGTGGATCGGTTTTCCAAAATGTGCCACTGTGTTCCTCTCAAGAAGTTACCCTCTGCACAAGAGTTGGCCACGATTTTTGCCAGGGAGGTCTTCTGGTTGCACGGTTTGCCCAAGGAGATTGTGTCGGATCGGGGGAGTCAGTTTGTGTCCAGGTTCTGGCGCGCCTTTTGCTCCCAGTTGGGGATTCATCTCTCCTTCTCCTCGGCCTACCACCCTCAGTCCAATGGGGCCGCAGAACGATCCAATCAGGCCTTGGAGCAATTCCTTCGTTGCTATGTCTCCGATCACCAAGACAATTGGGTTGACCTCCTGCCTTGGGCTGAGTTTGCCAGGAACACGGCGGTGAACTCTTCCTCTGGGACGTCTCCCTTCATGGCCAATTATGGGTTCCAACCTGCCGTGTTACCGGAGGTATTCTCTCCCCAGGATATTCCGGCTGTGGAGGATCACCTTTCCGTCCTACGTGCTTCTTGGGTACTGATCCAGAAGTCCCTTGAGGTCTCTGCGCAGCGCCAGAGACTCCAGGCTGATCGCAGACGAGCGCCTGCTCCTTCCTACCAGGTCGGAGACCGTGTATGGTTGTCCACCCGCAACCTCAACCTTCAAGTGCCCACTCCCAAGCTAGCGCCTCGCTTTGTTGGTCCCTTCAGAGTGCTTCCCAGGGTAAACCCGGTAGCCTATGCCCTTGCGCTTCCTCCTGGCATGCGGATCTCCAACGTGTTTCATGTCTCCCTGTTGAAGCCACTGGTGTGTAATCGTTTCACTTCCTCGGTTCCTCGGCCTCGTCTGGTCCAAGTGGGTAATCGTGAGGAGTATGAGGTGAGCAATATCCTGGACTCACGCCTGGTCCGCGGTCGGGTGCAGTTTTTGGTCCATTGGCGTGGTTATGGTCCAGAGGAGCGTTCCTGGGTTCCCTCCGCAGATGTCCATGCTCCTGCCTTGCTCCGAGCCTTCCACGCACGCTTCCCTCAGAAACCGTTCTTTACTCCGTGGAGGAGGGGCCCTTGAGGGGGAGGTACTGTCATGGTCTTACCTTCTGCTGTTCTCCTTCGTTTGACATGTGCTGGCGGCCATCTTGGTTTCTGGGTTTCTTGTAGCCTCCCACCCTGCGGCTCCTCCTTCCCACTGGGAGGAGCTGGATGCCTAGCTCATATATATAGGAGGTCTGTGGCTTCAGTTCCTTGCTTGGTCCTCCTGTGTTCACATGCTTCTAGACTGCTGCTGCTTCTGGTTCCTGATCCTGGTTTCGTCCGACTACCCTGCTGGTTCCTGATCCTGGTTTCGTCCGACTACCCTGCTGGTTCCTGATCCTAGTTAATCTGTCTGTTAATTCTGCAGGTGACACAACCCATTTTTTTAGTGAGATACAGCTCCTTTGCATCTGTGACACAGAAATACAATAGTTAATCTGTTAATTCTGCATGTGACATAACCCCATTTTTTGGAGTGCATTTCTCTATCCACACTTGTTTGCCCTGCCCTTGCTCCCATTTTGCTTCCTTTTGCAGCCCTCTAGACCTTACTACGACTATTTTACTACCATTGTACAGCCCCAAAATTCAGGTCCCCATTGACTTCTATGAAGTTTGGGTTTGAGTTCAGGTCTAGTTCGAGTACCCGGACCGAACTTTGAACTAAACTTCGGCCGAACCCAAACATCCACGGGTCCGCTCATCCCTAATTACAGCCAGCATGCTAGGATGGGCTATCTACTAGTATATGCAATGGCACATACTGTGCACTAAAGCATGCTTCTGATCTTATGCATTCTTGGTGAGATTTATCAAAACTGGTGTAAAGGAAAACTGGCTTAGTTGCCCATAGCAACGAATCAGATTCCACTTTTCATTTTTCATAGCCCCTTTGGAAAATTAAAGGTGGAACTCAGGCAGTTTCCCCTTACACAAGTTTTGATAAATCTACCTTACAAGTTTTTGTGATGGAAGATCTCCGAATCATATGTCGCAGAAGTTGTCCTAAAGCATAACACAAAGTCCTCTCACCCAGTTAAGCCAGTTTTTCTGCTCTGCAGCAATGGGAGCAATCAATCGGAAACAGTTGTCTGCAGGTGAAGTACTGGCTTAGCTATAAGTTATGTCTCAAGGCCTATTTGAAAGGTTGATCATTAACTTATAGGATAGCTTGGTGGCATTAGAGGCTCAGATCTGTTTTCTTTTAGTAAAATGAGCTCATTTGCATACATGGAGAATGTTATGTTTAAAAACCCCTGCACTGCTGGAGGATGCGCTTAGTTTATAAGGAGGTGTGTGCCTAAACTGATGTAGTAACCCTCTGAGCTGATTTAAAGGGGTTGCATGTGCTTCCTGGTACTTCCTGTAAGAAACGTAACTGTCCCGACTCCAGCAACATGATCCTCAGCCTTGGTGTGGTCATGCTGGGAGCGATGCGCTGCTGTGCCATGCCCCCTGGTGATGCAACAGCATCCTTATCAACAGGATGCAATGCTCTATATCTCCCTGCAGCGGTTGTGTGCTGGGGGAGATTAGCAGTGGGCTGATTACTCAGCTGCTCTATTACTGTGTTTCTGACTAATGGAGTGCCGAGTCATGGACCTATCAGGTTCTTATCCAAGGACTTGGCGCTCTATTTAAAACACTTCCTGGCCATAAACCAGTGCCAGCGATAGTCTTTGACTTTCTATCTGTGTTCCTGGTTCCTTGTTTTTGTGCTTATTGGATTGCTCGTTCCTCTGACCCCGGCTTGTCCTCTGACCACTCTGTCTCTTGTTTGGTACTGTGTTGTCCATCTGGTTCTGATCTTAGCTTGCCTTCTGACCACTCACTGCCTCTCGTTAGGTACTGCATAGTCTGTCTGATTCTGACCCATTTACATATGACTATGGTATTGTGTTTGTCTGTCTTTGTTGTTTGTCCGTCTCTGCACTTAAATAGCGTAGGGACCATTGACCAGTTGCAGCCTAGATATCCAGGGTTTGTACTTCAAGTAGGTAGGGAAAGTGGGCTGGATTCTATCTTTACTCTAGGCTCATTGTCCTTGTCTGTCCCTACTTACAGTTGTAACATTATAACTGGCCAAAAAAAAAGACTTGGTATCTGCACTACTATGGATGCCATGGCAGCTTTAGCCTCACAGATGGAGGGCATTGCTTAGTTGGTGCAGGATTTAGTTGAGAGGGTCCAACAGCAGGAGTCCCGTCAGACCAGTCCACCTGCTTCAGCAACCCTGTCAAAGATGGAGCCTAAGATTATGCTCCCAGACCGCTTCTGTGGTGACCATAAGGGTTTTTCAACTTTTAGGGAAAGCTGTAAACCGTATTTTTGAATTGAAACCTCACTCCTCAGGAACTGAGCCACAGAGAGTTGGTATCATCATGTCTCTGTTGCAAGATGAACCCCAAGAATGGGCATTTGCACTTCTGCTTAATATCACGCTCGTGTGTGGGAGGAAAACACCACAGCAAACATAGGAGGGAAAGGGGATATCAAAATAAGACCTGGAAATTAGGGAATGAAGATGGGAGCCTCCTAGAGAAAACCCAAACTCCAGTCCTGACAGACTACCAGTATGAACAGGCCCCAAAGGTAGGCAAGTTCATACACCGGATACCTACAGTCGTGGCCAAAAGTTTTGAGAATGACACAAATATTAGTTTTCACAAAGTTTGCTGCTAAACTGCTTTTAGATCTTTGTTTCAGTTGTTTCTGTGATGTAGTGAAATCTAATTACACGCACTTCTTACGTTTCAAAGCATTTTATCGACAATTACATGACGTTTATGCAAAGAGTCAGTATTTGCAGTGTTGGCCCTTTTTTTTCAGGACCTCTGCAATTCAACTGGGCATCCTCTCAATCCACTTCTGGGCCAATTCCTGACTGATAGCAACCCATTCTTTCATAATTACTTCTTGGAGTTTGTCAGAATTCGTGGGTTTTTGTTTGTCCACCCGCCTCTTGAGGATTGACCACAAATTCTCAATGGAATTAAGATCTGGGGAGTTTCCAGGCTATGGACCCAAAATGTCAACGTTTTGGTCCCCGAGCCACTTAGTTATCACTTTTGCCTTATGGCACGGTGCTCCATCGTGCTGGAAAAAGCATTGTTCTTCACCAAACTGTTGTTGGATTGTTGGAAGAAGTTGCTGTTGGAGGGTGTTTTGGTACCATTCTTTATTCATGGCTGTGTTTTGGGGCAAAATTGTGAGTGAGCCCACTCCCTTGGATGAGAAGCAACCCCACACATGAATGGTCTCAGGATGCTTTACTGTTGGCATGACACAGGACTGATGGTAGCGCTCATCTTTTCTTCTCCGGACAAGCCTTTTTCCAGATGCCCCAAACAATCGGAAAGAGGCTTCATCTGAGAATATGACTTTGCCCCAGTCCTCAGCAGTCCATTGACCATACTTTCTGCAGAAGATCAATCTGTCCCTGATGTTTTTTTTTGGAGAGAAGTGGCTTCTTTGCTGCCCTTCTTGACACCAGGCCATCTTCCAAAAGTCTTTGCCTCACTGTGCGTGCAGATGCGCTCACACCTGCCTGCTGCCATTCCTGAGCAAGCTCTGCACTGGTGGCACTCCGATCCCACAGCTGAATCCTCTTTAGGAGATGATCCTGGCGCTTGCTGGACTTTCTTGGACGCCCTAAAGCTTTCTTAACAAGAATTAAACCTCTTTCTTTGAAGTTCTTGATGATCCTATAAATTGTTGATTGAGGTGCAATCTTAGTAGCCACATTATCCTTGCCTGTGAAGCCATTTTTATGCAACACAATGATGGCTGCACGCGTTTCTTTGCAGGTCACCATGGTTAACAATGGAAGAACAATGATTTCAAGCATCACCCTCCTTTTAACATGTCAAGTCTGCCATTTTAACCCAATCAGCCTGACATAATGATCTCCAGCCTTGTGCTCGTCAACATTCTCACCTGAGTTAACAAGACGATTACTGAAATGATCTCAGCAGGTCCTTTAATGACAGCAATGAAATGCAGTGGAAAGTTTTTTTTGGGATTATGTTAATTTTCATGGCAAACAAGGACTATGCAATTCATCTGATCACTCTTCATAACATTCTGGAGTATAGCAAATTGCTATTAAAAAAACTTAAGCAGCAACTTTTCCAATTTCCAATATTTATATAATTCTCAAAACTTTTGGCCACGACTGTAGAATCCTATCTCACCCTATAGGACCCTGAAACTAATGTCAGGACTGAGTCTACTTGTTCCTCCAAAATGAAGGACAAACAGGATTCTCCCTCAGGCCTAACGACAAACAACACAGAAAGGCAACATATATATACACTGTGTGCAGAATTATTAGGCAAATGAGTATTTTGACCACATCATCCTCTTTATGCATGTTGTCTTACTCCAAGCTGTATAGGCTCGAAAGCCTACTACCAATTAAGCATATTAGGTGATGTGCATCTCTGTAATGAGAAGGGGTGTGGTCTAATGACATCAACACCCTATATTAGGTGTGCATAATTATTAGGCAACTTCCTTTCCTTTGGCAAAATGGGTCAAAAGAAGGACTTGACAGGCTCAGAAAAGTCAAAAATAGTGAGATATCTTGCAGAGGGATGCAGCACTCTTAAAATTGCAAAGCTTCTGAAGCGTGATCATCGAACAATCAAGCGTTTCATTCAAAATAGTCAACAGGGTCGCAAGAAGCGTGTGGAAAAACCAAGGCGCAAAATAACTGCCCATGAACTGAGAAAAGTCAAGCGTGCAGCTGCCAAGATGCCACTTGCCACCAGTTTGGCCATATTTCAGAGCTGCAACATCACTGGAGTGCCCAAAAGCACAAGGTGTGCAATACTCAGAGACATGGCCAAGGTAAGAAAGGCTGAAAGACGACCACCACTGAACAAGACACACAAGCTGAAACGTCAAGACTGGGCCAAGAAATATCTCAAGACTGATTTTTCTAAGGTTTTATGGACTGATGAAATGAGAGTGAGTCTTGATGGGCCAGATGGATGGGCCCGTGGCTGGATTGGTAAAGGGCAGAGAGCTCCAGTCCGACTCAGACGCCAGCAAGGTGGAGGTGGAGTACTGGTTTGGGCTGGTATCATCAAAGATGAGCTTGTGGGGCCTTTTCGGGTTGAGGATGGAGTCAAGCTCAACTCCCAGTCCTACTGCCAGTTTCTGAAAGACACCTTCTTCAAGCAGTGGTACAGGAAGAAGTCTGCATCCTTCAAGAAAAACATGATTTTCATGCAGGACAATGCTCCATCACACGCGTCCAAGTACTCCACAGCGTGGCTGGCAAGAAAGGGTATAAAAGAAGAAAATCTAATGACATGGCCTCCTTGTTCACCTGATCTGAACCCCATTGAGAACCTGTGGTCCATCATCAAATGTGAGATTTTCAAGGAGGGAAAACAGTACACCTCTCTGAACAGTGTCTGGGAGGCTGTGTGTCACGGCTGAGGATGGGGGAAATCCTCAGCCGTGCAATGCCAGATGCTGTTGGCCTACTCGGCCAGGAGAACAGGATAGGGAGCAGGTCACCTCCTAACAGCGTCCCTACCCTGACCCTAACTCCTAACTGCATGGGCCGACCTTAAAGGTAGGAGGACCCATGCGCAGGAACCTCGGATCCCTAACTCACCCTCCGTCCGGTCCCTGCGCTAGGAGTCAGGGTAAGACGACCTACTCCTCCTAGACGCGGAGGAGCAGGAGTCTCACTGGCCAAGCTGTTGGGAAAAAGGGGAACACAAACAGTTTTACGGGTATGGCAGGCGAACTAGAAGTTCCACCAACCTGCCACAGCCTTGCTGACTGGATCCCTGAGCAACAGGAATCCAGAACCGTAAACTGCACAAAGTGACAAGGAAGGTCCCAACAGAACATCACATACAACATGACATAAGAGGACATAAACTTAAACTGTAAACTTAAATCTATGACCACAGTGGTGGCTCTCACAGGCAGATGGAAAAACACAGGAGAGAGGTTATATAGGCCCAAAGTGGCCACACCCAAAGGAAGGACACGCCCAGTGACATCACACACACACTGGGAAGGGAGTTAACCCTACACACACCACAGAAGGGAAACTCACAAAAAGGAAAAGTGTCCAACAGATCACACTGTGGCCGTTGCCGCAAGCAACGACATGGGTGGCACACGTGTCCAGGGAGTCAGCCCGAAGGCCGGGACACTGCCACCACATGTACATAATACCACCTAAGGTTGCCACGGGTAACCACAGTGCGGGGAATGATGTCCGTGCGCACACAAACATAAAACACAGTGCACACTAGACATACAAACGTGCATCCAAACACAACTCCCCGGGAACCGCACACAAGGCTGTTGTCCGCGGCAACCGCACCGAGGCCAACTACATAATGCCTCAGCTGCGGTTGACACAACAACCAAAAACCGCGGGCAACTGTATGCGACTCCCAAGGAGTCACGACCATAACCGTGGCCGTGACACTGTGGTTGCTGCTGCACGCAATGTTGATGGTGAACAGATCAAAACACTGACAGAATCCATGGATGGCAGGCTTTTGAGTGTCCTTGCAAAGAAAGGTGGCTATATTGGTCACTGATTTGTTTTTGTTTTGTTTTTGAATGTCAGAAATGTATATTTGTGAATGTTGAGATGTTATATTGGTTTCACTGGTAAAAATAAATAATTGAAATGGGTATATATTTGTTTTTTGTTAAGTTGCCTAATAATTATGCGCAGTAATAGTCACCTGCACACACAGATATCCCCCTAAAATAGCTAAAACTAAAAACAAACTAAAAACTACTTCCAAAAATATTCAGCTTTGATATTAATGAGTTTTTTGGGTTCATTGAGAACATGGTTGTTGTTCAATAATAAAATTAATCCTCAAAAATACAACTTGCCTAATAATTCTGCACTCCCTGTATATATATATATATATATATATATATACAGTGCTGCCCATAATTATTCATACCCCTGGCAAATTTTGACTTAAAGTTACTTTTATTCAGCCAGCAAGTAATTTTTTGACGGGAAATGACATAGGTGTCTCCTAAAAGATAATAAGATGATGTACAAGAGGCATTATTGTGGAAAAAGAACATTTCTCAGCTTTTATTTACATTTGAGCAAAAATCGGCGCATCTTAAAACTTTGTGCCCTTTTAGTACTTGGCCATTTGGTTGAGAGATATATTTGGTTAGAAGCTGTATGTATCACCGGGTGCATGATATTTGTCATTTTCGGTCCGAGATTGAAGTTCTGAGTCGCATGGTGGAACGCATTTGCGACTATCTACTTCACTTCCGGTTCTTAACATCACGTCCGGTCTGTGGAACGCATTTGCGTTCCAAATCGGCATCCACACGAGATACTAATGTTGCACTTTCCGGAAGGTACTCTTTGATTTAGTTTTAACACACAGCTCTATGGTGATCGATTGAATGGGGGACTATAGATTTATTACATAGATTTTGGAATTCCTTACATCACATATAGGAGAGGGAGTAAGTTCTAAGGGGGAGGGACTTATTATGGGTGGACTCTTTATAAGGCGCTAAGTTTGACACAGACATGGGGACACCGGTCATCTTTAGCCTTCATCTGGGCTCCTACTCCTGGAGGGTCTCGACTGTGGGACACTATATAGAAAATCTCCATTATGAGAGATTGTTGCTAGAGCATCATCCTCCTCTTCCCCTGATGAACCAGTCGGAATGTACAACGGCTGGGGAAACGTAATGTTGGGAATTGTATTTTGTTTTCTTCTATATGTTAGTGTGTTTACATATATGTTCTCTACTCAGCATAGTATAGGATAGGGTACTATAGGGCATACCAGGTTAGTTACGAGGACAGGGAGCTCCTACCTTCAAGGGGTGTCCCTGAGCTTAGTCTAGCTAGGGCGACATAGGGAAATATGTAGGACATTTATTTTTTACCGTCTCTCTAGAAGGGTGATTTGACCTATTGGACAACATCTCTCAAGGATCTATCATCATTACTGCCCCTGGATTATCCCAGATCTTATCAGTGTTGTATGACCACCTGGTTGATTTCACCAGTGTTGGATGACCACCTGGTTGAGAAATACTTCATCTATTGGTATTTAAGCTAATCGTGAGTAAATACTGAGTATCTCTACACCGAGTGCGACAATGTTTTTCATCTGTGTATTCTATTTGGTCTCAACAATGCCGGGTGATCACTAAGCTGAAAATTACCTTGTTGATTGACATTTCAGCTAGCCGTGAGTAATATAATGAGTATCCTTGCACTGAGTGCGTTCACATTTTTTCATCTTTTTCTTTGTGAATTCACCGAACCATGAGCAAATACCGGTATATTTCATGCTGAGTATGAACACATAGTTTGTGTTGTATATGTGCTTTGTTGAACCTCTTGTTATATGTAGTCCGGCTGTATGCCAGTTTTTAGTAGATATTTAATAAAAGGTATATTTTAATTTGGGAAGGTGTTCATGATCATATTGCCTTATTCTTCCCCTATGGATATTCACTGCAAAAGCGGTTTTTGTGTGTGGTAGAATCCGGCCCTTAGATCACAGTTCAGACTGGGCCTCTCAGACACTCTGAGGGATCTGTTAGTCGCTGGGCCTTGTTCTTCACTCGGTTTAATTTTATTGTTATGTATTGTCCTGGGCCTGGTAAGGTGAAAGCGGATGCCTTGTCACATAGTTTTGGGACCAGTGAGTCTATTGATACTAAACCTGTTAACATTCTTCCTTCTGGGATTGTCATTACTACTGTTAATCCTTATACTGCCTCTGAAGTTCAATATTGTTAGGATTTAGCTCCCAGTAATCTTCCTTTTGGTAAATAGTTTGTGTCTCCAAATCCTCCTCTTGACGTTTTGTAGATGTCTCATCGCTCAGTACTTGAAGGTCCTCTGGGAGTTGCTGGGACTATACTTCTGGTCCTGCGGGTCTACTTTGTCCCTTGTCCATTCCACAGAGACCCTGAACTCACCTCTCTATAGACTTTATAACAGTTCATCCACCATCTCAGGGGAAGACTGTTATTTGGTTAGTCATTGACAGATTTTCAAAGACGTGTCATCTGGATCCGCTAAAGAAGCTTCATGATGCTAAGAATTTTTTTCATTTATAATATTCTCAAATTGCATGGGATACCTGAGTCCATTGTCTCTGATAGGGAAGTACAAATTGTCTCTAGATCCTGGAGACAGTTTAGCAATAGGTGGGAATCAAAATGTACTTCACTTCAACGTTTCATCCTGACACAAATGGACAAACTGAAAGGGTCAACCAGATTTTTGAGAAGTTTTTGAAGTGCTTTGTATCTGATTGTCTAAATCAGGGATGCTCAACCTGGGGAAATCCAGCTGTTGCAAAACTACAACACCCAGCATGCCCGGACAGCCTTCAGTTATTGTCCTACAGCAGGGCATGATGGGAGTTGTAGTTTTAAAACAGCTGGAGGGCCGCAGGTTTGCTATCAACAACCACGTCAACTCCTCTAGTGGCTTCTGGCTTTTCGATTGCAATTATTGGTTTAATCTTGGTTTTCTTCAGTGTCTGCATTTAGTTCTGCGAGTTTAGTTGCATGAATGATCTGTGCACAGTTTGGGCCCAGGCAGTGGCATACATAGAAATCACTGGGCCCCATGGCAAAAATCTGAATTGGGCCCCCAGAAAAAGCCTCCGTTGCAGATTCCGGCAAAAACAAAGGGCCAAATACCACTGCATGCAAGATCTCTACAGAACCCATTATTGTGAATGGGATATGGAGGTCCCAGCAGTGTTCAGCATATGCGAGATCTGTCTATTCTGGTATTCTGCTGGTATGCTGGAACAGAATACCAAAATCTGATCACAAGTGATCACCTGGCCTTACCTGATGAATTGTGCCTACTGCTGCTGCTTTTTATATAGTGTGTCATCCTTCCCCCATGGACTGTGCCTGCTCCTACTTCACCTCCTTCCCAATGCTGACTTAGGCTTCGTCCATGTGTCATCTATAATTCACTGACGTTGCTCAGCGGAAAATTAATTTACAAAGAATCTCCTATTAGTCTTTAGTGAAAAATGGACACAACACAGACACGACACGGATGTGTGTAAGTGACTTTCACTGACCCATGTACTTCAATGGGCGTGCTTGGTCTGTATCACGGATCAAAGTAATCTACCCACGGTCAGTAAAAAAAATACTGAAATGTGAATAGATTCATTTAAATCAATGAGTATGTGTGCTGTCCATGGAAAATGCAGACAGCACACGTCAGTGAAAAACGGAAATGTGGATGAGGCCTTACTGTTTGTGCTACTGGCAGAGCGCAGTCAGGGCCTGGGGCTGATCTTCACAGAGCTGGACTGGAGTCTGGATTGGTGACGCTGCTGGATCAGGTCAAGTCTGGACTGGTCAGTCTTGTCACAGTGCAATGCGTGATGGCAGAGGAACAGGACAGGGACATTTAATCCAGTCACAACTGATGTTTCTCTGACTGCTGCAGAACCTCCTTATACACACCTCAGCTGCTGCAGAACCTCCTAATACACACCTCGGCTGCTGGAGTACCTCCTAATACACACCTCAGCTGCTGCAGAACCTCCTAACACACACCTCAGCTGCTGCAGAACCTTATAATACACATCTCAACTGCTGCAGAACATCATAATCTGATGCTAGAGAACATATAAAGTTTCGATCACATCTGTGTTGGGGCCTCATTGGCGGATCAGGTCATAAATGCTGGACACAATTTTATAGCCTGGTAGATGGAAACCAGTCAGATCTCATCATAGTCAGTGGGATCCGTCAGGTGTAGTTGTCCATGAAGTGCCAGATCCAAGACTACAGTGATTTTCGTTGTTGTGCTCCTATGACAAGTCGGAACAGCGAACGTCACCAGCACAGATGTGAACAAGGGCTAATACACACCTCAGCTGCTGCAGAACATTATAATAGTGACAAGGGAACTACAAGTCTCATCATCACCAGATTGTTATAATTGGAAATCAGAAGGCAACACAGGGAGAGGTAAAAGTGGAGAGAACTACAACTCCCAGCATGTCCAGGCTGTTATTATTGGATACAAGTGGATATTACATAGAGAGAGTATAAGGCCGGGTTCAGATCACTGTTTCGTTTTCCGTACCTCTGACACATCAAAAGAACAAAAACATAAAGAAAAAAACAGATCCTGTATTTCCAGCATTAGTTCTACATATTTGGCATCCGTTTGAGTCTGAGATCTGTTATTTTAGACGGAAAAAAGTCCTGCATTCAAAACGGAAAACTAAACGGTGAGGAGAAACCAGCCTAAGAAGAGAGAACTACAACTCCCAGCATGTCCAGTTTATTATAGGGCATGATCCAGTTTTACTTGGTAAGAGCCTTAAAAGGAAATACCTATAACCCCCAGTATGGCCAGACTTATTATTGGGCATCAGTATACAGAGAGGGGGGTATAAGAGGAGAAAACTACAACTCCCATCATTACCAGACTGTACTAGGGCATAAGTTGAAATTACATATAGAGGTTCATCCCCCTCATAGCGACATCCCACAGGTCTTTCACCAGGTCTCTGCTAATACACACCAAAAAGGGGAAATTAGCTGTGGGCTGATTGCTCAGCTGCTCTATTACTGTGTGCTAATGTTTCTAACTAATGGAGTGCCAAGACAAGGACCTATCAGGTTTTGATCCAGGGACTCAGCACTCTATTTACACCCCTTCCTGACCATACACCAGTACCAGTGATCGTCTCTGACTCACTAGCTTTGTTCCTGGTTCTTTGTTCCTGTGCCTATTGAATTGCTCGTTCCTATTACCGCAGCTTGTCTTCTGACCACTCCCTGTCTCTCGTTTGATACTGCGTTGTCCGTCTGGTTCTGATCTCAGCTTGTCTTCTGTCCACTCTCTATCTCTCGTTTGGTACTCCATAGCTTTTATGGTTCTGACCCATTGACATACGACTCTGGTATTGTGTTTGTCTGACTTTGCTGTTTGTCTATATCTGCGCTTAATAGTGTAGAGAACGTTGACCAGTTGCAGTCTAGGGCTTGTACTGCAAGTAGGTAGGGAAAGCAGGCTGGATTCGAGCCTTAGGGCTTACTGTCCTTTTCTGTCCTTACTTACAGTTGGAACATACTCACTCCATTTAAGTGAATGGATTGAGTACTCATTAGAGATGAGTGAATTTCAAAAAAATTCGATTTGGCCGGTTCGCCGAATTTTTCGAACAAATTCGGTTTGATCCGAATTTATTTGTGGCAAATCGCGTTAAAAAATGGCCATCTCCTGGCAGCAGAGAGCCTTTATAGTGGTGTAGAACACTGTGCCTTGCAGTAACATGCATAGGGAGTCTGCTGTGGTAGTGAAACAATACTGTAAGTCAGTATGACATGTAGATGACAGGCGTCGCTCTTAGAATCACTGCACACTTCACTTACGCAGTTAAGGGGCCCAAACTGACCAAATAACTCAAGTGTGAACTCAGGTCAATGTTAGCACCAGGTATAAAGAACTGTGCAGAGGCCCAAGATCCTACTATAGCGTGAAAGAGCGCACTCCTTTTACACCAATTCACTGATTCTACATAGATTTCTAGAGAACCTGTTCTATTAAACGCTTATAAAAATTGAGCCCCCCCCCCACATCATTGATTATTTTGCCCTTCCTCTGATCCGTCAGAACAATAACCCCCAAAAAAATGGATCCTGTCTGTGGAGCATCCGCCTTCACTCGTTCAACATTTGGTCAGTAATCCATCAGTATTGCTAAAGCACAATACTGGCAATATTGAGCTGTCCAAATATGCCACCACCTGCTGGTTCAGGTCCTGTTCCAGTTCTAGCTGCTGCTGCTGGTGAGTACTTTCTTCACTCTAGACTCTAGTTGCTGCTGATGGAGCTGGAACTGCTCCTACATCCCCCCCACCCTGCCACAGCAGCCATGGTAGAGGAACGTGATCGCAGAGGGCCCCCCAGTCAGACCTGCGAGAGGATGGACGATGGCGTAGATAGGCAGCGGCCAACTGACTACATAGGATGTCTCTATAGTAGTTCAGTTTGTCCTCCCTCTCAGCGGGTGTAAAAAAGGCCCCTATTTTGGACCGCTAGCGAGAGTATAACAAGGTGGAGAGCCAGAAGTCATCCCTCTGCTGAATGGTGACAATTCGGCATTCACTACGCAATCAAGTGGGCATGTATCGGGCCATTTTTGCAAGTGACTCGGAGGGATTCCTGCCTCAATCTCCACGGCATACTGCCACAGTGTGTCTGGGTCCTCTTACTCATCTTCCTCATCGTCCTTTAGCTCCTCTGGTTGCTCCTGCTCCTCTTCTCCTGTCACCTGTGTGTAAAAACCACCTATTTTGCTACACATTGCTTGTGCTACAATGTCCTCCTCCCCCTCCTCCTCCTCTTCCAGTTCAGCCCCCACAGGGCTCATGTGGCCATGAGATCTAGGTGCCACGTATCCAGTCTCCTGACCAGCCAGATTTGCCAGCATCTGTTCCAGGACATGAAGCAGTGGAATGATGTTGTTTATCCCACAGTCCTGGCGACTGACAAATAACGTGGTCATCTCAAAGGGCCTCAGCAAATGGCAGGTGTCACGCATGAGCTGCCACTGGCTGACATCAAAATTACACAGAGGAGTACTCCTGTCTGCTTGGATCATCAAGAAATAGTTCATGGCCTTTCTCTGTTCGTATTGTCGTTCCAACATATGGAGGGTGGAATTCCAATGGGTGGAAACGTCGCATATCAGCCTATGTTGGGGGATGTCGTTCTGCCGCTGCAGCTCAAGGAGGGTGTGCTTTGCAGTGTATGAGTGGCTGAAGCGCATGCAAAGTTTCCTGGCCATTTTTAGGATGTCTTGCAGATGGGTGGAAGACTTCAGGAACCGCTTGACAACCAGATTGAACACGTGTCCCATGCAGGGTGCATGACTCCTTGACGCAGCGCCAACACCATGTTTTTCCCGTTGTCGGTCACCATGGTTCCGATTTTGAGTTGTCGCGGAGAAAGCCAGGATTCAATTTCTTGATTAAGGAAACAGAGCTGTTTCTCCCCTGTGTGACTCCGTTCACCCAGGCAAACGAGGTGTAGAACAGCGTGATACTGCTGTGTCCTGCACATGTGGTATGCTGGAGGAGCACTGTGAATTGTCCCTGCAGGGGAGGCTGAGCACACGGTGGAGGATGAGGAGGTAGAGGCGGACATTGTCGCAGGACCAATGGCGTGAGAACGTGGAGGCGTAAGTGGCATCACCTGGCCAAGTTGCTGTTGCGGCTGTGCAGGAACCACATTCACCCAGTGGGCCATAAAGGACATATATTGTCCTTGACCACAGTTACAGCTACTGACTAATTTTGCCAAAAAAGGCTGTATCACACACAAATTTCACCACTGAATGGCTAATCGTTGTAATTTGGTTCATGCAGAAGAAAGTCTACAATCACCCATCAATTTTCCCCATAAAGGCTGTTTGACAATTTTTTTTTACCAATGAATGGCTAATCGACGTAATTCGGTTCATACAGAAGAAAGTTTACAATCACCCTTCAATTTTCCCCATAAAGGCTGTTTCACAAAAAAATTTCACCAATGAATGGCTAATCAACGTAATTCGGTTCATACAGAAGAAAGTCCACAATCACCCATCAATTTTCCCATATTCTTTTTCCTATTAATACACCCCAAAAAAATAAATATAACAATCACAATTCACTGCAGAACGGCTAATAGGAAGTACGTATCTATCCTATTAATGCACCCTGTAAATGGCTGTAGTACAATAGAACTTCACTGCTAAACGGCAATTTTTTTTTTTGACACTAATGCACACCAAAAAGGGCGGTAATTTTCTCACTTCAACAGACAACGGCTAATAAGCCCTTTTTCTTTTTCTCCACTAATACACGCCAAAAAGGGCTTTAGAACATATCCGCAGAATGGCAAATATATATATATTATTTTTTTGCCACTAATACACGCAAAAAGGGCTTTAGAACACACAACTGCACTGCTGAACGGCAAATATATGTTTCTTTTGCCACCTATACATGACAAAAAGGGCTACAGAACATATAACTGCACCGCTGAATGGCAAAAAGGCCCATATTTGTTTCCACTTTTCCACTCCACAAAAGGCTTTAGAACATATAATTGCACCGCTGAACGGCAAATATATTTTTCTTTTGCCACTAATACACGACAAAAATGGCTTTATAACATAAAACTGCACCACTGAACGGTAAATATATTTTTCTTTTGCTACTAATGCATGACAAAAAGGGCTTTAGAACATATAACTGCACCGCTGAACGGCAAATATACTTTTTTTATTTTCCACTTATACAGTACACTCCACAAAAGGCTTTAGAACATATAACTGCACCGCTGAACGGCAAATATATTTTTCTGTTGCCACTAATACACGACAAAAAGGGCTTTAGAACATATAACTGCACCGCTGAACGGCAAATTGGCCCTTATTTTTTTCCACTTATACACTCCACAAAAGGCTTTAGAACATATAACTGCACCGCTGAACGGCAAAAAGGCCCTTATTTTTTTCCACTTATATACTCCACAAAAGGCTTTAGAACATATAACTGCACCGCTGAACGATAAATATATTTTTCTTTTGCCACTAATGCATGACAAAAAGGGCTTTAGAACATATAACTGCACAGCTGAACAGCAAATATATTTTTCGATTTTCCACTTATACACTCCACAAAAGACTTTAGAACATATAACTGCAACGCTGAATGGCAAAAAGGCCCTTTTTTTACCCACTTATACACTCCACAGAAGGCTTTAGAACATATAACTGCACCGCTGAACGGCAATTATATTTTTCTTTTGCCACTAATATACGACAAAAAGGGCTTTAGAACATACAGTCCTGATCAAAAGTTTAAGACCACTTGAAAAATGACAAAAAATCATATTTAGCATGGCTGGATCTTAACAAGGTTCCAAGTAGAGCTTCAACATGCAACAAGAAGAAATGGGAGTGAGACAAAACATTTTTTGAGCATTCAATTTAATGAAAACAACAAATAAACTGAGACAGGCTGTTTTTCAGCTCATCAAAAGTTTAGGACCACACCTCCAAAAAAAAACTAAACCCCCAAAAACAGAAATCCAACTTCCAAACATGAACTCAGTAATGAGTAGCTCCGCCGTTATTGTTTATAACTTCCAAAATTTGTTTCGGCATGCTTGATGCAAGCTTTCCATGAGGTGTGTGGGAACATTTCTCCAAGTGGTGAAGACGGCCGCACGAAGGCCATCTACTGTCTGGAACTGTTGTCCATTTTTGTAAACTTCCCTTGCCACCCCAAAGGTTCTCAATTGGATTTAGATCAGGGGAACACGCAGGATGGGCCAAAAGAGTGATGTTATTCTCCTGGAAGAAGTCCCTTGTCCTGCGGGCATTGTGTACTGTAGCGTTGTCCTGTTTAAAAACCCAGTCGTTACCACACAGACGAGGGCCCTCAGTCATCAGGAATGCTCTCTGCAACATCTGGAGATAGCCAGCGGCCGTTTGATGCCCCTGCACTTCCTGAAGCCCCATTGTTCCATTGAAGGAAAAAGCACCCCAGACCATTATGGCGCCCCCTCTACTGTGGCACATAGAAAACATCTCAGGTGGGATCTGCTTGTCATGCCAGTAACGTTGGAAACCATCAGGAGCATCAAGGTTACATTTTTTATCATCAGATAATAAAACTTTCTTCCACCTTTGAATGTCCCATGTTTGGTGCTCTCCTGCAAAGTCCAAACGAGCAGTTCTGTGGCGTTCAAGGAGACGAGGTCTTTGAAGACGTTTTTTGTTTTTGAAGCCCTTCAGTCTCAGATGCCGTCTGATGGTTATGGGGCTGCAGTCAGCACCAGTAAGGGCCTTAATTTGTGTCGAGGATCATCCAGTGTCTTGACGGACAGCCAATTGGATCCTCCGGCTTAGTGCTGATGACATTTTTTTGGGTCTTCCACTTGACTTTTTTGTTCCATAACCCTCAGGATCATTTAAGAAATTCCAAATGACTGTCTTACTGCGTCCCACCTCAGCAGCGATGGCGCGATGTGAGAGACCCTGCTTATGCAGTTCAACAACCCGACCACGTTCAAAAAGCGAGAGTTTTTTTGCCTTTGCCATCACAACGTGTGACTACCTGACAGAAAATGACAATGAATCCACATCTTTGCACAGATTTGGCCTTTTAAAGGCATGTGGTCCTAAAATTTCGATCAGCTGAAAAACAGCCTGTTTCAGTTTAATCGTTATTTTCAATTAATTGAATGCTCAAAAAATGTTTTGTCTCACTCCCATTTATTCTTGTTGCATGTTGAAGCTATACTTGGAACCTTGTTAAGATCCAACAATGTAAAATATGATTTTTTGCCATTTTTCAAGTGGTCTTAAACTTTTGATCAGGACTGTATAACTGCACCGCTGAACGGTAAATATATTTTTCTTTTGCCATTAGTACATGACAAAAAGGGCTTTAGAACATATAACTGCACCGCTGAACGGCAAATATATATATTTTTTGCCACTAATACATGACAAAAAGGGCTTTAGAACATATAACTGCACCGCTGAACCGCTTTTTTCGTGCCACTAATACACACCAAAAAGGGCTGTAATTTTTGCACTTCACCACACAACGGCTAATAAGCCCTTTTTTCCCACTAATACAAGCCAAAAAATGCTTTAGAACATACACTGCTCAAAAAAATAAAGGGAACACAAAAATAACACATCCTAGATCTGAATTAATTAAATATTCTTCTGAAATACTTTGTTCTTTACATAGTTGAATGTGCTGACAACAAAATCACACAAAAATAAAAAAATGGAAATCAAATTTTTGAACCCATGGAGGTCTGGATTTGGAGTCACACTCAAAATTAAAGTGGAAAAACACACTACAGGCAGATCCAACTTTGATGTAATGTCCTTAAAACAAGTCAAAATGAGGCTCAGTAGTGTGTGTGGCCTCTACGTGCCTGTATGACCTCCCTACAACGCCTGTGCATGCTCCTGATGCGGTGGCGGACGGTCTCCTGAGGGATCTCCTCCCAGACCTGGACTAAAGCATCTGCCAACTCCTGGACAGTCTGTGGTGCAACGTGACGTTAGTGGATAGAGCGAGACATGATGTCCCAGATGTGCTCAATTGGATTCAGGTCTGGGGAACGGGCAGGCCAGTCCATAGCATCAATGCCTTTGTCTTGCAGGAACTGCTGACACACTCCAGCCACATGAGGTCTAGCATTGTCTTGCATTAGGAGGAACCCAGGGCCAACCGCACCAGCATATGGTCTCACAAGGGGTCTGAGGATCTCATCTTGGTACCTAATGGCAGTCAGGCTACCTCTGGAGAGCACATGGAGGGCTGTGCGTCCCTCCAAAGAAATGCCACCCCACACCATTACTGACCCAATGCCAAATCGGTCATGCTGGAGGATGTTGCAGGCAGCAGAACGTTCTCCACGTCGTCTCAAGACTCTGTCACGTCTGTCACATGTGCTCAGTGTGAACCTGCTTTCATCTGTGAAGAGCACAGGGCGCCAGTGGCGAATTTGCCAATCTTGGTGTTCTCTGCAAATGCCAAACGTCCTGCACGGTGTTGGGCTGTAAGTACAACCCCCACCTGTGGACGTCGGGCCCTCATATCACCCTCATGGAGTCTGTTTCTGACCGTTTGAGCAGACACATGCACATTTGTGGCCTGCTGGAGGTCATTTTGCAGGGCTCTGGCAGTGCTCCTCCTGTTCCTCCTTGTACAAAGGCGGAGGTAGCGGTCCTGCTGCTGGGTTGTTGCCCTCCTACGGCCTCCTCCACGTCTCCTGATGTACTGAACTGTCTCCTGGTAGCGCCTCCATGCTCTGGACACTACGCTGACAGACACAGCAAACCTTCTGCCACAGCTCGCATTGATGTGCCATCCTGAATAAGCTGCACTACCTGAGCCACTTGTGTGGGTTGTAGACTCCGTCTCATGCTACCACTAGAGTGAAAGCACCGCCAGCATTCAAAAGTGACCAAAACATCAGCCAGGAAGCATAGGAACTGAGAAGTGGACTGTGGTCACCACCTGCAGAACCACTCCTTTATTGGGGGTGTCTTGCTAATTGCCTATAATTTCCACCTGTTGTCTATCCCATTTGCACAACAGCATGTGAAATTGATTGTCACTCAGTGTTGCTTCCTAAGTGGATAGTTTGATTTCACAGAAGTGTGATTGACTTGGAGTTACATTGTGTTGTTTAAGTGTTCCCTTTATTTTTTTGAGCAGTGTATAACTGCACCTCACAAGGGCAAATAAGACATAGAAATATTTCCTTGTAATAAAACCCTGTTAATGGCTGTATCAAACAGCACTTGCACCACAATAACAAGAATGGTTTGCTGGAATTACAAAGCTGTATAATGGCAATTTGGATACCCAGTCAGTGCAGCAAGGTGTAATAGGATTGTTCCTATTACCCAGGCTATAACCTCCCCTACTGAACCCTGTTCTACATAAATGCTGTGGAATGATTCCTCCCTATCCTTTCCCTACAGCTTGAATAATCTTTCCCTGAAATTGTACATCATTTTTTTAGCACAATTAAGTCTTTCCTAGCACTGTCCCTAGCGCCTGCTGACATCTCTCCCTGCACTAAGTACACTGGAAAATGGCAGAATCCAAGATGGCTGAGGCTTTTTACAGGGCTGTGACATCACAGGGCTGGCTGGCTGCTGATTGTCTGCATGCATGGCATTATGGGTGATCCCGGTTATTCCCAGAGTTCCTTGCTCCATGTCCTCACACGTGCAGCAGCCATTTCAGTTATCACGAAGCGTGAGGAAATTCGGATTCGATGCGAATCAAATTTTTCCTGAAATTCGAATTCTACTTCGTCAACTTCGATTTGCACATCTCTAGTGATGACCTCATGTTCATCATTCACATGACCACTGCAGCCAATCACTGGACACAGCATTTACGTGTGCATGAATGCTAAGACCAGTGATTGGCTGCAGCAGTCACAGGAATAATGAATAGCATAGGATTTTTGTATGCCCAGTGGGGATCGGAGCTTCCAAACCAGTGCATCAGTGTGCGAGCAGTGGGACATTTTAAAGGACTTTTTTTATTTTACACAGCTAAATTTTAAAGGCTGAGGACACGGTGGAGGATGAGGAGGCAGAGGCGGACATTATCACAGGACCAACGGCGTGAGAACGTGGAGGCAGAATCGGCGTCACCTGGCCAAGTTGCTGATGTGGCTGTACAGGAACCACATTCACCCAGTCGGCCGTTAAGGACATGTATTGTCCCTGACTGTAGTTTTAGCTCCACACATCGGTGCTGCCTTGCATTTTGGCAGACACCGACAGGCTCAAGGACTGGCCCACTTCTGTTCTACATGTGTGTGCAGGGCTGGTACTGCCTTTTTGGCAAAGAAATGACGGCTTGGGACTCTCGACCTCGGCTTGGCACAAAACATCAGTTCTCTGAAAGGTGCACAGTCCACAATTCGGAAAGGGAGGGACCAGGGGCGTAACGATCGTGGTCGCACAGGTGCGACCGTGACCGGGCCTGGCGGGGGAGGGGGCCCGCTGTACACACATGTAATGGGAGCGCTCTGACGGGGCCCGGCATGAAGTACATTGAGAATGCCGGGCCCCGTCAGAGCGCTCTTCAAACATGAGGGGGCGCAGAAGCAAGGGTGGGGGGAGACGCACTCTTGTCACTGCCAGGCTCTTTCCTCGGTCCAGTGGACACTCTTCTGCCTGATGAAGGGCATCCTATTTGCCCGAAACGTTGCTTTGTGTACTGTGAGGGGCTCATATCTGGCTATAACTACTGTACGGGCACATAATCTGGCATAACTACTGTGAGGGGCACATAATCTGGCATAACTACTGTGAGGGGCACATATCTGGCTATAACTACTGTGAGGGGCACATAATCTGGCATAACTACTGTGAGGGGCACATAGTCTGGCATAACTACTGTGAGGGGCACATATCTGGCATAACTACTGTGAGGGGCAGCGTTTTGATGTCCGTCTGATGAAACTGGGCCAAACGGATCCATCCTGACTTAGGCCGAATGCACACGGCCGTGTTCCGCGGCCGAGAGCGGTCCGTGGTATGCCGGGCTGGATTCCCGTTCAGAGCAGGAGCGCACGGCGTCCTTGGTTGCTAGGACGCCGTGCTCTTCATGCCGCCGCTGCTGTACAGTAATACACTCGTATAGATCATACGAGTGTATTACTGTACAGCAGCGGCGGCATGAAGCACACGGCGTCATAGCAACCAATGACGCCGTGTGCTCCTGCTCTGAACAGGAATCCAGCTTGGCATACCAAGGACCGCTCTCGGCCGCGGAGCACGGCCGTGTGCATTCGGCCTTACAATGTAAATCAATGGGGACGGATCCGTTTTTACTGACACAATATGGTGCAATTGAAAACGGATCCGCCTCCCATTGACTTTCAATGTAAGTCAAAACTGATCCGTTTGCATTATCATGAACAACAAAAAAAAAATATACAGGGAGTGCAGAATTATTAGGCAAGTTGTATTTTTGAGGATTAATTTTATTATTGAACAACAACCATGTTCTCAATGAACCCAAAAAACTCATTAATATCAGAGCTGAATATTTAGTAGTTTTTAGTTTGTTTTTAGTTTTAGCTATTTTAGGGGGATATCTGTGTGTGCAGGTGACTATTACTGTGCATAATTATTAGGCAACTTAACAAAAAACAAATATATACCCATTTCAATTATTTATTTTTACCAGTGAAACCAATATAACATCTCAACATTCACAAATATACATTTTTGACATTCAAAAACAAAACAAAAACAAATCAGTGACCAATATAGCCACCTTTCTTTGCAAGGACACTCAAAAGCCTGCCATCCATGGATTCTGTCAGTGTTTTGATCTGTTCACCATCAACATTGCGTGCAGCAGCAACCACAGCCTCCCAGACACTGTTCAGAGAGGTGTACTGTTTTCCCTCCTTGTAAATCTCACATTTGATGATGGACCACAGGTTCTCAATGGGGTTCAGATCAGGTGAACAAGGAGGCCATGTCATTAGATTTTCTTCTTTTATACCCTTTCTTGCCAGCCACGCTGTGGAGTACTTGGACGCGTGTGATGGAGCATTGTCCTGCATGAAAATCATGTTTTTCTTGAAGGATGCAGACTTCTTCCTGTACCACTGCTTGAAGAAGGTGTCTTCCAGAAACTGGCAGTAGGACTGGGAGTTGAGCTTGACTCCATCCTCAACCCGAAAAGGCCCCACAAGCTCATCTTTGATGATACCAGCCCAAACCAGTACTCCACCTCCACCTTGCTGGCGTCTGAGTCGGACTGGAGCTCTCTGCCCTTTACCAATCCAGCCACGGGCCCATCCATCTGGCCCATCAAGACTCACTCTCATTTCATCAGTCCATAAAACCTTAGAAAAATCAGTCTTGAGATATTTCTTGGCCCAGTCATGACGTTTCAGCTTGTGTGTCTTGTTCAGTGGTGGTCGTCTTTCAGCCTTTCTTACCTTGGCCATGTCTCTGAGTATTGCACACCTTGTGCTTTTTGGCACTCCAGTGATGTTGAAGCTCTGAAATATGGCCAAACTGGTGGCAAGTGGCATCTTGGCAGCTGCACGCTTGACTTTTCTCAGTTCATGGGCAGTTATTTTGCACCTTGGTTTTTCCACACGCTTCTTGCGACCCTGTTGACTATTTTGAATGAAACGCTTGATTGTTCGATGATCACGCTTTAGAAGCTTTGCAATTTTAAGAGTGCTGCATCCCTCTGCAAGACTGCAAGATATCTCACTATTTTTGACTTTTCTGAGCCTGTCAAGTCCTTCTTTTGACCCATTTTGCCAAAGGAAAGGAAGTTGCCTAATAATTATGCACACCTAATATAGGGTGTTGATGTCATTAGACCACACCCCTTCTCATTACAGAGATGCACATCACCTAATATGCTTAATTGGTAGTAGGCTTTCGAGCCTATACAGCTTGGAGTAAGACAACATGCATAAAGAGGATGATGTGGTCAAAATACTCATTTGCCTAATAATAATTCTGCACTCCCTGTATATATTTTTTTGTTCATGGTAATGCAAACGGATCCGTTCTGAACGGATACAAGCGTTTGCATTATAGGTGCGGATCCGTCTGTGCAGATACCAGACGGATCCGCACCTAAACGCAGATGTGAAATTAGCCTTACAGGCCAGCACAGCAGCCCCTGCTGGCGATTCACCAGGCACAGTCAACTCTTCCTTATGTGATTATTCTTTTTTTATTTATCACCATAGGGATCTTGTTCTGGATCCAGTGGACATGTTGGGTATGTTATCTTTGGCCCTACGGTACAAGGTGTGTTTAGGAATAGCATTTATGTCAATTTCAGAGTGTGGTACTATAAGGCTCCTTTCCCACGGGCGAGTATTCTGCGCGGATGTGATGCGTGAGTTGAACGCATTGCACCCGCACTGAATCCTGACCCATTTATTTCTATGGGGCTGTGCACATGAGTGGTGATTTTCACGCATCACTTGTGCGTTGCGTGAAAATCGCAGCATGTTCTATATTCTGCATTTTTCACGCAACGCAAGCCCCATAGAAGTGAATGGGGCTGCGTGAAAATCGCAAGCATCCGCAAGCAAGTGCGGATGCTGTGCGATTTTCACGCACGGTTGCTAGGAGATGATCGGGATGGGGACCCGATCATTATTATCTTCCCTTATAACATGGTTATAAGGGGAAATAATAGGATTCTGAATAAAGAATGCATAGTAAAATAGCGCTGGAGGGGTTAAAAAAAATAAATAAATAATTTAACTCACCTTAATCCACTTGCTCGCGCAGCCCGGCTTCTCTTCGGTCTCCTTCTTTGCTGATTGCAGGAAAAGGACCTGTGGTGACGTCCCTCTGGTCATCACATGGTCCATCACATGATCTTTTACCATGGTGATGGATCATGTGATGACCACAGTGACGTCACCACAGGTCCTTTTCCTGCAATCAGCAAAGAAGGAGACAGAAGAGAAGCCGGGCTGCGCGAGCAAGTGGATTAAGGTGAGTTTAATTATTTATTTATTTTTTTTAACCCCTCCAGCGCTATTTTACTATGCATTCTGTATTCAGAATGCCATTATTTTCCCTTATAACCATGTAATAAGGGAATATAATACAATCTACAGAACACCAATCCCAAGCCCGAACTTCTGTGAAGAAGTTCGGGTTTGGGTACAAAACATGCGCGATCTTTCTCACGCGAGTGCAAAATGCATTACAATGCTTTGCACTCGCGCTGAAAAATCGTGCATGTTCCTGCAACGCACCTTTTCCCGCAACGCCCGTGTGAAACCAGCCTAAAGGTGGCAGGAGTAAGCCTGGAAATGGTGCACAGTCCTGTGACATTCTCGGATAACCATTTGTACGCTTTGTGTCCACAAAATAAGCATATGTCCTCTGAAACTGCCACTGCTGTGCTATTGAATAATTGGGTAATTAATTTGGCTAATTGTTCCTTTTGCCAGCTCATATCCTTTTAACTGACCTTCGGTGGTGTTGGCTAATATGCCTGTGATAAGGTCCTGGACAGTACGGTGGATACAGGGTAGGTCTTTTCCGTTCACAGCATCTACACCAATACACTGCACGTGGCTGTCTGTTTCTGAGTCATTGCAATTTGAGTGTATGTGTGGACAATAACAGTGTATCTAGCTAGGAAAACATGTGACATTAGCCCAGTATTCCTCTTGCCAGGGGGTAGAGCTATGATCTATCGAGGGCCCTGATCTGTTTATCATGAGCCATGGGGCATCTGCCCACCCTGCGACAAGCAAAGGCACTTCCCTATCCTTGTCTTTACTGGATTTAACTTGGTATATGGGTCAAAGTCATGATAAGTAGGTGGATCCTCATGGCTTATTGTTCCAGGGTCGTCAGGACGGCCTTTACTCTTTTACAATGTGAGGTGTGGATCCAGGTGGGTCTGCCTTCGAGTTTCACAGAAGTTGGGGTAGTCAACAGCACTTGGTAGGGTCCCTCGTATCGTGGCACGAGGGTGACTCTGAGCACATATTGAAACCCTTGGAACATTGGTATCTGGATGTGGTCGATTTGGATCCTTTGGAATGGGTACAGAGCTCTGGAAAGGCACTTGGTGGGTGTGGGTTTAGTCCTGCCTGTGTTGCACTCAGCACAAATGAGGCAAGACTGGATATGTCTTACCAGGACAGGGGTGATTCCTGGGGTCACCCATATTTTGTCAATTAGTTCTTTCGTGATGGTTTTGGATTAGTGGGTGAGCCCATGGGCCACTGAGGCTATTAAGGGATAGAGGGCTCTAGGTAGGCACACTCTCTCTTTCCTTGTTTCCAGAGTCCAGATTCTTCTTCCAGGGCTTACTCAGTCAGGTTTACTTTTCCATGGGAGTGGAAGACACGTTTTGCCAGACGGCGTTGGGAGGCGGTGTGGTGTCCCACTAGATAGGCGTGGGCACTACACAAGGGTCAATTGGTGTGCGCGTTACTCCTACTCACAAGGGACAGAAATGTTATATTTAATTGTGCATTTTTATGTATTTTATAATGTGTTTTTATATGCAATATTCCCCTGTGTAATGTGTAAGCAGTCCTAGTTAGGGTGTAGTTAGACATCCTACACACTAGAGGGAGATAGGGAGCCCCTAGTATAAATGTTCAGGCCCAGACAGGGAGGGGGAGTTCAGAGTCAGGAGTCTGCAGAGACAAAAGTTAGAAGGCACCAGCTAGGGACAAGCTGAGGGCCTCCTCCTGACATGCAGCTAGACAGCCCAGGCTACTAGTTGTTACCAGGAGGCTAGAAGAGGGATCCTAGCCTACCTGCGGATCAAGAGAGCCTTAGTTAGCTCTGAAGACACCCCAGTTGCAGGACGGCACCTCCTGGGAGAAACCACAGCCCGTCATCAGTAAAGCAAGTATATTACAGGCAAAGATAAGTAACCCTGATAGGCAGATGCTTTAGAAAGAAAAGCAAGGATTTAATACGAGAGGAAGATATATATATACCAAGGATTTAAGCCACCATTTAGGCATCCGGGCCTTGGGATTGAAGCCAGACAGGAGTTCTAAAAAAGGACAGTGTACGCTATTTCTGAGGAAAGGTACAACCTGATTCTGAGTGCATTGTGGAATTACCCTCTGAGTATCTTGCATAATTACTACCTGCCATCGTGTGGAATAAAGCCTGCTTGTAAAGCTGTGATCTAAAGGACTGTGCTAACATCTGTATGTACAAAGTTGGACTGTTCAGTAAAGCAACGTTTGGTTCCCTATACCATCTGTGTACCTCAGTTATTCCAACTATAAATCGGTGTGCCACCGTTACAGGCACTGGCGTCACGAATCCAACAGGGACCTTGCCCCAGGCACTCAAAATACCTGTAACATCCAGGGCACCTCATCCACCATCAGGCCTGGTCCCTACATACCGAGTGTGCCCCAGAGGAACTGTGTCTACCTCTCATTCACTGCCGCATGCCTGCCCAGGGTTCTCCAATACAGTGAGCAACCCTCGATTGCCCATAACCGTGACCTCGCTTCGCTATACCCTGCAGGTCTGGCGTGCTGCAGCGGCAGCTGAGGAGCCAGCACACGGCGGGTATTTACTACTTTTATGTTTCTCCACATGTCACTTGTGATTTTTCCTTATTTCTTGGTTTTGTCCGGGAGCTTATGCACCTTACTGACAGGTGAATGTGGATGCCTGCTCTGTTCATGCTGTTCGCAGTGTCCCTCATGTGCTGACCTCTCAGCCTCCTCCTTGGTTTTGTGTCCTCCATTTTGTTATGGCTGCTGTCTTAAATAATTATCTATGTATTGTATTGTAATATTTTACATTTAATAAAGGTTGTATTTACCACTTTCTTACTGAAGTGTGGCGTTGCTAATTTGTTTGTGGTTTAGGTTCACTATGGTGAATAATTGCTGCGGGGTAAAGGATACATATTTTGGAGGTCCTTGTGGTCGGGTAAGAGCTAGGACTTCCTTTACAACTTCGAAATTGCCCCTTTCTTAAGCTTGCATATTCCTTTGTAATTCATTAATCTGTTCTTGGAGCATAGTTGGGCAGGCTCAAGGGTTGGGTGCTGGAGCCAACTATAGTCTATTGGGGGTGGTCGCTTAGGGGTCTCTGTGTCTGAGTCTACAGGACCAACAACACTCGCCGGTTTCTATTGTTCAGGTGCTTGTGACTGTCCCCCTATCATGATTAAGGCAGGAGGTGGATTACTAGGGGCCATAAACGTGCCGTCTGGATTTATCATGGGATACAACGGAGCCATTGGTGAGACTACAGGGGCGACGGGAGGATCAGGGCTGAAGGAGATTAATTGTCCAGCCGTGGGCATCTACTGGGAATAAGATGGCGCCATAGCAGGGACTGGGAGAACATGCTTGGGGCGCACAGGGGTGTGACTATGTGGGTGTGGAGCACCACAGGCAAAACACGTCTCTCGGGAGGTGGGATTTTGCTGACAACATACATTACAGACCCACCCATTTTCTTTCTTCTCAGTGCCATTGTAGGACAGTGGCTGACCCAGCCCAAGATTACCAGGTTTACAATAGTATCTGCCACTAGCTTCATCAAGATTTTGCTCTCCTCCCATCTGTTCAAATTCCTTGCTACAGTCCAGCCACACTCGGACTGTATCCACTAACTTCTCATCTTCTAATCTACCTTTCTTTTTTGTAAGCAAAGTTTTCCATCTTGTACACAAAGTACCACCTTTACATATACCATATCCTTTCTCTAGCTTGCTCAGACTTTTCACAAATCATTTTCCTCTCCTGTCTGCCATGTACTGCTCAGGTAAGCAGTAACCCTTTGGGACACTTGCGTTATGTCCCATCGTCTCTCACACCTACTGGAGCCATCTAGAGACCTCTGTATAGAGTAATCACTGGACCTGATGAAGCTTTGAGTCCAGACAAGCACACTTCTGGGCTTCTGCGGACCGCTTTCCCCCTTCTGTGATCGAGTCAGACAACCGGGCTGCACTTTGATACAGGCAAATAGGAGAACTCTCTGTCTCTCAGTCAGTGATACTTGTCAACAGAGTCTTCACAGTTTTTAAACACAGTACATCAAGACTTTAAAACGCATGGGGTTCTTACTTTCATGCCCTCGAGGATGCCCCAAGCTGACACGGCACCCCTCCCTCAGACAGGCACGGATGGACTACACCAAAGGATACATACTCCTACCTCTTATCACAGGCTGCAGTCCCAGTGTCCGTTAGTGAGGTCCTCCTCATCTGGTCATCGGGGGTACTGGATCAGGGGTCATGTCCTTCCGGCCCCACGTTGGGGCCAACTGTTTTGGATCTGGTCAAGATACCAGATAGGTTAATGTACTGCTCCAAATTAGGAGATGTTGTCTTTACGTGCATGGAGAAATTATGCAAAGACACACACGCTGGGTTCAAAGCAAAATCTCTAGTTTATTGTGAGTGTTTCCACTTATAAACGCAACAAAAGGCTTTAGAACATAAAACTGCACCGCAGAACGGCAAATACACTGCGTGCAGAATTATTAGGCAAATGAGTATTTTGACCACATCATCCTCTTTATGCATGTTGTCTTACTCCAAGCTGTATAGGCTCGAAAGCCTACTACCAATTAAGCATATTAGGTGATGTGCATCTCTGTAATGAGAAGGGGTGTGGTCTAATGACATCAACACCCTATATTAGGTGTGCATAATTATTAGGCAACTTCCTTTCCTTTGGCAAAATGGGTCAAAAGAAGGACTTGACAGGCTCAGAAAAGTCAAAAATAGTGAGATATCTTGCAGAGGGATGCAGCACTCTTAAAATTGCAAAGCTTCTGAAGCGTGATCATCGAACAATCAAGCGTTTCATTCAAAATAGTCAACAGGGTCGCAAGAAGCGTGTGGAAAAACCAAGGCGCAAAATAACTGCCCATGAACTGAGAAAAGTCAAGCGTGCAGCTGCCAAGATGCCACTTGCCACCAGTTTGGCCATATTTCAGAGCTGCAACATCACTGGAGTGCCCAAAAGCACAAGGTGTGCAATACTCAGAGACATGGCCAAGGTAAGAAAGGCTGAAAGACGACCACCACTGAACAAGACACACAAGCTGAAACGTCAAGACTGGGCCAAGAAATATCTCAAGACTGATTTTTCTAAGGTTTTATGGACTGATGAAATGAGAGTGAGTCTTGATGGGCCAGATGGATGGGCCCGTGGCTGGATTGGTAAAGGGCAGAGAGCTCCAGTCCGACTCAGACGCCAGCAAGGTGGAGGTGGAGTACTGGTTTGGGCTGGTATCATCAAAAATGAGCTTGTGGGGCCTTTTCGGGTTGAGGATGGAGTCAAGCTCAACTCCCAGTCCTACTGCCAGTTTCTGGAAGACACCTTCTTCAAGCAGTGGTACAGGAAGAAGTCTGCATCCTTCAAGAAAAACATGATTTTCATGCAGGACAATGCTCCATCACACGCGTCCAAGTACTCCACAGCGTGGCTGGCAAGAAAGGGTATAAAAGAAGAAAATCTAATGACATGGCCTCCTTGTTCACCTGATCTGAACCCCATTGAGAACCTGTGGTCCATCATCAAATGTGAGATTTACAAGGAGGGAAAACAGTACACCTCTCTGAACAGTGTCTGGGAGGCTGTGGTTGCTGCTGCACGCAATGTTGATGGTGAACAGATCAAAACACTGACAGAATCCATGGATGGCAGGCTTTTGAGTGTCCTTGCAAAGAAAGGTGGCTATATTGGTCACTGATTTGTTTTTGAATGTCAGAAATGTATATTTGTGAATGTTGAGATGTTATATTGGTTTCACTGGTAAAAATAAATAATTGAAATGGGTATATATTTGTTTTTTGTTAAGTTGCCTAATAATTATGCACAGTAATAGTCACCTGCACACACAGATATCCCCCTAAAATAGCTAAAACTAAAAACAAACTAAAAACTACTTCCAAAAATATTCAGCTTTGATATTAATGAGTTTTTTGGGTTCATTGAGAACATGGTTGTTGTTCAATAATAAAATTAATCCTCAAAAATACAACTTGCCTAATAATTCTGCACTCCCTGTAATATGTATTTTTTTGCCACTATTACACGCCAAAAAGGGCTTTAGAACATATAGCTGCACTGCTGAACGGCAAATAATATATATATTTTTGCCACTAACACACGACAAAAAGGGCTGTATTTTTCTCACTTCACCACACAATGGTTAATAAGCCCTTTTTTCCCCACTAATACAAGCCAAAAAATGCTTTAGAGCATATAACTGCACTAAACAAGGGCAAATAAGATGTAGAAATATTTCTTTCTAATAAATCCTGTTAATGGCTGTATTAAACAGCACTTGCACTCAAATATCAAGAATGGTTTGCTGGAATTACAGAGCTGTATAAAGGCAATTTGGATCCCCAGTCAGTGCAGCAAGGTGTTATAGGATTGTTCCTATTACCCAGGCTGTAAACTACCCTACTGAAACTCCCCGAACTTGAACCCAAACTCCATTGAAGTCAATGGGGACCTGAACTTTGAGGCACTAAAATACCTGTAAAGTCATAGTAAGGGCTAGAGGGCTGCAAAAGGAAGCAAAATGGGGGTAAGAGCATGACAATTGCCCTGCAAACAAATGTGGATAGGGAAATGACATAAAATAATATAGAATATAAAAAAATAAAAAAATAATAATCTTGAACTAGGAGGCCGAGGTCAAAGTGGAGTAGGAGGTTGAGGAGGTGATGGACGTGGCCGTGTAGGTAGAAGTGGTGGTGGAGGAGGAGGTAGACAACACTGTTTTTGTTGTTTTTTTATTTTTTTATTTTTTTCCTTTATTTTCAATTAATTTGGGAAGATCCGAAAACATTGAAAAATAGAAAAGAGAATGCAAAGAGAAAGTGCACTGGAGTATAACAATGGCTGGGTGCGGCTGGTATACTTGTCTATTCTGCACAAAGTACGGACAAGTCCTGTGGGATCCATGCCTGGTTAATTTTAATGAACGCGAGCTTGCCCACATTGCCTGTAGACAGGCGGCTGCGCTTGTCTGTGATCACCCCTCTGCCGTGCTAAACACACGTTCGGACCATACACCGGCCGCAGGGTAGGCCAGCACCTCCAAGGTGTAAAGGGCAAGCTCAGGCCATGTGCCCAATTTGGAATCCCAGAAGTTGAATGGGGCAGACCCATCAGTCAGTACATGTAGGCGTGTGCACACATACTGTTCCACCATGTTGCTGAAATGCTTCCTCATGCTAAGACTTTCCGTATCAGCTGTTGGCGTGCTGACAAAGCTTTTCCACATTTCGGCGATACTAACCCTCCCTTCTGAGGTGCTAGCAGTGTCCCAGCTGCATTGGCGACTTCTTCCACCTCCTTTGCCTTCACCTTGTGCTTCCACTGACATCCCGCTGTCAGGTGGGAATGCCATCATCAGCGCTTCTAATAGCGGCGCTTGTACTCGTGCATCTTCCGATCACGCTCCAGTGACGGAATTAAGGATGGCACGTTGTCCTTGTAGTGGGGATCCAGCAGGGTGACCACGCAGTAATCAGCACTGGTTATAATGTGGGAAACTCGGCGGTCATTGCACAGGCACTGCAGCATGTAGTCGCTTATGTGTGCTAGGCTGCCCAGAGGCAACGACAAGCTGTCCTCTGTGGGAGGTGTATCGTCTGTGTCCTCTGTATCCCCGAAAGCCATGCTCTAGTGATGCCCATGACCTGCTTTGGGTGACACCCTGCTGTGAACACGGTTCCTTCTCCTCATCATCATCCTCCTCCTACAGAACTGTGCCCTGTCTGGACAGTTGTGTACCTGGCCTCTGTTGGTGCAGGTACCCACCCTCTGAGCCACTTGTGAATGACTGGCCTGATAACCGTTGAGATTATCCCTCTTCCTCCTCCTCTCCCTCCTGTGCCACATCCTCTTCCATCATCATCCAAAGTGTTTATTCAAGGAGACATAGAAGGGGGATAGTAACGCTGAGGATGGCTTCATCGGCACTGGCCCTGTTGGTGGAGTACTCGAAACAGCGCAACATGGCACACACATCCCGCATGGAGGCCCACTCGTTGGTGGTGTAGTGGTGCTGTTCCACAGAGTGACTCACCCATGCGTGCTGAAGCTGAAACTCCTCTATCGCCTGCAGCTGCTCGCACAGTCTCTCCAGCATGTGCAAGGTGGAATTCCACTTTGTGGGTACGTTGCATATAAGGCGGTGAGAGGAAAGGCTGAAGTTATGCTTCAGCGCAGACAGGCGAGCAGCAGCAGGGTGAGAACGCCGAAAGCGCACAGATGGCCCGCACTTTATGCAGCAGCTCTGACATATCAGGGTAATTTTTCAGGAACCTCTGCACCACCAAATTCAGCACATGTGCCAGGAAAGGGATGTGCGTTAAACCGGCTAGGCCCAGAGCTGCTACGAGATTTCGCCCGTTATCACCCACCACTAGGCCGGGCTTGAGGCTCAGTGGCACCGACCACTCATTGGTCTATTGTTCCATGCCTGTCCACAGCTCCTGCGCGGTGTGGGGTTTTCCCCCCAAACAGATGAGTTTCAAAACAGCCTGCTGTTGTTTCCCCCTGGCTGTGCTGAAGTTGGTGGTGAAGGTGTTACGCTAACTGGAAGAGGAGGTGGTAGAGGAGGAAGCGCAGTAGGAGGATGAGGCAACAGGAGGCAAAGAGAAACGTCCAGCAATCCTCGGTGGCGGAAGGACATGCGGCAAACTACTATCCTCCTCAGGCCCAGCCGCCACTGCATTTACCCAGTGTGCAGTTAGGGAGATATAACCTCCCTGCCTGTGCTTACTGGTCCACGTATCGGTGGTTATGTGGACCTTGCCAACGATGGCATTGCGCAGTGCACACCTAATTTTGTCTGTCACTTGATTGGGCAGGGATGGCTCGCCTGGAAAAGTAGTGGCGGCTGTGAACCACATACTGTGGGACAGCCACCGCCATAAGGTTTTTTTTAAAGTCTCCGTCTCCACCAGACGGATTGACAGCATTTTAAAGGCCAGGAATTTTGAAATGCTCGCATTCAGGGCCAGGGATCGCGGGTGCTTAGGGGGATACTTCCTCTTTCTCTCCAGTGTTTGGGAGATGGACAACTGAACGCTTCCATGGGACAGTGTGGAGATGCTTGGTGATGGTGACGGAGGTGGTGGCGTTGCTGCCACATCCTCTGTTTGCAGGGTGGCAGGTGCCACTGTCACTCCAGAGGGGGAGGATGAGGCCGAGACTGCAGCAGAATAGAGAGCAGGAAGAGCCTGAGATCTTTCATGGTTTTTGAGGTGTTTACTCCACTGCAGATCATGCTTTGCATTTAGATGCCTGGTCATGCAGGTGGTGCTCAGGTTTAGAACATTTATGCCTCACTTCAGGCTCTGGTTGCAAACCACGTGCATCGTCAGCACATTGTCTGAAGAACTGCCACGCAAGGGAAATCCTTGGAGCTGGCTTTGGTGTGCTCAGTCCCTGGGTGCGTTGTGGGCATTAGCAGGCGTACTGGCTAGGGGATGGCCACTCTGCTTTTGCACCCTGCTCCCTCTTTTGCGGTGCGGCTGGCGCTGTGTGACCTCCACCTCTTCCTCCGAACGGCACACGTCACTCACATGACCTTGATTCCATGTGGGGTCTAGGACCTCATCATCCTCCACATCATCTTCCACCCACTCTTCACCCCTGCCCTCCTTATCGGTCTGCACACTGCAGAAAGCCACAGCAGTTTGCACCTGTGTTTCGTCATCATCAGAGATGTGCTGCGATGGTCCTCCCATGTCCACATAAGTGGAAACATAAGTGGTTGGGCATCTTTGCACTCAATCTCTTCCACTTCTGGGGCAGGGCTATGTGGACGGCCCACGGGAACCCTGCTAGCAGAGTCATCAAAAAGCATAAGAGACTGCTGCATGACTTGGGGCTCAGACTGCTTGGATGATTTGCAAGGGGTTGAGGTGAAAGATAGATGCCCATGGGCTGCAGGTGCTAACTCTGCGCTTTCAGCAGGGGACCGGGTGGGAGACAATGTGAAGGAACTGAAGGCACTATCACCCAATCTACTACCGCCTCAACTTGTTCTTGACTCACCATTTGTACACCGGTATTCAGGCCTACAAAATAACGCTGAACGTTCTGTCGCCTACGTGCACCTGAGGAAGTTGTTTGATTTGGGCGTGTAGCTGGCAAAGATCGACCACGTCCTCTCCCTGCAACAGGAGATCCACCAACACCAGCAGCACCACGACCAGGGCCACGTCCCTTATTTGATGCTCTCCTCATTCTTTGAGGTAACATAATAACATAGTTTATAAAGCCGAAAAAAGACATCTGTCCATCCAGTTCGGCCTGTTATCCTGCAAGTTGATCCAGAGGAAGGCAAAAATACCCTTCTGAAGTAAAAGCCAATTTTCCTCACTTAAAGGGGTTGTCCGGGACCAAATGTTTTTAAAAAAAACACGTTTACTCACAATGTACATCTAAGTAAAGGCCTCCATACATTTTCAGCTATTTTTGCCACTTCTATGTGGCTCCAACGGTCCCCCACTCATTGTTTATATATCTGTTTATCTTTACCTGACTTCCGGCTGCACTGCCCTGTGGGTCCTGGGGCAGCGCAACATCAGGTGGTTACAGCTGTCTCTCTGCTCCGCTGTAACTCCTCCCCCTCATCAATATTCACCTCAATTCATTCAGAAGCTCACCGGACTGGAGGGGCGGGGCTGAGCGGGTTAAGGGGCGGGGCTTAGCGGGATGTCGGCCAGCCGCTGTAACTCCGCCCCCTCATCAATATTCACCTCAATTCATTCTGAAGCTCACCGGACTGGAGGGGCGGGGCTGAGCTGGTTAAGGGGCGGGGCTTAGCGGGATGTCGGCCAGCCGCTGTAACTCCGCCCCTCATCAATATTCACCTCGATTCATTTACTGCCAGTGACGTCACCGGGCTCCCTGAGCAGCGGAAGAGGAAGCTTTGCTTGCCTGCAAGGGACCCGGTACGTCACTGAGGAGAAGAAAACAGTAACTTCCGGCCATGAATTTCAAAGATGAAAACGGGGCTGCAAAAATCAGTGACAAAGGTACTACCTGCTTGTATGTAATGTGTATGCCACACTTGTACTATTAGAGCAATGTCCCCAATCCCGGACAACCCCTTTAAGGGAAAAAATATTCCTTCCCGACTCCATTCAGGCAATCAGAATAACTCCCTGGATCAACAACCCATCTCTAGTAGATAAAGCCTGTAATATTATTACACTCCAGAAATACATCCAGGCCCCTCTTGAGTTCTTTTAGTGTACTCACCATCACTCAGGCAGAGAGTTCCATAGTCTCACTGCTCTTACCGTAAAGAATCCTCTTCTATGTTTGTGTACAAACCTTCTTTCCTCCAGACGCAGAGGATGTCCCCTCGTCACTGTAACCGTCCTGGGGATAAATAGATGATGGGAGAGATCTCTGTACATACCCCTGATATATTTATACATAGTTATAAGATCTCCTCTCAGTCGTCTTTTTTCTAAAGTGAATAACCCTTATTTTGATAACCTTTCTGGGTACTGTAGTCTATCCATTCCAGATATTCCTTTAGTTGCCTTCATCTGAACCCTCTCCAGCTCTGCTATGTCTGCCTTGTTCACAGGAGCCCAGAACTGTACACAGTACTCCATGTGTGGTCTGACTAGTGAATTGTAAAGTAGTAGGACTATGTTCTCATCACGGCATCTGTGCCCCTTTTGATGCAACCCATTATCTTATTGGCCTTGGCAGCAGCTGCCTGACACTGGTTTCTACAGCTTAGTGTGCTGTTTACCAAAATTCCTAGGTCCTTTTCCATGTCAGTGTTACCCAGTGTTTTACCATTTAGTATGTACGGGTGACTTGCATTATTCCTTCCTATGTGCATAACCTTACATTTGCCAGTGTTAAACCTCATCTGCCACTTATCTGCCCACGCCTCCAATCTATCCAGATCCCTCTGTAGCAGTATACTGTCCTCTTTCGTGTAAATTACTTTACACAGTTTAGTGTCATCTGCAAACATTGATATTTTACTATGCAAGCCTTCTACAAGATCATTAATATATATATTGAAGAGAATAGGGCCCAATACTGACCCCTGAGGTACCCCACTAGTGACAGTGACGCAATCTGAGTGTGTACCATTAATAACCACCCTCTGTTTTCTATCACTGAGCCAGTTACTTACCCACATACAGACGTTTTCTCCCAGTCCGAGCATTCTCATTTTATATACTAACCTTTTATGCGGTACAGTGTCAAATGCTTTGGAGAAGTCCAGATATACGACATCCATTGATTCGCTGCGGTCAAGTCTAGAACTTACCTCCTCATAGAAACTGATTAAATTAGTTTGACATGACCGATCCCTCATGAGGCCATGCTGATATGGCGTTATCTGCTTATTTTCATTGAGGTATTCCAAGATAGCATCTCTTAGAAAACATTCAACAGTTTAACCACAACAGATGTTAAACTTACCGGCCTATAGTTTCCGGGCTCTGTTTTTGAACCCTTTTTGAATATTGGCACCACATGTGCTAGGCGCCAATCCTGTGGAACACTCCTTGTCAGTATAGAGTCCTTAAATATCTGTCACGGCCTTTGCTGTGTGCGCCGTGGCACTTTTACCATGCTTGCTGTGGCCCTTGGCAACGTGTTGCAGTTATAACATGCAGGGGCAGTGTCACAGCCTTTGTTGTGTGCGCCGTGACATGGTTGCCACGCATGCTGTTGCCTGCGGCAATGGGTTGTTTTTTATGCTTGTTTGTGCACTTCCCCTTTAAGTTGTAGCCTCCCTCTGTCTGGTGCTGTAAGGGTTAACTCCCTGACTGGGTGTGGTCACTTGGCTTTTATCTCCTGTGGCTTCCTGGCTGGAGTCAGTTGGTACTGGAGCTCTGCTGCAGTCCAGGGTGTTCTATCTGCCCAGTCCTTGAGGGCCACCTTGTAGGACATCTATGTCATCTGCGATGTCATTCCTTTGTCTCCCTTGTTTCCTCAGTGTGCCCAACCTCACTTGTTGTATGTTTGATGTGGGTTTATGTTCAGGGTTTGTTGTACGTCTTGTTTTTTGTTACATGTCTGGGATGTTGTTGTTGTTTGTCCCTGCATGTGCGGAAGACGTTTCCCTGTGTGTGTTGTACCTCTGGAAGGGGGCTGGTTTCCAGGAGGGATGAACCATAAGTCTGTATGCAGTGCTGCCTGGGCTGCAGTGCACCCTGCTGTTTTGGGCTAAGGCAGAATCTGTAGTGCTGGATACCTGTGTGTGGTGTTGTTTGTACGGTGCCCTATTTAGTGTGTGGGCACCTGTACTTTTGCATGGGTTCCAGTCGTGGTGGCTGCGGCAGGTAAGTGTGTTTCTGGTGTTCTTACCTGCTGACTCTGTTGATGCATATTGTCTTTTCCTTTCCCTGCTGCTAGGCCATTTGAGACTCCTGTTCATCTGTGTCTGGGAAGAACAGGTCGTCTCTCCCCTGCTCCTATGTGAGGGATTATCAGGGCGACTCAGGGCCAAAGGTATCCTGGTATGAGCAGTCCTACCATCCAGGTCCGCTCATACGGTGAGGAGTAAGGGTGAGGGTTAGGGACGCTTTAGGAGGTGACCTGCTCCCTGATTCCGGTGTCCTGGCCTAGCTGCTTCCCCTTTATACCTGACATTGTACGGTGGGGGGTTTTCCCCTTTCCCCACCGTGACAATATCAGAAGGTCACCCACCGAACTAACAGACGAAGTATCAATATTAATTTCCCTGTCACGTATGCAATGCAGGTGTACCTCACACATATATTGGGTAAATGTCACCCACCGAACTAACAGACGGATTAACTATATTTATTTCCCTGTCAGGTATGCAATGCAGGTGTAACTCACAGCAAGAATAGGAATATGTCACTCGCCAATCTAACAGATGGATTAACTATATTAATTTCCCTGTCACGTATGCAGTGCAGGTGTACCTCACACAGAAATTGGGTATATTTCACCCACCGAACTAACAGACGGATAAACTATATTAATTTCCCTGTCAGGTATGCAGTGCAGGTGTACCTCACAACAAGAATGGGAATATGTCACCCACCAATCTAACAGACGGATTAACTATATTAATTTCCCTGTCAAGTATGTAGTGCAGGTGTACCTCACCCAAAAAATGGGAATATGTCACCCACCAAACTAACAGACAGATGGTGGTTTGAACCCACAAAAAAATCGCTATAGGTCACCCACAGAATTAACAGTCAGATTAATTATGATATTTCTGTGTCAGGGGTTCAAAGATGGTGCATTGCACCCACAAAAGATCGCTATAGATCACCCACAGAATTAACAACCAGATTTATTAATTTATTTCTTTGTCAGGGGTGCAAAGCTGGTGTATAGCACCCATAAAAAATTCACTATAGGTCACCGACAGAAGAAATAGCCAGATGAGATTCCTAACACTCTCCCTCACTTCAGCTGCCCGCTTCCTGTCCCTGCACTACTCAGAGCTGATGGGCGCTGCTACACGTGATCCAGCTTCTATAGAGGCTGAGTCACATGATGCACCGGCCAATCACAGCAATGCCATTACTAGGCATGGCTGTGATGGCTTCTAAGTGCCCACAGCTTAAAAGCTTGTTGATTGGCTGCCCTACAGCCTTTCAGCAAGCTTTATTAAATGAATAAGAACCACAACCTCTCTCTTCTTCACAGATGCTTCCCAGAGTTCCATGCCCTAGATGCCTCTGACGGTTCTTAACTTACAACACCATGGGGGTTGGTTAAGACACCCCTGATAATACCTATTAATTTATTGTGTTTTATGTTGTTATTTTTCTGTTTTTAATCTTTTAAGACAGGTGGTCATGCTATTGCCTTTGGTGCCTCATCATTTTCAGGTAACCTAAATGTGCAAGCCTTTGCAGATAAAACAAAAAAAAAAGTTAGACTTTGTACATTGGATATGCAGCTTCTTCCAGCATAATTAAAATATAGAAATGTATGCATACTTACTTCAATTTTGCATGTCTCCTTTTAAACTGTATGCAATCAACTTTTCAATTCACAGTTCATTCATCTCAGAGGGCTGAAAGAAGAGACTAGAAAATATGATACTTTTCCATCAAAATCAATTGGGAAGTTAGATGGAACAGCAAACTAGTTGCCTTAGAAATGCACACAAACAATTTCCTTTTGTTACAACTTCTAAGAGGCAATTATCCCACAAAATAATTGCTGTCTCTTATCTTCGAGGGAGCAAAATTTTCAAAGTATGAGGATATGGTCTGGAGATCTGGACTCAATGGCTTGTCATCACTTACATGTACGGGGGTTAGGAGACCACCTAAGAGAAGTTGAAGTCTCAGTCATGTCTTGATTAACTGAATTACCACTGCTGATACCAATATGTAACTGAATATAGCAAAAGTTATATGGACGTATCCAGTTGTGATACATGAAAACCACCATAGTCTAAACAAAACCATCCTTGTCCATAGGAATGATCTTATTACAGCAATTTCTCCTAGAGGAGATTAAGGTGAAGTCCATCTGTTATGCAACAAGCATTGAACAGCTGTGTAAATCAGCATGATATATATTTTTCCTAATGCCAGCAAATACTACATGAAACTGTATATCTAACGCTTCCTCTAGAGAATTTTTGATGAAAAGCTCCTATCCTTCATTCTATTTTTCATGGCAGACAGTTGGTTTCTGTACATCGGGAAATTGAAAATTCCTCAAAAATAAAAACAGAAGGTTTAGATAAAATCTATGCTCAAAATGTACAGGGATATTTTTCTCTGAATAGAAGTATTCTAACGTTAAATGGACAGAAACAAAATTGGAAAAAAGGCAAAGAAAAATAATAGATTAATTAAGGTACAATCAACTGTAAAAATAATGTAATGGGGCTTCTAAAGTAAATCATTGTTCACTTCCAAACCTTTTAAAAATGGAAAATGAAATTCTAAATATGTATATATAAAAATAGATGTTTGCTATGGAGTGCAGAACAGTACAGCCTTGAAAGTAAGTCACAGACCTTTTTCAGCCTGCCATTTAATTCAAATAATTTGTATTCAAAATTGACCTTTCAAATTTGGAAATTCAAAAAAAAATCACAATTTAACCCTTTCAGCCCTGGAAGTTTTTTTGTTTTTGCCTTTCTGGGGCCATTTGCCTTTCTGTTCCTGCCATTCTGGGGCCATAACTTTTTTATTTTTCTGTTCACATAGCCGTATGAGGGCTTGTTTTTTGTGGAACAAGTTACACTTCCACTATTTAATGTTGCATATGATTAGAGATGAGCAAATCGAATCCATTGAAGTGGAATTCGATCCGAATTTCAGGATAAATTAAATTTGCCGTGAAGCAGAATTTCCTCGTACTTCGTGGTAGCAAATCGATTTAACCTGAAATACTTACCCCCTCCGTTTGCTTGCGACGGGCCGGCCGCAGCCATTTTGATTGAAGATCTCTGTCGAAATCCTGTGCGTGGTGACGTATGACATCACCGTGCCGTCCGGCGTGACAACGTCATCTCGAGCTGCTCAAGATTTCGTGCAAGATCTTTAAGCAAGATGGCGGCAGCCGGCATATCGCGAGCAAATGGAGGCGGTAAGTATGGTTTAATTTTTTCTTTCTGTTAATTTTAAACTCTATTATCGCAGCTCCCTGTCATTGCACCCGCTACTTACAAAAAATGTGCTTTGTGACAAAGTAATTTGTTACAAAGCAAATTTTTTTGTAAAATTCGCCGAAGCAGCCGAATCAAATTTTCCAAAAGTTCACTCATCTCTACATAATATAGTGGGGAGCTAGAAAAAAAATGTCAAATGGTGTGAAATTTAAAAAAAGAAACCCAATTCCATAACAGTTTTATGCGTTTTGTTTGCCAGTTTCTTTTATTCTCCAGGTCAGAACGATTGTGGTGATGCCACATATGTAAGTTTTTCTTGTGTATTTATACTGAAAAAAAAACTTGAGAAAAACATTTTTATTTTCGTCGCCATATTCTGACCCCTATAATTTTTATTTAGTTATGTATATGCAGCTGTGTAGGGTTTTATTTTTGAAGTGCAATATGTACTTTTGATTGATACCATTTTGGCGTGTGTACAACCTTTTTATAATTTTTTTTATAATATGTTTAATACATTTTTTTATCATTTTTAAAATATTTTTTTTAATAATTTTTTGAATCTTTTTTAAAAAATTTTTTTTTACATTTTTGTAGAAGGAGAAGAGAACGAAGGAACCGCGAAATGGCGAAGTTCCCATTTAGACTTTTTTCCCTTTTGCTATTTTCTGTATGGGATAAATATTTTCATATTTTAATAGTACGGGCATTTTTGCATGCAGGGATGCCCATGATGTATATATTTTTTATTTTTTATGTTTTTTTATTTTTATTTTAGGGAAAGGGGGGTAATTTGAATTTTTATATTTTTTCTAATTTTTTTTAAAATATGTTTAAAAACATTTTTTTGCACTTTTTATTTATAATTTCCATAGTAAATTATAACAAGCAGTCATTAGATTGCTTCTTTCATTGGCATTGGAGTCTATGGGGATTATGCTATGTTCCTATGGACCCCTGCCACAGACAGGGGCTCCATAGGAACTAATGTGCAGCACCCTGTTGTCACACAGGAGGACAGGGGCTGCCGCACACTACATCCGGGTCCCCCGATCCAGCATGCGCTTCTGGGTTTTAGCGTGTCCAGATGCTGTGGTCACGTTTGACCATGGCATCGGAAAGGTTAAAAGTCAATTTAAAAAATCAGTTTTGAATAACTAGTTTCTAAAATGTGGTAATTTATGGGTAGTTTCTACTATGTAAGCCCCACAAAGTACCTTCATAACTGAACTGGTCCTTAAAAAAAGTGGGTTTTGGAAATGTTCTTACATTTTAAGAATTGCTTCTACAATTCTAAGCCTAAGTGTCATATGTGTGTGTGAATAGGGTGTCATCTATGTGGTGTGTGTGAATAGGATGTCATGTGTATAAGGTGTTGTGAGTGTGAATAGTGTGTTATCTATACAGTGTGGTGTGCGTGTGTATAGGGTGGGCATTACTAATACCCTGACGAAGGCACGCCAAAACGCGCGTTGGGGTAGCGACATCCTGGTCGGTCCACTCCTGGTCTGTTTGAGGTGAGGTCTTGCTTTATTGCCATTCCCGGTCCTTATCCATTTACTCATTTATCTGTACATTTGATTTTTGTATGGCCGGACGTCTAGATCCAGCCTCCTGCTGGACTCTGTCATCATTTTTTCTGACCCACCTATTTATTATATATTAGAGTTGTCTGCGGGCAGTTTACTTATTCTATTCACACTGTTTTCCCGCTGACATCTCATATACTTTACTATCCAGACCGGAGTGGTCCTCCCAGGGTGACGCTCTTTTTCTCCTCCCTGCTTCCCCCTCCTTTTGTTCCCCCGCATTTTTATATGTATTTTATATTTGTCTTATTCCAATAAAGGATTTCTTACATTTAGTACCTGGCGCTTTGGCTCCTTTTTCTTTGTTTTTTCTAATACCAGGAGGCATAGCAACTATTATGGGTGCACAGAGAGGGTGTAACTACTCTGAGTAGGCACAATGTGAGCATAACTACTGTGAGGGGGCATAATGTTGGCATAACTTTTGTGAGGGGTAATAATGTGGGCATAACTACTTTGAAGGGGTGCAATGAGAGCATAAATACTGTGAGGTGGCACAGTGTGGCATAATTACTGTGAGGGAACACAATATGGGCAAAACTACTATGAGGGGCACAATATACATAGTACATAAGTACATAAGGCCGAAAAAAGACATTTGTCCATCCAGTTCGGCCTGTTATCCTAATGTGTGGGCATAACTATTGTGAAGGAGCACAAAGTGGGCATAACTTCTATGAAGGGGCGCAATGAGGGCATAACTACTGTGAGGGGGGCACAATAAGGGCATAATTACTGTGGAGAGGGCACAATGAGGGCATAACTACTGTGGAGGGGGCACAATGAAGGTATATCTACAGTATGGGGGAAAAATGTGGGCATAACTACTGTAAAGTGGCGCAACTACTGTTCAGGGGTGCAATGAGGGCATATCCACTGTGAGGGGGGCACAATAAAGGTGAGTGGGTTAGGCCTTAACCGTGCTAGAGCTAAGCCCAGCTCGGCTGCCCCTACTCCTGCCGTGCGAGTATCTCCCACCCTGCATTTTTTCTCCACGCTGCAGGAAGACAAAAGCATTGCCTTGTACAAGAGCAAAATAAGACGTGGGCAGGCAAACACTAAAGTAGGCACCAATAGTTCTTTTGTACCACATGAACCTGCATTACCCCACCCAGAGGGCAAACAGAGGTGTCTGACAGCCACTCCCAGTCCCCCTTGCGCCAGCCAGGTCGCATCCATGAGGCACCACCCCGGCAACAAGGCCATGTCCTTTTGACACCCCCCACGTTTGTGTCGGCCTGGCTGCCACACTAGGCACTTATCTGCCTCCTCCTCCTCCATGGACATGTTCCCGTCCCCAGCAACTGGGCACAGGGTTGCGCACACTACCCCTCCTTCATATCACATGTGTCAGGTCAAGCATTGACAGGCAGTGTTGGAGCTCATTGGCCTGGGAGAGAGTAGCCAGCAAGCAGTTGCTCGAGTACAACATCCCGCTGGCTGTCACCCTACCGACTTCAGTTAGGCAAGGTGGTCAGCAGCAATGGGCACAAAATCCTGGCCACCCTGAACCTGGGCGAAATAACACATTCAAGGTGCATGTCATCAACCTAGTGGTGCAGCACTTTCTAAATAAGTAGACTGGCTTGTGCAAGGTGCTGGCAAAATCCAGGAGACTGTCCAAGCACTTCAAATGCTCTCCTGGACCTACAGCAACAGAACAGCCTGTTGCTACACCGCGTAATCCACTACGTTCCAACTCGCTGGAATTTGACATTGCACATGCTCAAATGTCTGTACAAGCAGCAGAAAGCTGTGAATGATTTTGTCATGCACTAGACAGCCTCAGCAGCAGGGAGCATGTGTTGCTTCAAGGTCAGGCAGTGGCAGCTCATCCGAGACACCTGTCGGTTGCTGACGCCCTTCGAGGAGACCACAAAGTTTGTCAGCAAAGACAACTGCGGCATGAACAACGTCATCTCTCTCATATTTTTCTTAGAACAGACGCTGACGCTCATGCAGCTTTGGACTATGGTGACGCATCTTGCTGTCCGCCCTATATCTGTTGGGGTCACACAAAGGGAATGTGCCATGGAGGAGGATGACGAAGATTGGGAAGATGCCACTGCAAGAGGAGGAGTCGGAGATGGATGAGCAAAAGGACAATGATGAGGATGGCACCAGCAAAGACACCCAATGGTCTCATTTGGGGGCAGACATAAAGCAGTCTGATGATTACTGGATAGCCATGATTTTAGACCCTTACTTCCAAAGAAAAATGGGGGAATGTTTTCGTCTGGCAGAAAGGGAGGACAAATTAGGTTACTACCAGGAAACACTGTGTATGCAGCTTACGGTGAACAGACACCTGCCACCAGCATTTCTGAAAAGGAGGCCACCGTCCAGCCCCTGCAGAGTCACCCCCCTTAGGCTGCCACGAGCATCAGAAGTAGCAGCAGCCTTTCAGCCTCCTCAAGATTAGTGTTGAGTGCGAATTTTAACTGCGAATGTCGCCACTATCGGCACTTAGCAACATCTCTAGCAACCAATAGGAAAGTTGCCTACCCCCTAGTGTTGATCGCAAATATTCTAATTGCAATTTTTTATCGCGAATATATAACATTGCCGATGTTCACAATCAAGAAAATAATGACTTGAGTTCACAAATTCTCTTATTTGCGAATTTATGGCGACTATTCGGCCCAAAATTTGCAAAATATCGCGAATTTGAATATTGCCTATGCCGCTCAACACTACTCAAGATGATGGAGCAATTTTTCCACATGCCGCGCCCGGCTGAGGCTAGTCAGCAAGCCTACAGCTCCTGCCTCAACGCCCAGGTTTAGGCCTACCTAAACTATGGCCAGTCTCTGCAGTTATCTTCTTTCTTGCCCTGCTTCGAGTGTTTATATATATATATATATATATATATATATTTATTTTATTTAGTTTTTTTTTTGTTTATTTTAAAGAGAGATGGCTAATATGTGTTTATTGTAATTTATTTTGTTCCAATACATTTTTATTAGTGTTGATCAAGCACCAAAGTGCTCGTGTGCTCTGGCCGAACACATCGGAATGCTTGGGTTCTCTACCAAGCATAATGGAAGTCAATGGGAGAACCCCAGGCACCCCTGCTCGGAAGAGGAGAGAGTGTCTGGTTCACAAAAAAAGGTTGGAAATTGATGGAAAAACCAACAAAATGGTTTGGAAACAGCATTAAGAGGATGGCTGGATGCGTCTTGGACTCCTATTATCTATGACATACAATAGACAACTACACAAAGGCTATATGCCAAAAGCCAGGTATGTGGAAGCCAACAATCTATCCATGAGACAGATAACAATCAGCATACCTTACAATGGCAGCCTTGTGCACTATGAGACATTCCAAACCAGCTCTCATCTGACTGAGAGCCAGTAAGCCTCGAAGTTGCTTCACATCTGTTGGATTGCTTGGGTGGACCTGCACACCTAGATCAATATCATTAGGGTGACAAAAAGTTTTCTGATTGTCCTAACATAATATTCAATAACCTTTATATACAGTTTTGTCATGTAAAAACTCATTTGCATAAATATGGGCATATGGGAAAGACATGCAGATAAGTAGAATCTGCCTTGTTTTTCAGCTGAAAAAAACATTTGCATGGAAAATTCGCGATCTACTCTACTCATGAACAGCGCCATCTTTTGGATTCATAGTCTTGTCATAAGACTATGAAACCAATAGTTGGCGCTGTTCATGATTCATTTCCATCAATTTCTGACCTTTTCCTGTGAACCAGACACCCTCTCTTCTTCAGAGCAGGGGGTGCCTGGTTTGATGCTCAGGTCTTAAATTGACTTTCATTGTATTAAATTGTACTCGAGCACCCGCAGTATTCGGCCGAGCACTGTAATGTGCCGAGCATTGCAATGCTGAAGCCGAACAGCAGTTCGGCTGAGCATGATCGTTCAACACTAATTTTTGTGATTATTAAATAAATTAGGCTTATATTGTTTTCCCAATGTCCTGGTAATGGGAGATTAATCTGTAGAAACCAGTGCATTGCACATTCATACTAATGAAGGTTTTTTAGCTACAGAAATTATTACCATAAACAACAGTGTACTTTGTAGCACATCTGATAAGGCTTCTGTCTCTCAAGCAGGTAGTTCTGTGTTAAAATCTCTTTAATAACAGTTTAAAAGAAGAAACAAGAAAAAATGTAAATATACAGGGATATCCTCATACACTCAACCACGAAAAGAGAGAGCCAAAAATATCACATAATTTTAATAGTGCAAAATTACAAATATATTAAAAATAGTAGTACTGCTGTATATTATTGAAGGTAAAAGCATCCCAACAAAACTGAGAGCACCCTGGTGGTGCAATACACACACTGTGTCACAATGGATATGTACCAAAAAGATCCAAAATAAATAATATACAGGGTGGACCATTTATATGGATACACCTTAATAAAATGGGAATGGTTGGTGATATTAACTTCCTGTTTGTGGCACATTAGTATATGTGAGGGGGGAAACTTTTCAAAATGGGTGGTGACCATGGTGGTCATTTTGAAGTCGGCCATTTTGAATCCAACTTTTGGTTTTTTCAATAGGAAGAGGGTCATGTGACACATCAAACTTATTGGGAATTTCACAAGAAAAACAATGGTGTGCTTGGTAACTTTATTCTTTCATGAGTTATTTACAAGTTTCTCTTTGTTTACAGCCATTGACATGTCGCCAAGGTTAACACGTAGGAGTGGATAGAAATTGTGTTGATGTCTGGTGAACGCAGTAACCGGGTCATTGCAGCAGATTTCAATGCAAGACACCCTACAAGACCACCAATCTCCCATGCAACAGTTAGCAAACTGCTTGCTAAGTTTCGTGAAACTGGTTCAGTGTTGGATTTGCCAAAATGTGGACGCATGAAATCTGTCTCTAATGAAGAAACATCAGTGGCTGTCCTAGCTTCATTCAGCAAGAGCCCACAGCGTAGCACTCACCGCATGTCACTGGAGAGTGGCATTAGTCGAACATCCCTTCGGCGAATATTAGCTACTCACAAATGGCACCCTTACAAACTCCAGCTACTGCAGCATCTCAACGAGGATGACCCAGATCGGCGCACTGAATTTGCAGAATGGGCAAAACAAAAATTGGAACAGGATCCTCAGTTTACGCAGAAGATTTTGTTCAGTGATGAGGCAAACATTTATGTGAATGGTGAAGTTAACAAACAAAACCACCGCTGTTGGTCTGACACTAACCCACATTGGATAGATCCCTCCAAGACTGTTGGAACAAAAAAATTGATGGTATGGTGTGGTATATGGGGTACAAAGATAGTGGGGCTATTCTTCATCAATGGAAACCTCAAGGCCACTGGATATGCGAAATTGCTACATGATGATGTGTTTCCCTCTTTATGCACTGAAGCTGGCACGTTCCCTGAGTTTTTCCAGCAAGATGGTGCACCACCACATTTTGGGTGTCAGGTCCGAGCATTCCTAGATGAACAGTTTCCTGGAAAGTGGATTGGTCATCTTGGGCCAGTTGAATGGCCCCCAAGGTCTCCCGATCTGACCCCCTTAGACTTTTATCTTTGGGGTCATCTGAAGGCAATTGTCTATGCTGTGAAGATACGAGATGTGCAGCACCTGAAACTACGGATACTGGAAGCCTGTGCTAGCATTTCTCCTGCGGTGTTGCTATCAGTGTGTGAAGAGTAGGAGAAGAGGGTTGCATTGACAATCCAACACAATGGGCAGCACATTGAACACATTTTATAAGTGGTCAGAAACTTGTAAATAACTCATGAAAGAATAAAGTTATGTTAAAACCAAGCACATCATTGTTTTTCTTGTGAAATTTCCAATAAGTTTGATGTGTCACATGACCCTCTTCCTATTGAAAAAACAAAAGTTGGATTCAAAATGTCCGACTTCAAAATGGCCACCATGGTGACCGCCCTTCTTGAAAAGTTTCCCCCCTCACATATACTAATGTGCCACAAACAGGAAGTTAATATCACCAACCATTCCCATTTTATTAAGGTGTATCCATATAAATGGCCCACCCTGTACAACAAACACAAAATAGAAACAGATATAAATCTGATATGTAAATAAACTGTAAGTCACTAAAATTATTGGATAAAGTGGTCACTAAATACCAATGATGACAGCCACGCATATACCATTATTAAGTAATACATGCAAATACCACAATAATATATATGATATTTGCACACAGAAAGAACCCCAAATAGGGAAACCACAAAGTAAGGAAAGCCTAAGGTAAGAAATAATCCTATAAACACATACCCTGAGACAGCATGAAAGTGTGGCGTTGCATCGCCAGGAACAAAGTCCACCTCGACACGCGTTTCACTTGCTGTCTTTGTCAGGAGGTGTATTCAGTTAAAAAAGCCAGGCATATGTAGGCCCCTATTCTAGTACGTCTAATTAAGCCCCCATTAAGCTCACCTGTGACATGCAAAGCCGCGCAACAGCATGGTGATGCGCTCTACAGGTCTGCACCCACTCCAAAGCGTGCTTCCGGGTCATGTGACATCCGATGTGATCTGGACCGCACGCCAATCTGGTGCCAGTGGAACGCAGCGCACCAGTGATGTGCATCTGTGCATAAAAGGAAATGAGCCGTACAATGTGTGTAGAAAGAATATATCAAAACCTAATCTAAGTGTAAGCAAAACATGTAGCGTGGCATGGCGAATTATGCATATGATGAATGTGTGACGTGAAACAATACTAAATCACATAGATACATGATATAATAAAGTGCCAATTCATAAAAATGCATAATTACAAATAAACAGGTGAAACTCTGAAAATTAGAATATCGTGCAAAAGTCCATTTGTTTCAGTAATGCAAATTAAAAGGAATTGCATTAATGCAGCTTAAAATTAGAATTTTGTGAAAAGGTTCAATATTTTAGGCTCAAAGTGTCACACTCTAGTCAGCTAATTAATCTATACACCCTGAGCAAAGGGTACCTCAAAATTGAGACTTTGGGGTTTCATAATCATCCAAATTATAACAAATAAAGGCTTGAAATATCTCGCCTTGCATGTAATGAGTCTATCTCATATACTGTATTAGTTTTACCTTTTAAATTGCATTGCTGAAATAAAGGAACTTTGCACGATATTCTAATTTCTTTCGAGTTTCACCTGTATATGATTACAAAATAAATATAAATATATATTATATACAGGTGCAACTCGAAAAAATTAGAATATCATGCAAAGTTCATTTATTTCAGTAATGCAACTTAAAAGGTGAAACTAGACTCATTACATGCAAAGCGATATATTTCAAGCCTTTATTTGTTATAATTTGGATGATTATGGCTTACAGCTTATGAAACCCCAAAGTCACAATTTTGAGGTACCCTTTGCTCAGGGGGTATGGATTAAATAGCTGACTAGAGTGTGATACTTTAAGCCTAGAATATTGAACCTTTTCACAAAATTCTAATTTTAAGCTGCATTAATGCAATTCCTTTTAATTTGCGTTACTGAAATAAATAGACTTTTGCACGATATTCTAATTTTTTGAGTTTCACCTGTATATATCCTCATACACTGTCAGAATGCTAACAGTGTTTGGGGGTAACCCCAAAGATTACTCTATATATGGAAATAGCCATGTATGGAGTTAGGCAGAGCAGGAGTGGATACAAACTTCTCAATAAAAGAGAACATAAATAGAGTTGAGCGGACACCTGGATGTTCGGGTTCGGCAGGTTCAGCCGAACTTGAAAAAAAAAATTCGGGTTCGGGACCCGAACTTGACTCCAAACCCAAACCCCATTGAAGTCCATGGGGACCCGAATTTTTGAGTACTAAAATGGCTGTAAAAATGTCATGGAAAGAGCTAGAGGGCTGCAAAAGGCAGCAAAATGTGCTTAAGAGCATGGCAAATGCTCTGCAAACAAATGTGGATAGGGAAATGAATTAAAAAAACATAAAAGACCTTAAAAAAATTTAAATTAGGAATGATGTAGGAGGAAGAGGTTGAGGAGGCGGTGAATGGGTGGATGTGGCCGTGTAGGCTCACGTGGCGGTCTAGATGGAAGCGGCGGCGAAGGAGGAATAGGTAGCCAACACAGATGTGTGTTATTTAGCATTTTTACATAGGGGTAGCCCCCAAAATATTGGGACATATAAAAAAAAAAAAGGAATAAGTGCACTTTAGTACAAGGATGGATGGTTGAGGCTGTTAGAACTGTCTATTCTGCACAACAGACAAGTCCTGAGGGATCCAAGCCTGGTTCATTTTAATGAACGTGAGCTTATCCATGTTGGCTGTGGACAGGCGGCTGCGTCTGTCTGTAATGACGCCTCCTGCCGTGCTACATACACGTTCAGAGAGTTACTGGCTGCAGGGCAGGCCAGCACCTCCAAGGCATACAGGGCAAGCTCTGGCCATGTGGACAATTTGGAGACCCAGAAGTTGAATCGGGCAGAATCATCAGTCACTACGTGTAGGCGTGTGCACAGGTGCTGTTCCACCATGTTCAAATGCTGCCTCCTGCTAACACGCTCCATATCAGCAGTTGGGGCCGGTTGTTGCGGCGAGGTGACAAAGCTTTTCCACATGTCGGCCATGCTAACCCTGCCTTCTGAGATGCTGGCGCTGACACAGCTGCGTTGGCGACCTCTTCCTCCTCCCCTGCCTTCGCCTTGTTCTTCCACTTGTCCCCCGGCGTCAGTCGGGAATGCTCTCAGAAGCGCATCTACCAGCGTGCGCCTGTTGTCGCGCATCTTCCGATCACGCTCCAGTAAGGAAAATAAGGACTGCACATTGTCTTTGTAACAGGGATCCAGCAGGGTGTCGTTGCGCAGGCACTGCAGCATGTAGTCGCTCATTTGTGCCAGGCTGCCCAGAGGTAAGGACAAGCTGTCCTCTGTGGGAGGCGTATCGTCTGCGTCCTCCGTATCCCCCCAGCCATGCACCAGTGATGGGCCCGAGCTGCGTTGGATGCCACCCCGCTGTGAACATGCTTCATCCCCATCCTCCTCCTCCTCCTTGTCCTCCAGTAGTGGGCCCTGGCTGGCCAAATTTGTACCTGGCCTCTGCTGTTGCAAAAATCCTCTTTCTGAGCCACTTCTAAAAGACTGGCCTGAAAGTGTTAGAGATGACCCCTCTTCCTCCTCCTCATCCTGGGCCACATCCTCTTCCATCATCGCCCTAAGTGTTTTCTCAAGGAGACATAAAAGTGGTATTGTAACGCTGATAACGGCGTCATCGCCACTGGCCATGTTGGTGGAGTACTCGAAACAGCGCAACAGGGCACACAGGTCTTGCATTGGAGGCCCAGTCATTGGTGGTGAAGTGGTGCTGTTCCGCAGTGCGACTCACCCGTGCGTGCTGCAGCTGAAACTCCACTATGGCCTGCTGCTGCTCACACAGTCTCTCCAGCATGTGCAAGGTGGAGTTCCACCTGGTGGGCACGTCTCATATGAGGCGGTGAGCGGGAAGGCCGAAGTTACGCTGTTGAGCAGACAGCCGAGCGGCGGCAGGATGAGAACGCCGGAAGCGTGCACAGACGGTCCGCACTTTACGCAGCAGCTCTGACATGTCGGGGTAGTTGTGAATGAATTTCTGCACCACCAAATTCAGCACATGCGCCAGGCAAGGGATGTGCGTCAAACCGGCTAGTCCCAGAGCTGCAACGAGATTTCGCCCATTATCGCACACCACCATGCCGGGCTTGAGGCTCACTGGCATCAACCACTCGTCAGTCTGTTGTTCTATACCCCGCCAAAACTCCTGCGCGGTGTGGGGCCTGTCCTCCAAACACATCAGTTTCAGAACGGCCTGCTGACGTTTACCCCTGGCTGTGCTGAAGTTGGTGGTGAAGGTCTGTTGCTGACCGGGTGAGGAGGTGGTAGAAGAGGAGGAGGAAGCCGAGTAGGAAGAGGAGGCAACAGGAGGAAAAGAATGATGCCCTGCGATCCTTGGCGACGGAAGGACGTGCGCCAAACAGCTCTCCACCTGGGGCCCAGCCGCCACTACATTTACCCAGTGTGCAGTTAGGGAGATATAGCGTCCCTGGCCGTGCTTACTGGTCCACGTATCTGTGGTTAGGTGGACCTTGCCACAGATGGCGTTGCGCAGTGCACACTTGATTTTATCCGATACTTGGTTGTGCAGGGAGGGCATGGCTCTCCTGGAGAAGTAGTGGCGGCTGGGAACGACGTACTGTGGGACAGCAAGCGACATGAGCTGTTTGAAGCTGTCCGTCTCCACCAGTTTAGAACTGCTGGCATTCAGGGCCAGGGATCGAGGGTGGCTAGGTGGGAATTTACGCTTTCTCTCAAAGGTTTGTGAGATGAAGAGCTGAACGCTTCCGTGTGACATGGTGGAGATGCTTGGTGACTGAGGTGGTGTTGTTGGTGGCACATCCTCTGTTTGCTGGGCAGCAGGTGCCAATGTTCCTCCAGAGGCGGAGAAAGAGGCAGAGGCTACAGCAGAAGAGGGAGGAGGAGAGGCCTGAGCCCTTTCTTGGTTTTGAAGGTGCTTACTCCACTGCAGCCCATGTCTCGCATGTAGATGCCTGGTCATGCAGGTTGTGCTAAGGTTCAGAACGTTAATGCCTCGCTTCAGGCTCTGAATGCACAGCGTGCAAACCACACGGGTCTTGTCGTCAGCACATTGTGTGAAGAAGTGCCATGCCAGGGAACTCCTTGAAGCTGCCTTTGGTGTGCTCGGTCCCTGGTGACGGTGGCCAGTAGCAGGCGAACTGTTTTGGCGACGGCTGCTCTGCTTTTGCACCCTGCTCCCGCTTTTGCTACGCTGTTGGCTCGGTCTCACCACTGCCTCTTCCTACGAACTCTGAAAGTCAGTGGCACGACCTTCATTCCATGTGGGGTCTAGGACCTCATCGTCCCTCACCCAGTCTTCCTCCCTGACCTCCTTTTCGGTCTGCACACTGCAGAAAGACGCAGCAGTTGGCACCTGTGTTTCGTCATCATCAGAGACGTGCTGAGGTGGTATTCCCATGTCCTCATCAGGAAACATAAGTGGTTGTGCGTCAGTGCATTCTATGTCTTCCACCCCTGGGGAAGGGATAGGTGGATGCCCTTTGGAAACCCTGTCAGCAGTGTCTTCAAACAGCATAAGAGACTGCTGCATGACTTGAGGCTCAGACAGGTTCCCCGATATGGGTGATGTGACAGACTGATGGGCATGGGTTTCAGGCGCCACCTGTGTGCTTTCTGCAGAAGACTGGGTGGGAGATAATGTGAACGTGCTGGATCCACTGTCGGCCACCCAATTGACTAGCGCCTGTACTTGCTCAGGCCTTACCATCCTTAGAACGGCATTAGGCCCGACCAAATATCGCTGTAGATTCTGGCGGCTACTGGGACCTGAGGTAGTAGGTTCAGTAGGACGTGTAGCTGTGGCAGAACAGCCACGTCCTCTCCCTGCACCAGAGGCTCCACCAACACCACCACCACGACCATGACTGCATCCCTTATTAGATGTTTGCCTCATAGTTAGCGTTCACAAAGCAAAGCAAAAAGTGGTTAAGTCTGTTAAAAATAATTAACCGCCAATAAAAACCCTTTTTTTTACTCTATATGACAGCGGTATTTGTGGCCTAAATTTCACAGTAACTTATGCATGTCTAATCCCAGATGTGCAGTATATCAGAGGGTTTTTTCACCCCAGAAAGTACAAAGCCGTGTTTCTGGCCTAAATGTGACAGTCACTTATGCACGTCTTATCCCAGATTTTGCAGTATATTAGAGGGTTTTTCACCCCAGTAAGCACAAAGCCGTATTTCTGGCCTAAATGTGACACTCACTTATACACGTCTAATCCCAGATGTGCAGTATATTAGAGGGTTTTTTCACCCCAGTAAGCACAAAGCCGTATTTCTGGCCTAAATGTGACAGTCACTTATGCACGTCTAATCCCAGATATGCAGTATATCAGAGGTTTTTTTCACCCCAGTAACCAAAAAGCCGTATTTCTGGCCTAAATGTGACACTCACTTATGCACGTGTAATCCCAGATGTGCAGTATATTAGAGGGTTTTTTCACCCCAGTAACCAAAAAGCCGTATTTCTGGCCTAAATGTGACAGTCACTTATGCACGTGTAATCCCAGATGTGCAGTATATTAGAGGGTTTTTTCACCCCAGTAACCAAAAAGCCGTATTTCTGGCCTAAATGTGACACTCACTTATGCACGTCTAATCCTAGATATGCACTATATGAAACAGATGTTTTTTTTTCACCCCAGTATGCCCCAGTATGAGAAAGTCGTATTTGTGGCCTAAATTTCACAGTCACTTATGCATGTCTAATCCCAGATGTGCAGTATATCAGAGGGTTTTTTCACCCCAGTAAGCAAAAAGCAGTATTTCTGGCCTAAATGTGACACTCACTTATGCACGTCTAATCCTAGATGTGCACTATATGAAAAAAAGTGTTTTTTTAACCCCAGTAAGCAAAAAGCGGTATTTCTGGACTTGCAGACATGCAGATATCATGTGCTGGTGCACTATCGTTGCATAAAATGGCTGCCGATTATGTATTGATATTGACAAACTGAAGTAAAAAAAGTTCGTTTTCAGCAGTAGTTGGCTCAGGGCAGGCTTAAAAAATTGTGCACTGCACCCACAAAACACATTTGCTGTAGATCGCTGAGTAAAAAAGTAAAAAAGCAGTTCATAAGATTTCTCCCTGATCTCTCCCTCACAGCAGCTGCAGCCTCTCCCTACACTAATCCGAGCAGAGTGACGGCTGGCGCAACGTAACTCCAGCTTAAATAGAGGCTGGGTCACATGCTGCAGTTGGCCAATCACAGCTATGCCAATAGTAGGCATGGCTGTGATGGCCTTTTGGGGCATAGTATGATGCTTGCTGATTGGCTGCTGTGCACCGAACACCGAACCCGAACCCAAACTTTTACGTAAATGTTCGGGTTCGGTTCCGGGTGCCGAAAAACCTAAAGTTCGGTACGAACCCGAACTTTACAGTTCGGGTTCGCTCAACTCAAAACATCAACGCACTTCATATGAAGGACAGTTGGCCCACCAGCATTTCCCAGTAAGGTACTCTGCCAATACGCTGAAAAAGTAAAGAAAAACAGAAAACCAAACGCAAGAAGACAGAGACTAAGGTCTAATCAGTATGGTACTAAACTGAGATCTTGGGCATCTGGCATAATCTAGGAAGACAGGGATTAACACTTTAGAGTTCTGGTTAGGTGCTACCTTGTTTTCCCACAGGTTTAGTTAAGATCAATACACTCTCTTAGTCAAGGACTTTGTATACTCAAGCTAACCAGTAGGATGACATAGCAGAACAGCAAACCTAAGGACATAGTACAGGTGCAGTAGTCAGAAGAGTGGTCAGGCAATCTCTACAGGGCAATGTTATAAAAGCAGTTTCTTCTTTATTGCAGCAAATTTACAGAGCTTCAGTACAAAATACAGTGAACTAGAACTTACATGTTTCAGATGAAATCCATCCTTTATCATTCAATGGCTATGATTAATGATGTTTCTCATCAGAAACAGGTGAGCGAGTTCTAGTTCACTGTAATTCGGACTGGACCTTTGTGGATATGCTGAAATAAAGAAGAAACTGCTTTTTATGACATTGCCCTACAGTGCAGAAGTTTCCTTCCTCTATTTGTGCCGTTCCTTCATCCTTCCTGCACGTGAGATGCCTCCAGTTGATGTGGGTGAGCTTGCTTTGACTAGTTCTTTTTTGCCAATGCCGTAGCAGAGCTTGGTACCTGGTACAGAAGCAGCAGTAGTCAGGGCATTTTTTAGGCAATCCAGGGTTCAGTTACGGTGATGAAGCAGAGCTTAATGTGCAGTACAGAGGGGATCATTGAATACAGGGGGCACCTCTGTCAACCACTTAGAGGCATCTAATGGGTTAAACTTCCAGGATCGGTGCTAGCTCAGCAGTTGCAGCAAGATGTCAGCTGACATCCGCTGTGGATGACGCAGACTTATCACCAGAGCCCACATCATCCACGTGACTTATCTGTACTCCAGATTTGATTAAACATACATACAGTTACATGCTTTTTTGGAAAGGGGTTAAGGAGAACTATCCACCTGTTTGCATAGACATGTAGCTGTGGTTCACCTGTTTAAAACGCTCTTTTTCTTTTCTTGATCCAAGGCTCCATTCCTAAGTTATGATACTTTTTCTTAATAGGCAAATTAGGCGCTTGATTCAATGAGGGTGTCACCATTGTTCTTGTTGCACCCAAGCTCTACTCCTTTCTGTGGCCAGCCACTGCTTCACTGATTTGATTGATAGGGCCAGGCAGTGGCAAAGCAGTGAGGGAGAGGCTAGCTACAGAAACGAGTGGCGCTTGGGTGCAGCAAGAGCAATAGTGACACCCTCATTACACCAAAGACCTAATTTGCCTATTAAGTAAAAGTATCAAGACTCGGGAACAGAGCCTCGGATCAACAAAAGAAAAACTGTTTTAATCAGATCAACCACAGCTATGTTTTTATGCAAACATCTGGATAGGGAGGTTGCCGGTGATAAATTCCTTTTAGTGTATCGCCAAACAATGTGCACCTACAGCCTCCTGAGATGCCTGTTTTTTTTATTTTTCTTATCCATGTTGATATCTATGGAATGGGTATAAATGCTCTTTCGTTTTAGGACAGAAAATATAAAAAAAATATCTAATCATTATTTACATCTAGATCGTTAAAATGTGAGTGCAAACAGATGAATTGGTAAGATATGGAAAAACTAGTTTTATCAAAGTAAACACCCCAAACAGATTGGAAAAATATATTTCAAAATCATATATTAATACAATTTCTTGGCAGGTTTGTGTTAACATTGTAACCCGCAGTTTATTACATCCTTTATCTCTCTCACTGGCCGCATCTCCGATTCAGCACTCAGGATGTTTCGGTGCACGCTATAATGAATTGGCATCAGTCATATTGTGTTCAACTCTATGAAATATTGGCTTTATCTAGCTGCAGTTATAAACACAATAATGATAGACCATTGTGCCATTGAACACCATACAGGGGAATACACCATTGCCAATGCTTGTTGCTTACCCTAATATGACTATACTTTTTCGGAAGGATTTATGACCCTGATTGAATCCGATAATTGGATTAGGCAATACTGTCATTTGCTTCTTTTTCTTAAAAGGTTCATCCCAAGAAAAATATTCTAGATTTTTCAAACCAGCATCTTAATACTGTGGCAATTGTTTGTAATAAAAATGGTATATAGCCACTAAATTCAATAACATATGTATAGCACCACCTGCTGTTTGTTATTTTTCTTACTTCTCTGCCCACCTGAGTAACATCTTTGAGTTGGTCGCATATGCTGCGTTCTATGCTCCAACTCCCACCAGCCATGTTGTGTTAAGCCTACACCTTCAATTGCTTTTCAATTAAGAAAATACATTTTAATTAAGAGTTTGAGTGTTAACATCCATATATACTGTTAGAAGCTGTGACCGATACAGAGAGATAGCTGCAACAGAAAGGACATGACCCGTTGAGCTGCCAGCCTACATTCCATTCATTGTGGGATAAGCCCTCTAATCTAAAGAGGTACATTCACATTTTGTTCCTCAAAAGGTCTCCAAGCTTTCTTAAAGGGATTGTCTGTTCTTGCTGTTACTAAGGAGAGATGAGATTCAGTTCTGACCACCTCCTGGCCAGAAAACAGCAGAGCGCTCTGGCATGAGAGCTTCTGAAACAGCGTAGCACAGCAAGCTATGCTGTTTCTGAGTTAGGGAAATATCATAGCTTGCTGTGCTATGCTGTTTCCATAGCTTTCATGCATGTCAATGAGAACTACTGAAACAGTGAGCGCCAGAGAGCTCTGCTGTTTCCCAGCCGAGAGGTGGTCAGGACTGTATCTCATTTCACCTAAGTAACAGCTAGATATGTTAGAGTGGGGCTAGATAGTGATCTTTTCCATGACACTCATTGCGTGACCAATGATCGCTGTTGTCACAGACTTTCCCGCCACAGATGGCAGGAGATCAGTGAGACTGGCAACATGTGGTATCTTTCCCCAGGTGTGGCTATTAGGGTCATTTAACCTTCTCTATTTATAGTTGCTTCTCCCACAATGCTGTGCGGTTTATAGCTACTGTTTGGACCTTTGGATAGATTGTGGTTGGAACTCAGTGGAGTTCCTGGTGCTTCCATTGCTCCTTTGAAGTTAAGTCTTTCCTTTCCCTTTTGTATTTAGTTTGGGTTCTGTGTGTTGCATTTCTCTATTGTTGTATTAGGCCTGTAGGAGACTCCTGTTCGTCCTTCCTTTTGGAGGAACAGGTAGTGTCGTCCATGCAATTAGAACCAGGGTTTGATAGGACTGTATGTATTCCTGCGTATGAACTCACCTACCTTTGGGATCTGTTCATACTGGTAGTCAGTCAGGATTTTGGGTAGGGTTTCCACTTGGAGGTGTCCATTTGCCTTCCCTAGTTCTCAGGCCTGATTCCCTGTTCCCTCCTTCCCTCATATGCTCGGTTTGGTGTTTCCCTTCCACACTGAAGAGTGGCAGCTATGTAGCAGTGCAGCCATTGAAATGAAAGGGGTTTTGTGATTCTGGGGTTGTGGTCATGGCAAATTGTAAGTTGCTCTGTGACCCCATGCAGTTCAATGCCTGCAGTGTTACAAAGTGATCTTTAGTCAGAGAATGGTTGTCACGGCCACGATCACCATGTAGCCTCAGCCTTTTAGGTGGGTATAAAAGAATTACATAGCAAGACACTGTCTGTTAAAGATGATTGGCAAGTACTGTGGGATGTGTTATGTCAGCTGCATTGGTTGTCATCTCTCTCTCTCCCTCTCTCTTGTAGAACTGTTTCGGAACCCAACTTTTTGAAAGATTTGCTGAAACTGAAATGAATCGAATCTCAAAAGGTTCCCTTAATTTCTAATCTATCTAATCTGTCATCAATATTTATCTCCCTATTTCTTAGTAAATTTTTACACATAAACAGGCCATTTCTACACCCGACCTGTATTCTCCTAGGCTACCTTCACACAATAGTGAAAAAAGGCTGTTAAAAATAGACAGTTTTAATGGACATTTTCCAACCATTTGTGCACCCATTTTCTGTCGATCTGTCCATTTGTAATGGCTGTTTTGCATCCATTTTTAACTACCTTGAAAAATGGCCATTAGAAACAGGTGATTTTTATTGGGTTTTTAAGTTAAAACCCCAGCCTCTGCAGTGGCCTTCATATACAGTATATATTATGCCTCCCCAATAGTGCCTGCAGTATAAATAATGAACCCCTTTGTCCCCCTTTATTTATAATGGCCCACGATTGCGTCTATCTATCTATCTATCTATCTATCTATCTATCTATCTATCTATCTATCCCTATCTATTTATCTATCTAGTTGCGCTCCCTGTAGAGATAATGGCTTACTGGTCACCAGTTGAGCCCCAGCCTTCCCCCCATCCAAACTTGTGCTGACATTAATAATAATAAACATAAAAAAAGCCCTCAACTCATCCACTTCAATATGCAGTGACACTTGCTCCTCACTGGATACACAGGACAGGACATGCTCCCAGCGTGGAGACATATCACAGGTCCTGCTGCATGCACTGAAGGGGACACTCACTCCTCACAGGAGGTAGCTTGAAAGGACCCCTGATGATGTCACCAGGCTAGGAGCATCAGGTCCTTCTGCATCCTGTGAGAAGAAAGTATTATAGAGCGTACAAGTGGATGAAGTAAGTTCGGCCGAATACCGTGAGTGCTCAAGCGCGATGCTTGAGTCTCCTCCACGCACGTCTGTTGGCTGCTACGCAGCCAATAAATGTGCAGGTGAATACTGCCATTCACTGTAATGCCGTAGCCATGTTGGCTACTGGCATTACAGTGATTGGCTGGCCAGAACGCGTGATCGGGTGTTATATAGCACCTGATGACACGCGTTTGGCTCAGTCTTAGTCAGGGAGAGCTGGAGAGCAGAAGGGAGAGATAGTGTAGGGAGTGAAATAGGAATATTTTTACTTTTATACTTGTCATAGACCCAAAAGTCCTTTTAAGGACTATTGTGTGTTACAGCAATATACAGTGGATATAAAAAGTCTACACACCCCTGTTAAAATGTCAGGTTTCTGTGATGTAAAAAAATGAGACAAAGATAAATCATTTCAGAACTTTTTCCACCTTTAATGTGACCTATAAACTGTACCACTCAATTGAAAAACAAACTGAAATCTTTTAGGTAGAGGGAAGAAAACAAAAAACTAAAATAATGTGGTTACATAAGTGTGCACACCCTCTTATAACTGGGGATATAGCTGTGTTCAGAATTAAGCAATCACATTCAAAATCCTGTTAAATAGGAGTCAGCATACACCTGCCATCATTTAAAGTGCCTCTGATTAACCCCAAATAAAGTTCAGCTGCTCTAGTTGGTCTTTCCTGAAATTTTCTTAGTCGCATTCCACAGCAAAAGCCATGGTCCACAGAGAGCTTCCAAAGCATCAGAGGGATCTCATTGTTAAAAGGTATCAGTCAGGAGAAGAGTACAAAAGAATTCCCAAGGCATTAGATATACCATGGAACACAGTGAAGACAGTCATCATCAAGTGGAGAAAATATGGCACAACAGTGACATTACCAAGAACTGGAAGTCCCTCTAAAATTGATGAAAAGACGAGAAAAAAACTGGTCTGAGACGCTACCAAGAGGCTTACAGCAACATTAAAGGAGCTGCAGGAATATCTGGCAAGTACTGTCTGTGTGGTACATGTGAAAACAATCTCCCGTATTCTTCATATGTCTGGGCTATGGGGTAGAGTGGCAAGACGAAAACCTTTTCTTACGAAGAAAAACATCCAAGCCAGGCTACATTTTGCAAAAACACATCTGAAGTCTCCCAAAAGCATGTGGGAAAAGGTGTTATGGTCTGATGAAACCAAGGTTGAACTTTTTGGCCATAATTCCAAAAGATATATTTGGCGCAAAAACACTGAACATCACCAAAAGAACACCATACCCACAGTGAAGCATGGTGGTGGCAGCATCATGCTTTGGGGCTGTTTTTCTTCAGCTGGAACTGGGGCCATAGTTAAGCTAGAGGGAATTATGAACAGTTCCAAATACCAGTCAATATTGGCACAAAACGTTCAGGCTTCTGCTAGAAAGCTGAACATGAAGAGGAACTTCATCTTTCAGCATGATAACGACCCAAAACATACATCCAAATCAACAAAGGAATGGCTTCACCAGAAGAAGATTAAAGTTTTGGAATGGCCCAGCCAGAGCCCAGACCTGAATCTGATGAAAATCTGTGGGGTGATCTGAAGAGGGCTGTGCACAGGAGATGCCCTCGCAATCTGACAGATTTGGGGTGTTTTTGCAAAAAAAAGTGGGCAAATCTTGTCAAGTCAAAATGTGCTATGCTGATAGACTCATACCCAAAAAGACTGAGTGCTGTAATAAAATCAAAAGGTGCTTCAACAAAGTATTAGTTTAAGGGTGTGCACACTTATGCAACCATATTATTTTATTTTTATATTTTTTCTTCCCTCAACATAAAAGATTTCAGTTTGTTTTTCAATTGAGTTGTACAGATTATAGGTCACATTAAACCTGACATTTTAACAGGGGTGTGTAGACTTTTTATATCCACTGTATATTTTTAGTGCAACCTGCGCTAAATAGCTTGGAATTGTTTGGTCGCTGCAGACAGCGACATTATCTGCGCTACATCTCGGGTCTAACAGGTGCGCAGCCTAAAAATATCTGTGACATCCAGTGTACTTTTTCCGTAGATGATGTCCGCTGCGGACAGTTACATTACCTGGGCTACATCTCCTGTATAACGTTTACATATCTGAAATATCAGTGACATTTAGTCAAATTTTTTGGATTCTGGTGGCAGCGACATTACCTGCGCTACATCTCCAGTATAACGTTAGCGCATCCGAAATATCAGTGACATACAGTGTAATTTTTTTCGCCTCTGGTTACAGCGACATTATCTGTGCTAGATTTCCTGTGTGCGGCATCATAAAAATATCTGTGACATCCAGTGTACTTTTGCTGTAAACGGTGTCCGCTGCAGACAGTTATGTTACCTGCTCTACATCTACTGTATAACTGTTGCGTATCCGAAATATCAGTGACATTCAGTCAAATTTTTTTGCTGCTGGTGGCAGCGACATTACCTGCGTTACATCTCCTGTATAACATGTGCGCATCCTAAATATCAGTGACATTAATTCAGTGTAATTTTTTATTAGCTGCTGGTGACAGAGACATTACTTGCGCTATACCTCCTGTATAACGTTTGTGCAACCTAAATATCAGTGACATTCATTCAGTGTAATTTCTTATTAGACAGTGGTGACAGCGACATTACTTGCACTATACCTCCTGTATAACGTTTGTGCAACTTAAATATCAGTGACATTCATTCAGTGTAATTTTTTATTAGCTGCTGGTGACAGCGACATTACTTGCGCTATACCTTCTGTGTAACGTTTGTGCATCCTAAATATCAGTGACATTCATTCAGTGTATTTTTTTTAGGCGGTGGTGACAGCGACATTGCTTGCGTTATACCTCCTGTTTAACGTGTGCACATCCTAAAAATATTTGTGACATTCTGTGTACTTTATTTGCGCATACACATACAAAACCTGCGCTACTGTACGTGTGACAAACTTGCAAGCATATATAACATTTAATATGCGCAAGGCGAGAAGTAAGGGACGGGGAAGTGGCCTTGCTGCTGATGGTGCATGCAAAGGCTGTGGCCCTGGGCGCGGTGAAACTGTGCCTGCTGCCAGAGCACAAGAAGCACACTCATCCACGGTACCTAGCTTCATGTCCCAACGTGTTGCTGTGTGTGCATGCGGTGGCAGTGTCTCGGCCTTCTGGGTGATTGCTGTGACATGGTTGCCACGCTTGTTGTTGCCTGCGGCAACGTGTAGCTTTCCTATGTTTGTGTGTGCACTTCCCCTTTAAGTGGCTTCCTCCCCTTGTCTGGTGTTGGAAGGGTTAACTCCCTTCCTAGTGTTTTAACACTGGGTTTGTGTGTGTGTGGGTGTGGCTGCTTGGGCTATTTAGCCTCTGCTGGATGCCTGAAGCTGAGGGGTACTTCAGCTATGGTGTATGCTGGAGTTATCCTCCTGGTCTTCATATGCCATCTGTCCAGTGAGGGCCACCCTTGTGGTCATAGAAGATAGAAGATGTTTTTATGGTGTCTTATGTTTATTGCAGCTATGGATGTCCTGGGTCCCTGTGTGGTTTGTGGTGTGTGCTGTGTCCTTAATGTTGGTGTGGACACCAGCACTTGTGCACGGGTTCCAGTCAGTGTGTCTGTGGCAGGTAAGTGTGTTACTAGTCTCGCTTACCTGCCATCTCTATAGCTGTATGTGTTCCCCTCTCCTTGCAGCTTGGCCAGTGGAGACTCCTGTTTGTCCGTGTTGTGGAGGAACAGGTCGTCTTACCCTGCTCCTAGTCCAGGGATTTCCTGAGGGTTAGTAGGGCCCCGAGGTTCCGGAGTATGAGCCCTCCTACCATCTGGGTTGGCTCATACGGTTAGGAGTCAGGGTCAGAATTAGGGACGCATTAGGAGGTGACCTGCTCCCTGATCCCGGTGTCCTGGCCTAGCAGTTACCCGTTATCCCTTTGATACAGCACGGTGGGGTTTTTTTGCCCACTCCCCGCCGTGACAGTATGACCACAAAGGCTCCTTGCTTGGCGCCTTCAAAAGAGGGCCCAGCATGTGTCGCCTGACGTTTTCTGGTGCACATGCTTATCCTCCGGAGGGAGGGTGAAAGGGGTACCCTGTTAACAGTGCGGTTCTCTGTAACTGAGGTTGCAGTAGGTGTGAACCGTCACTTGTGTTTTGGTCTCCCCTCGTCCATGTCTCAGTGGTTCTGTTGCTTGTGTTGTGGTCGCTGGCTGCATTCCTTGTTGAACTGGCTTTAGTGTATGCTGGTTGAGGATACATGCTGGCAGCAACTTGGTGTGAACCGTGTCTGAGTGTGGATGCAGTGATCAGTGCGGTCTCTCCTGGCTGTTTGGTGGCTGGCGCCCTGGTTCCTGTGTGTGGCTCCAGGGGCTGGCAGCAGTTCTGGGGAGACTCGCTTGCGCTGACACTGATTCTCTTACTTTACCCTACACCCCCTGTCCTGTTGTTTTTTGGGGGCTCTGTTTAGTTCCCCTTTTTTTTGGTGGGGGGGCTTTGAGGGGTGGGAGTGTCACGGCCTATGGTGTGCGCTGTGACACTGTTGCTACATTTGCAGTTGCCCGCGGCAACGTGTTGCTGTGTGTGCATGCGGTGGCAGTGTCTCGGCCTTCTGGGTGATTGCTGTGACATGGTTGCCACGCATGTTGTTGCCTGCGGCAACGTGTAGCTTTCCTATGTTTGTGTGTGCACTTCCCCTTTAAGTGGCTTCCTCCCCTTGTCTGGTGTTGGAAGGGTTAACTCCCTTCCTAGTGTTTTAACACTGGGTTTATGTGTGTGTGGGTGTGGCTGCTTGGGCTATTTAGCCTCTGCTGGATGCCTGAAGCTGAGGGGTACTTCAGCTATGGTGTATGCTGGAGTTATCCTCCTGGTCTTCATATGCATATGTCCAGAGAGGGCCACCCTTGTGGTCATAGAAGATAGAAGATGTTTTTATGGTGTCTTATGTTTATTGCAGCTATGGGTGTCCTGGGTCCCTGTGTGGTTTGTGGTGTGTGCTGTGTCTTTAATGTTGGATGTGCACGGTTCCAGTCAGTGTGTCTGTGGCAGGTAAGTGTGTTACTAGTCTCGCTTACCTGCCATCTCTATAGCTGTATGTGTTCCCCTCTCCTTGCAGCTTGGCCAGTGGAGACTCCTGTTCGTCTGTGTTGTGGAGGAACAGGTCGTCTTACCCTGCTCTTAGTCCAGGGATTTCCTGAGGGTTAGTAGGGCCCTGAGGTTCTGGAGTATGAGCCCTCCTACCATCTGGGTTGGCTCATACGGTTAGGAGTCAGGGTCAGAATTAGGGACGCATTAGGAGGTGACCTTCTCCCTGATGCCGGCGTCCTGGCCTAGCAGCTACCCGTTATCCCTTTGATACCGCACGGTGGGGTTTTTTTCCCCACTCCCCGCCATGACAGGGACATGAGGAGATCTTGTGCCTTGATTCCCAAACTCTGGAGCACCCACAGTCAGAAGAAGATGACGGTGGGGAAGGCAATTAGTGTCTCACGAGGTGGATGGTGATAAGACACAGTTGCCAATATGTCAACCGCAATTAGTGTCTCAAGAGGTTCATGATCAGGATGAGACACAGTTGTCAATAACTGAGATTGTTGTTAGGTCAACAAGTCAGGAGGATGACCAGAGTGAGGAATTGGAAGAGGAGGTGCTGGACGATGAAGTCACTGACCCAACCTGGGAAGGTGGCAAGCCGAGCGAGGAGATCTTGTGCCTTGATTCCCAAACTCTGGAGCACCCACAGTCAGAAGAAGATGACGGTGGGGAAGGCAATTAGTGTTTCACGAGGTGGATGGTGATAAGACACAGTTGCCAATATATCAACCGCAATTAGTGTCTCAAGAGGTTTATGATCAGGATGAGACACAGTTGTCAATAACTGAGGTTGTTGTTAGGTCAACAAGTCAGGAGGATGACCAGAGTGAGGAATTGGAAGAGGAGGTGCTGGATGATGAAGTCACTGACCCAACCTGGGAAGGTGGCAAGCCGAGCGAGGACAGCAGTACAGAGGATTAGGAATCCACAGCACCGCAACAGGCTTGAAAAGGCAGTGGGGTGGCAAAAGGGAGAAGGCGGGCCACACCAAACAGGCCCGCAACTGTTCCCTGGAGCACCCCCTTGCGGCAATCTCCATTGCTAAGGGGTAGGTGTTCCGCAGTCTGGGGCTTTTTTGAAGAAAGTGCGGACGAAAAAATAATTGTCATTTGCAACCTGTGCCGTACCAAAATGATCAGTGGCGTGAACACTAGCAACATCTCCACCACCATCATGATCCGCCACATGGCATCAAAGCACCTTATTAGGTGGGCCGAACACCTGGGTCCACAACCATCTCTTCCCCTGTGTTACGTGCTGGCCAATCCCCTGTCTAAGATCCAGGCCTCACGCCATGCACCTGGACCTTCGCAAGCACCATCAGCTAGCACATCCACTTCTGTGTCCCAACACCGAGTACAGATGTCTATACCCCAGGCCTTTGAACGAAAGCGCAAATACTCAGCCACCAACCCACAGACCATAGCACTTAATGTGCACCTTTCCAAATTGCTGGCCCTGGAAATGTTGTCATTTAGGCTTGTGGACACTGAGGCTTTCCGCAGCCTGATGGCAGCGGCTGTCCTGCGGTACTCTGTTACCATATTTTTCACAGTGTGCAGTCCCAGCCTTACACCACCAGGTGTCCCATAACATCACCCGTGCCCTGACTAACGCAGTTATTGGGAAGGTCTACTTAACGACTGACACACTGACAAGTGCTTTTGGCCAGGGACGCTACATTTCCCTGATGGTACACTGGGTGAACGTTGTTGAGGCTGGGAGCAAGTCGTACCCTGGGATGGCACAGGTGCTACTGATGCCAAGAATTGCGGGCCCTCCTTCCATCAGGGTTTCTGCCGCCACCTACGTTAGTGGCTGCAACCCCCCCCCCCCCTTCTCCTGCTCCGTCTCCTCCACTTCCACCTCTGAGTTATCATCTTGCAGCACCAGTCAGCTATCAGTCAGTAGCTGGAAGCAGTGTAGCACTGCAGTGGGGAAGCGGCAACAGGCCGTGCTTAAATTGATCTGCTTAGGTGACAAACAGCACACAACCACTGTCTGACCTCTGTGAGGTTTTATGCAACTTTGTGGAATCAACACAGATGGTGAGCGGCAATAACGCTATTATCAGCGTAACCATCCCACTTCTGTGTCTACTCAAACACTCACTGCTCACAATTAAGGCAGACGCTTTGCATGTGGAAGAGGTGGAAATGGGGGAAGAAAGTACACAGGGTGATAGCCAGACCACCCTCAGTTCATCTTCTCAGCACAAAATGGATGATGATGAGGAGGAGGAGCAGGAGACGGTTGCCTCCGCTACAGAGGGTAGTACCCATGGAAGTTTTATTTCATCTGTTCAGCGTGGATGAGTAGAAGAGGAGGAAGAGAATGTGGAGATTGAGAGTCATCCTCCTGATGAGGACTGCGAAGTCTTGTTTGTTGGGACTCTGGCACACATGGCTGACTTTATGTTAGGTTGCTTTTCCTGTGACCCTCGCTTTGTACGCATTTTGGCCAACACCGATTACTGGTTGTTCACCCTTCTCAACCCCTGCTAAAAAGAGAACTTCTCATCTCTCATTCCTGTGGTGGAGAGGACGATCAAAATGGTGCAATACCAGAAGGTCCTTGTGGAAATATTGCTCCAGAAATTTCCAGCTGACAACGCTGGTTGCAGAGTACGTAGTTCCTTGGCCAACCGAGGAGGGGAGATGAGGGGAACATACAGCAGTTCCCACAGAGGCAGGGCAACACTCTCCAAGGCCTGGGACAGTTTTATGGCACCCTGCCAGCACCCTCAACCTGATGCGTGGCCTAGTGTCACAAGGAGGGAAACATTTTTGAAGATGGTGAAGGAGTATGTAGCAGACCGTGTCAGTGCCCTCAGTGATCCCTGTGTGCCTTACAACTATTGGGTGTCCATGCTGGACACATGGCATGAACTGGTGCTCTACGCCTTGGAGTTGCTGGCCTACCCCGCCGCCAGCGTTTTGTCAGAGCGTGTACTTAGTGCTGCTGGGGGCATAATAACTGATAAGCGCCTCCGCCTGTCAACTGAAAATGCTGACCGGTTTTAAATATGAACAAGGCCTGGATTGCCCCTGACTTCTCTACTTCACCAGAGGAAAGCGACTGAACATAAAGGTACTCTAAATGTGGCTTTTATGGTCTATTGGCTCACGCCCAATAAATTTTTTAGATAGTCAGCTCGGCAGCAGGACCTCACCCCTAATGTTTTAGATGGTCAGATAAGCAGTAGGCCCTCGCCCCTAATGTTTTTGAGGGTCACCAACAGGCCTTCAATCATAATTTTTCAAGGGTGTGTATGATGCCCTCCTTTATGTGTAATAAAGGGTGTATTGGAGTGCCGGTTCCTTGTAATTCTTGGCAGCCCTTTCCCTTAGTGCATAGGCTTTATGAGTGTAGGAGTCCCACTACCTGAAAAATTGTACCACAATGTGAATAAGGGCCCTACTTTATGTGATATACAGGTTGTATCGAAGTGCCTCTTCCTTGTAATTTTTGGCAGCACTTGCACTTTATATGCAAGTAAATATACAGGAAAGAATGTTTCCTAACAATTTTTCCTCTAAAATCGATTTTATCTTCGGTTTGGTGCTGTAACAATGGCGTACTACTCGGACAACATCGTTCCCAGCAGTGACCTGAGAGTCCAAGATGCATCCAGACATCCTCCCCATGCTGTTCCCGAACCATTTCAGTGGTGTTTCCTTCAATTTCTGATCTTTTCCTATGAACCAGACACCCTCCCCTCTTCAGAGCAGGGGGTGACTGGTTTAATGCTTGGGTTCTCCCATTGACTTCCATTGTGCTCGGGTGCTCTGCATCCCGAGGTGTTCTACTCGAGCACCTGAGCACTTTGGTGCTCGATCAACACTAGTGCACTCCTTACACACATCACTGTCACGGCAGAGCATCTTTTTAGGCAGACTGGACACAGGTCATTGACTTCTGTATATTAATTCATACACACGGTGCATTGCCGTGTTTCCATGATATGTTTCTATGTTTTGCTCTGTCTACAGGTTGTGCTAGTTCCTCCAATAATGCATGGAACAGACCAGAGGACACTTACAAAAGACAAAGCAGTCCTTTTACAAATATCTATTCCAAGGATTTGTCGATAAACCTGACTGAAAAACTAGCCACCGTAATCCAATATTTTCACATATATTACTTTTTGTTAAGAGCTCAGTGATTTTAAATAGGTATTCATCAGAATGTGAACTGAGATAATCCTGATCTGTGTATGTCACCAGAATGTCACACTGTACAGTGTCGTCACTTTCACATCTCATCTTAAGTGTCTGAGAGGGGTTAACTACAATTGGCCTTGCTGTTGTTCCTCATTTCCCCACAGGGCGCTATCAATTACTGCCATGTGAGGACTCATTAATGTCACGGCACAAAGACTTCCAATTGACATTACTTAAAAGTTATGCAGACTGATAACAGGCACAAATTACTTTAATTCATTTTGACCTGAGATGAAATTTTTTTTTTTACTACAGTTAAACTTTTGACTCAAGCTTTCCTTTGCCTTTGTAATACTGTTTTAGCTCAGCATATTAGTATTGCTCTTTATTAGAGGATAGTGAATAATAAAAACTGTAGAAGAATAATTCATAGGTGAGGTCTATTGTAAAGTTATATTGTATACAGTGAAATATCTTTGAGACAACCCACTGGCATAGCTAGGAAGATGGGGGAGGTATGTATGTGCCTAAATGCCATGAAAGACACCTTGAAGCCACTCAACGTTAAGGTATTTATATAAATAGCTAGAGTAAGAAAAATAATGGTTGCCATAGAAAACTTAATGATCGCTCTATAATGACTGCCTAGAAATTGGGACCAAATGACCTTCTAATGGGTCGTCTCCTAAAAGAAGAAAACCAATAAACATATAACTGTAAGTGTGAACCGGAAATAACTGATCAGGTGGTCTTCTCAAAAAGGTAAGCTGTTAGAGAGGTTTGTAGAGCATTTCTGGTTGTAGCATTTATTTTATTAGTTAGGATCATGACTCGTCCACCAGAAGACCAGTGGTTAGTCAAGCAGGTTTCTAACATGGTAAGAATACCCATCCAAATTAGAACCCATGAGGTCCATGAAAAGTGTCCATGTTCCACAATTCTGACGCATAAAGTTGGCACAGACAAAAGTATTTGGTGGACAGAATTTTGCCACTTTGATAAAAAATTGTTTGGCGCATTGAGTAAGATTTTTGGTACATTGGGAGAACATTTTGGCATACTGGGAAATATTTTCAGGGCATGAAGACAGTTTTTCTTTTTTACAAACATCTTCATTGAAGATTTTAAACATTTTGTATAAGTGACAGCCAAAAGAACATGGCAAAGTAGACTAGTAATATGTGGTAAAAATAATTCTGTTAATCAGAGTATAACTATGAGGAGAGAAAATTTGTTGGCACTAATAGTGCATAATGTCCCTACCCACTATGTGGTCATCTGAAAATGGTCATTATAGCCAACTAAGGAAGCATAGCGAAAAGAAATAAGGATAACCGACAAACGTGAAGAACAGGGAAAGTACAGTAGATGAAAAAAAAAAACTGAAGCAAGCACCTTGAGTGGTATTTGGTCAATTGTAAGTTACAGTTCTGTATTCCATCATACAGCTCAGCCAATGAACTAATGGTCAAACAGTATTGAGGCAGTAGAAATTAAAGTGGGTATAAAGCATTATGTATAGGCCAGTATGCTGTCATTATCGCTACCATTATTTAATCATATCTGGGTGATAACGGACAAGCCACGTGGGGAGGGAAATGGGAAGGCATCTCTTTTGGGGTGGCAGACTTAATGTAGGCACTCACCAACATGTATACGTAGATTCTTAAATAGATAGCAGAGGTCTGTTAGAAAGAGCTGGAAGGGTTAATTCCACCCAAGGGGCCCATACTGTTAAGAATTGATCATGAGGTCTGCTAAAAATTTTCGTTGGATTTATAAAAATCTAGTTTGCGCTTCACTTCAGAGAAGTCCAGGGAGATTTTTTTCCAGGCTGTTGCAATTGTTTATTTGGTGTTGCTGTCTGCCTCTGTGTGTGCAGGTAATATTTACATGTCGCTGTACAGTGGGCTCCCAGAAAGAATTTTACTGGTGGGCCCTAGGTATCCCAGGCCGACACTGGTCACACGGTCAGGTTTGCTGATGCAGTTTTGGAAACCAAAAACAGGAGTGGATCATAAAAGGAGAAAAAGTGTAAAAGACAGATACAACTTCTCCTTTTTGAATTTACTTCTGGTTTTGGATCGAAAAACTGCATTATAAATCCCAAACATTATTATGTGGCCATACCCTAAATATGCACCATATTTAAAATCCTGCGTGAGCTGCTATGATACATTTGGTGCACTTTAAGAGTTTACAAATTAGACAGGATTGGTAAAATTTGGGCCAATGTTTTTCCACCCTTGAATGGCTTATAAAAGCAAATGGTATATTAAATATAACTGCACAGAACATAGAGATAACTTAGAGTTTAATAGAATTTAGTTTGAGTGCCCCTTTATACTAAATTTAAAAGGCAGTGGAATATTGTAGAGATATTTGATCTTCCATATACAATGCACAGAATTTATCCCTGAGCCGAAAGATAATAAGATCATAAAGGGATCTCATCTGTTCTTTTGAACTGATGGGGCATTTTTATTTGCTCTAGATAAGAGTCTACTTCATAACATGTGTCTGTTTGTTTTTCTTTTATTACAATTTATATTTTCATTTTTGCTTGGGACAAAAGCAGTTTATAAACAATCGGTCCAAGAAACCTTCCAGCTGCTCTGCTCTTAGCTTCCCAATACCCTCTTCGTTCAGCCCTCTTGTGAGGTTGTTAATCCCTCTAGCATGAATTTCTGTCTACAGTACATTGTGTACTTGCATGTTACTTTCCCTCATATCTCAAGCAGCTTTTAAGGGCCTTCCTTATCTAAACATCAACTCAGTAAAATACAGTGTCTACTGGGAGTAACTCTATATTGAAACAGACTGCATAAAACAAGAGATAAAAACCTGTGATAGTGAATTTTGTCCCTGTATAAACAATTTAAGGTTAAATCTTGAAAATGAGTTAAAAGGAACTTACTAATAAATATCACATAGTGATGCATATTCTTTTTTTGTAATCTGGTTCATTGTAGATGTTGTTATTGTATTTTCTAGTGTTGAGTAAATTTCTTGGTGCTTCGTGGTAACGAATGAAATTTTTCCTGAAATGGCGGTAAAAAAGAAACAACATACTAACCTCATCCATTTGATTGTGGAGAGGCCGTCGCGACCATGTTGATTGAAGAAAACGCGCCCAGTGCGATGACATGGCGACATCATCACATCAGGGCGAGCGAGAATTGGTGCTTTTTCTTCAATCAAGTTGCCGCGATGGCCTCTCCATGATCAGATGGATGAGGTGAGTATGTATTTTTTTGTTTTAACCCCTAATTAACCCCCTGATAAGCTGAATGTGACTCTCAGATGCTGCGATCAACGTTGAACGTATTCGTTCAATTCATAACTAATGAGTAATGTCCTCCTGCTTCTTCTGAGGTTGTGCTACAGAACATGAGAGATCAGATTATCCTGTTTCTTTATGTGTGGTGTATGGGCAGACATGATACCTACCTACTCTCCAATAACCAGCTCAGAAAAAATAGAATTACAAACAGATTACAGAGGGGAAATCTGGTTAAAAATGAAAAAAAAAAAATAATAATCACATAATATACACCCACATGGCAGCTTATTCTTAAAAATTACTTTAAGAATATGTAATAAAATTCTTGGGGGGATGGAGGGGTTGTTTGGCTTGCTAGTGGCTGAGTAGGAGACTTGTTCTTGTGGCTCCTGCTCTCTCCAGCGCAATCAAGTTACAGGCAATGCTCACCCCTCAAAACCAGGTGATGATGAAATGGAAGGGAGCCAAAGGTGATGTGGACAAACTTACCACATTGACCAGTTCTTTACACCTTCAGCCTCCCAGATCACGGATACCATGGCCTTCAAGATGGTACTTACCATGCTATCATGTGACAGCGTAAACCACAGAGCTTCCTCCTCCTCAACCAAGATCACTAATTCAAAGCTGTCACCTTTTGCTAATGACCTTCTAATACTTGTACCATCACCTAGAGTGGGATTACGAACTATGCTACAGGAATTTAGGCAAGGTTACTCATTTTGAAATTAATCTCTAGAAATCAGAAAAACTGAATATAACCCTCCCAACTACAAAAGTGTGTCACCTTAGTGAGATTTTACCTTTCAGAAGGCAAACTACATCAATCAAATACCTCAGGATCCATCTCCCGGCAAACCCCACCAATACATTCAATCTTAACTAAAAAACCTTTGCTCTCAGCAGTGGATAGGGAAGTCCAAAAAATGGCACCAGCCCTCACTGTCCTGGTTTGAATGAATCAACGTTTTGAAAATGCACACCCTTCCTAAGCGTTTCAACTTATTTCAAAGCCTGCCTCTGTCGATACCTAGATCTTATCTCCTTAAACTCTGAAAAATTATGTCTATATTTGTCTGAAGAGTGTAACGGTCACGTCCACACACACACAGGGGGAAGGATAGTGACCACTGCGCTCCACCCTCACCCCTGGCCCTGCCTACTTGCCTCACGACTCCTGATGACAGGGGACAACTGGACGAGAGTCCTTTACTTAGGATATGTGCAGGGAAGACAGACAAGACAAAATACCGAACGTGAACGGACCGCGTCAGAACCAAGAGAGCTACGCAGTACAAAGGGTTAAGCAAAGAATGGTCAGGAGAAGCCGGGTTAAAATACCAGGAGAGTATAGAAGTACCAGAGGAGTCCGCAAAGAGTAGTCAGGTGGGAGCCGGGGTCACAATACCAGGAGGGATGCGCAGTACAGGAGGAGCAGGCAAAGGATCGCCAGGGAACACGATCAGGTGAGTATTCAGTAGTCCAACAAATAGCCAGGAACCTAGAATTAACAGGCAACCTGTGGCCAGCAGGCTACCTGTATTTATAGTGGTGTCTGAGGGTCATGTGACGTGGCCAGCGTCACATGACCGACAGACAAGTCGAGCACTGAGTGATCAGTTCGGCGCTCAAGGCAGACCTAGGAGCAGGGAGCCTCCCAGCTAGCAAAGCCGCCCTGGGAACAAGGCCAATCACAGATCCTCGCTCCCAAAGCTAAGCAGCAGTTCTGAAGCTGATGGGAGACCGAGTGCGCCTTTGGCGCCCCGTGACAAAGAGGTTGTTAGTTGCTTTTGAAGCATTTAAAGTGGGCTTCCCCAATTTTACTCATTATTTCCAGGCCACCATTTGCAAATGCATCCTTGATTTGCGACATCTCCGCTCCACCAACTTGTGGATGCAGATGAAACATAACACATCTTCTGTATAGACACAGGGGATCTTTTGGCTCCCAGACAATGACTAGAGATGAGAGAATTTTTCAAAAGTTCGATTCGGCTGGCCAGACTGTGCGAGCAGCAGCAGACGCTAGTGGAGTTTCAGCTGCAGCACGCACGGGTGAGTCGCTCGGCGGAACAGCACCACTTCACCACCAATGACTGGGCCTCCATGAGAGACCTGTGTTCCTTGTTGCGCTGTTTTGAGTACTCCACCAACATGGCCAGTGCCGATAACGCCATTCTTAGCGTTACTATCCCACTTCTATGCCTCCTTGAAAAAAAGCTCCTGGTGATGATGGAAGAGGATGTGGCACAGGAGGAGGAGGAGCAAGAGGGATGTTTCGTAGGGTTTCCGGCCAGTCATTCACAAGTGGCGCCGTGGGTGGGTTCCTGCATCCACAAATGCCTTGTACACAATTGTCCAGCCAGGGCACAATTCTGGAGGATGACGAGGTGGAGGATGAGGAAGAGGAGATGGAGGAGAAGGAACCGTGTTCACAGCAAGGTGGCACCCAGACCAGCTCAAGGCCATCACTGGTGCGTGGATGGGGGGATACAGAGGACACAGACGATACACCTCCCACAGAGGACAGCTTTTCGTTGCCTCTGGGCAGCCTGGCACACATGAGCGATTACATGCTGCAGTGTCTCCGCAACGACCGCCGAGTTGCCCACATTCTAACTTGTGCTGATTACTGGGTGGCCACGCTGCTGGATCCCCGTTACAAGGACAACGTACTGTCCTTAATTCCCTCACTGGAGCGTGATCGTAAGATGTGCGAGTACAAGTGCACACTGGTAGACGTGCTGCTGGTGGCATTCCCACCTGACAGCGGGACACAGTGAAAGCACAAGGCGAAGGCAGAGGAAGAGGTCGCCAATGCAGCTTGGGCACCGCCAGCACCTCAGAAAGCAGGGTTAGCATGGCCAAAATGTGGAAAAGCTTTGTCAGCACACCACAACAACCAGCACCACCAGCTGATCTGGAACGTCTTAGCAGGAGGCAGCATTTCACCAACATGTTGGAGCCGTATGTGTGCACACGCCTACACGAACTGACTGACAGGGGTCAGCCCCTGCAACTTCTGGGTCTCCAAATTGGGCACATGGCCTGAGCTTGCCCTTTACCCCTTGGAGGTGCTGGCCTGCCCTGCAGCCAGTGTATTGTCTGAACGTGTGTTTAGCACGGCAGGGGGCGTCATCACAGTCAAATGCAGCCGCCTGTCCACAGCCAATGTGGACAAGCTCACGTTCATTAAAATGAACCAGGCATGGATCCCTCAGGACTTGTCTGTACCTTGTGCAGAATAGACATGTATACCGGCACTAACCAGCCATTGTTATACTGCAGCGCAATTGCTCATTCTTGTATTTTAGAGTGTATATTAATTTAAAAAAATAAATTAAAAACCAATAACCTGTGTTGGCTACATCGTCCTCCTCCACCGCCGCTTCCACCTACACTATTTTATTTTATGTCATTTCACTATTTTGTCATTTACATTTTCGGGTGAAATTCACAAATTTTTGGGTGTATAGTACCACTGCTATACCTAGTAGACCGGTAAAAAAAAATAAAAAAATTGGTATTTACATTTTCGGGTGAAATTTACCAATTTTTGTGTGTATAGTACCACTGCTATACCTAGTAGACCGGTAAAAAAAAATAAAAAAATAAAAAAATTGTCAGTTACATTTTCGGGTGAAATTCCTCAATTTTTGGGTGTATAGTACCACTCCTATACCTAGTAGACAGGTTAAAAAAAAAATTGACAGTTACATTTTCAGTTGAAATTAAACATTTTTTGGGTGTGATGTACCACTGCTATACCTAGTAGACAGGTTAAAAAAATGAATAAATAGTCAGTTACATTTTCCAGTGAAATTCACCAATTTTTGGGTGTGATGTACCACTGCTATACCTAGTTGACAGGTTAAAAAAAATAAAATAGCCAGTTCTATTTTCTGGTGAAATTCTAAAATGTTTTGGGTGTGATGTACCACTGCTATACCTATTAGACCGGTAAAAAAAATAAAAAAAATAAAAAATTGTCAGTTACATTTTCCGGTGAAATTCCCCGATTTTTGGGTGTGATGTACCACTGCTATACCTAGTTGACAGGTTAAAAAAAAAAAATTGTTCCATTTTCTGGTGAAATTCAAAAATGTTTTGGGTGTGATGTACCACTGCTATACCTATTAGACCGGTAAAAAAAATATAAATTGTTACCTTTTTTTGTGAAAATTCACCAATTTTTGGGTGTAATATACCCCTCCTCTACCTAGTTGACAGCTTAATAAATTTCAATAATTTTTCTTTAACATTTTCGGGTGACAATAAACAATTTTTTTCTGTCATAGACCCCTGCTCTACCAAGTAGACAGGTTAATAAATTTCACAAATTTTTCTGTTACATTCTTGGGTTGACATTATACAATTTTAGACATGAATAAACCCCTGCTCTGCATAGGTGACAGGGAATAAAATTTAATAAATTCTTCAGTAATTAATGCGTGCTACATCCTTTCATTCAATGCTTAAACTTTAAAAAGTTGTCGCACTTTTATGCTTTAATAATTTCTCCCATATTTCAACTCTATAATTATAAATTTGAAAAAATTAATCCTCTCTTGGATGTGGTCTCTCTTTCTCACGCTCCCTCTCCGGTGTGGAACCCTGATTCCCCGCCACCCGTGATAACCATGGTAGGCGCAGAAAAGAACATCGAAAGTTGATAGAGCAGATATCAAATTGGATCGTGAACATAACGAGGACGTGCGACATGGTGGGGCAGTAAGTTTGCACACGCCTACACGAACTGACTGACAGGGGTCAGCCCCTGCAACTTCTGGGTCTCCAAATTGGGCACATGGCCTGAGCTTGCCCTTTACCCCTTGGAGGTGCTGGCCTGCCCTGCAGCCAGTGTATTGTCTGAACGTGTGTTTAGCACGACTGCAGGGGGTTATCACAGGTTATATTTCCCAATGTTTTGGGGTGTACCCTAATTTCAAAAATAAAATTTAAAACCAAAAACCAGTGTAGGCTACTTTCTCCTCCACCGCCGCTTCCACCTACACCGCCACATTCATCGCCTCTTGAACCTCCTACTTCATATGGACCTGGTCCTCCTAGATCAAGATTATTATTTTTATTTTTATGTATTTTATGATATTTAAAGTCTTTTCCCTATCACATTTGTTTGCAGAGCACTTGCCATGCTCTTAACCACATTTTGATGCCATTTGCAGCCCTCTAGTCCATGCCATTTTTACAGCCATTTTAGTGCTCAAAAGTTCGGGTCCTTATTGTCTTCAATGGGGTTCAGGTTCGGGGTGAAGTTCGGGTCCAGAACTCAGACTTTTTTCCAAAGTTCGGCCGAACCCGTTGAACCGAACATCCAGGTGTCCGCTCAACTCTACCTATAAGCCTTTAACACCCTTTGAGAAACTATGGAGGACATTTATTAACACCGGTGTTTTGGACACGGGTCTTAATAAGCCCTTTAGCTGGTGCTGGATCCGCTGAAGTTATGGAGAGGCACGGCCTCTCCATAACTTTGGCGCATCCACTACCGGTCTAAATGTTAGCCAGCTTTCTTGCTGGCTTAAATGTAGAACGTTTTCTATGCCTAAAACAGTTGTAGAAACTGAACCACAGCCATTCTTTATGGGAGACCATTGGAATACATTTTTCTTTAAACTCATAATTTGTCTAGCTCAGGAAAAACATTTTAAGATTAATTTCACAATGGTACATGACTTTTGTTTGCCTGTAGAAAATGTTTTTCCAGCTTTCACTGTTTTGCTGGAGATGCGGTTAGTCACAGGATTCTATATCACATATTTGGTGGGGCTGCACCAAGATCACTCCATTAAGGAGTGATATTGGGGCATTCAATTATGAAGTGATACTGACAAAACAAAAATACTAACCCCACTTACACACCCCAGAGGTAGTTCTACTGTCTATCTCCCTAGAGTTGATATCTAAAATTAGGTAGGCCTTCTGCATCACTTTATTCTATCTACACGGCAGGTTATTCTACAAAAATAGAAATCCTCCACTCCTCCCTTTTGGGCACAAGAGGTGGCAGCTCTTAAAGAGATAATGAGGATAAAGAAGCTTGAAGCGGAAGATGCAAAAACTCACATTATCTTCCTTGAGACTTGGTTACCCTGGTCTTTAGATCCTTTCCAGGCTTGATCCCTTTAGGCAGACAGTAGAACTCTGCCCTCGGAATCTTAGTGTTTCTCTGTTTGATATCTGTCCATATTCAATATGTCCATTATCTTTCTTTCTCTCACTGATTCCACCAGGTGTCATTATACATTCCCTTCCTTTGTTCCCCTCACCCTTGTCTCTTCAACAGTTTATCTTGTCTTCTTTAAGTTATACCTGCATTATATGCTTGATGATGTATGGTATGTTATATGTGTACATCGTTCTGGACCCTGGTCCTATTTATGTTCAACTGCAGGTCTTCAATAAAAATATTTTGACCATAAAAATATATAACAATACAGTAAAATAAATTCTTTGCACTCTGTAGGGGGAGCCTGGCTGTCACTGAATATGGCCTCCCTGCTGCTACAGCTACACAATTAGCATGCGGTTGCCATCTCAAGGACTGGCAGGACGTGTAAAGTCTATGGGCAGTCCATAAAAGGTTAAAGAAGAAATTTATATTGAATTAACCACGGGAGTATAATCGTCACTAATAATAACAAAAAAAAATGGGTACCCAATTGTAAATACAAATAAATTAACAGAACTGGTGGGTAACATAACTTTTAATACATCATTAAAAATACCTAAAAGGAGGCGAAAAGGTTGCTCGCCACAGTACAAGACACTTATTACAAATCACTCAATGGTGAAAAAGTAAAAAATTGCTATATGTGGTGCCAACAATTGTCGATCGAGAGGAGTGATCTACAGAAGTGTTTGTGGCTGAGAAATCGAATAAGTGGGTAAAACCACCAGAGAACTTCAAAGAAGAGTGGGCGAACACCTGGGGGATATGTGTCATAAAAAAGATACTCCTCTGGCCATACATGTTGAACTTTTACATGGAGGTGTAAGGTATTGTTCATGGGGATTGAATCCATCCCCCCTTCAAAGAGGTGGCGATTAGGAGAGGAGGGTACTGCAGAGGGAGACCTGGTGGATTTTCGAGCTCAAAACTATGCAACCTAAAGGGTTAAATGACCAACTTCTCTTTGGTTGTTTGATTTGACTTCACCAGGTGCTCCTCCTGTGGTGCTGTCCAACGTTGGTGTTTCACCTCACTGGAATCCCTTTGATTCACTTTGCTATAAGGACTGTTTGGTCCTACTATATTGAGTTATCTTGCCATACTAAGCCTTTATTCAGACCTGGCAGTAGTTACTGTGTACTGCCCTGGTCTGGTTGTGTTTGGATCGGCGCTGGAACTTATTTAGCGCAACTTTGGGGAAACTGACAAGGATGCCTGTGACTTAACTGACATCCTCTCCCTTGTTTATCCACCCCTTGCAGCATCACAGAAGGGGAGTGCCTGGTATATTACAGACACTCCCTATATTGATCCTGTGATTGCTGCTCCGACCCCCGTTTGATCACGTGATGGCCCATGTGACTGTGAGGTAAAGGCTTTCTAATCACGTGACGGGTCATGTGCCGGATGGGATGAGGTTTACGTGCAATTTTTTTACCTTTAAAAGGCTCATTTGCACACTAGCTTCAAAGAAACTAGAGGTCTGTGCTATGAGGACAAAAAACTCCATTAGTTGGATCAGATGCAGCCTCTGCCCCTGCTACTAGCTAAGTTTTGACTGCTGTTTGCACTTTATCTCTTGACTATTTTGCTTTGTGCACTTCATATATTGACTACTTTGTATTGCTGTACTTCATCTATTCAAGTCCCCTGATGAATTGGCCCTAGGCCAATGAAACATGTTGGGCAGTGTGTTTTTGGGATATAGCTGTATTTTGCTTGCTATTGTGGGTTTATTTATAGTATATTCCTTAGTGTGCCAACATAGTTCCCCCTCTTGCTCCCTTCTCTGACAAAACTGGGTAGTCACATGGCGCAGCGTAGGGACACCTAGGGATAACTTAGGAGATGTATACATATAGGGAGGGATTAATAGGATGTATTAAATGTTAAGTCTTATTTGAGGTTACCCACCAGTTCTGTTTATTTTTTTTAAAGAAGGAATTTATTAATTATTAATTAGCAAATCAGAATCTTACTTTAGTGAAATATAAAGTTAATTTAAAGGCTATGTACAGTGGATATAAAAAGTCTACATATCCCTGTTAAAATTTCAGGTTTCTGTGATGTAAAAAAAAAGAGACAAAGATAAATAATTTCAGAACTTTTTCCACCGTTAATGTGACCTATAAACTGTACAGCTCAATTGAAAAACAAACTGAAATCTTTTAGGTAGAGGGAACAAAAAAAATAAAAATAAAATAATATGGTTGCATAAGTGTGCACACCCTTAAACTAATACTTTGTTGAAGCACCTTTTGATTTTATTACAGCACTCTTTTTGGGTATGAGTCTATCAGCATGGCACATTTTGACTTGGCAAGATTTGCCCACTCTTCTTTGCAAAAACACTCCAAATCTGTCAGATTGCGAGGGTATCTCCTGTGCACAGCCCTCTTCAGATCACCCCACAGATTTTCAATCGGATTCAGGTCTGGGCTCTGGCTGGGCCATTCCAAAACTTTAATCTTTTTCTGGTGAAGCCATTCGTTTGTTGATTTTGATGTATGCTTTGGGTCATTGTCATTCTGAAAGATGAAGTTCCTCTTCATGTTCAGCTTTCTAGCAGAAGCCTGAAGGTTTTGTGCCAATATTGACTGGTATTTGGAACTGTTCATAATTCCCTCTAGCTTAACTATGGCCCCAGTTCCAGCTGAAGAAAAAAAGCCCCAATGCATGATGCTGCCATCACCATGCTTCACTGTGGGTATGGTGTTCTTTTGGTGATGTGCAGTGTTGTTTTTGCGCCAAACATATCTTTTGGAATTATGGCCAAAAAGTTCAACCTTGGTTTCGTCAGACCATAACACCTTTTCCCACATGCTTTTGGGAGACTTCAGATGTGTTTTTGCAAAATGTAGCCTGGCTTGGATGTTTTTCTTTGTAAGAAAAGGCTTTCGTCTTGCCACTCTACCCCATAGCCCAGACATACAGTACAGACCAAAAGTTTGGACACACCTTCTCATTCAAAGAGTTTTCTTTATTTTCATGACTATGAAAATTGTAGATTCACACTAAAGGCATCAAAACTATGAATTAACACATGTGGAATTATATACATAACAAACAAGTGTGAAACAACTGAAAATATGTCATATTCTAGGTTCTTCAAAGTAGCCATCTTTTGCTTTGATTACTGCTTTGCACACTCTTGGCATTCTCTTGATGAGCTTCAAGAGGTAGTCCCCTGAAATGGTTTTCACTTCATAGGTGTGCCCTGTCAGGTTTAATAAGTGGTATTTCTTGCCTTATAAATGGGGTTGGGACCATGAGTTGCGTTGAGGAGAAGTCAGGTGATACACAGCTGATAGTCCTACTGAATAGACTGTTAGAATTTGTATTATGGCAAGAAAAAAGCAGCTAAGTAAAGAAAAATGAGTGGCCATCATTACTTTAAGAAATGAAGGTCAGTCAGTCAGCCGAAAAATTGGGAAAACTTTGAAAGTAAGGGCTATTTGACCATGAAGGAGAGTGATGGGGTGCTGCGCCAGATGACCTGGCCTCCACAGTCACCGGACCTAAACCCAATCGAGATGGTTTGGGGTGAGCTGGACCGCAGAGTGAAGGCAAAAGGGCTAACAAGTGCTAAGCATCTCTGGGAACTCCTTCAAGACTGTTGGAAGACAATTTCAGGTGACTACCTCTTGAAGCTCATCAAGAGAATGCCAAGAGTGTGCAAAGCAGTAATCAAAGCAAAAGGTGGCTACTTTGAAGAACCTAGAATATGACATATTTTCAGTTGTTTCACACCTGTTTGTTAGGTCCGGTGACTGTGGAGGCCAGGTCATCTGGCGCAGCACCCCATCACTCTCCTTCATTATCAAATAGCCCTTACTTTCAAAGTTTTCCCAATTTTTCGGCTGACTGACTGACCTTCATTTCTTAAAGTAATGATGGCCACTCATTTTTCTTTACTTAGCTGCTTTTTTATTGCCATAATACAAATTCTAACAGTCTATTCAGTAGGACTATCAGCTGTGTATCACCTGACTTCTCCTCAACGCAACTCATGGTCCCAACCCCATCTATAAGGCAAGAAATACCACTTATTAAACCTGACAGGGCACACCTATGAAGTGAAAACCATTTCAGGGGACTACCTCTTGAAGCTCATCAAGAGAATGCCAAGAGACTTCTCCTCAACGCAACTGATAGTCCCAACCCCATTTATAAGGCAAGAAATCCCACTTATTAAACCTGACAGGGCACACCTATGAAGTGAAAACCATTTCAGGGGACTACCTCTTGAAGCTCATCAAGAGAATGCCAAGAGTGTGCAAAGCAGTAATCAAAGCAAAAGGTGGCTACTTTGAAGAACCTAGAATATGACATATTTTTAGTTGTTTCACACTTGTTTGTTATGTATATAATTCCACATGTGTTAATTCATAGTTTTGATGCCTTCATGGTCATGAAAATAAAGAAAACTTTTTGAATGAGAAGGTGTGTCCAAACTTTTGATCTGTACTGTATGAAGAATACGGGAGATTGTTGTCACATGTACCACACAGCCAGTACTTGCCAGATATTCCTGCAGCTCCTTTAATGTTGCTGTAGGCCTCTTGGTAGCCTCCCAGACCAGTTTTCTTCTCGTCTTTTCATCAATTTTGGAGGGATGTCCAGTTCTTGGTAATGTTACTGTTGTGCCATATTTTCTTCACTTGATGATGACTGTCTTCACAGTGTTCCATGGTATATCTAATGCCTTGGAAATTCTTTTGTACCCTTCTCCTGACTGATACCTTTTAACAATGAGATCCCTCTGATGCTTTGGAAGCTTTGTGGACCATGGCTTTTGCATATTTCAGGAAAGACCAACTAGAGCAGCTGAACTTTATTTGGGGTTAATCAGAGGCACTTCAAATGATGGCAGGTGTATGCTGACTCCTATTTAACAGGATTTTGAATGTGATTGCTTAATTCTGAACACAGCTACATCCCCAGTTATAAGAGGGTGTGCACACTTATGCAACCACATTATTTTAGTTTTTTTTGTTTTCTTCCCTCCACCTAAAAGATTTCAGTTAGTTTTTCAATTGTGGTACAGTTTATAGGTCACATTAAAGGTGGAAAAAGTTCTGAAATGATTTATCTTTGTCTCATTCTTTTACAGCACAGAAACCTGACATTTTAACAGGGGTGTGTAGACTTTTTATATCCACTGTACATCTTTGGTACTTTTATTATTATTATTATTATTTTGCACATATTATGGCTATAAAATTATTTTCCTAATTAAAGTATAGATCCATTTGTATTCTAGAGCTGCCTGTTTTCTCACATACACCAAAAGCTGGTCTGTCTACTCACTGTGTCTCTTTTTTCTCTATTGTCCTCAGTGGTTATAAACACTCATCCAAGCTAAATAATGGTCACATTGTTAAGATTCCATAACAACTGCAACAAAATAATGTTAAAAAATATAAAAAATGCCCTTGAAGGTGTACCGTACATACACTTACAGAGGTTTTCCAAGATTAATAAAATTTTGCTGTGTAAAATAAAAAAAGACCTTTAAATGTCCCACTGCTACCACACTGATGCACTGGTTTGGAAGCTACGATCCCCACTGGGCCTACAAAAATCCTATGCTATTCATTATTCCTGTGACTGCTGCAGCCAATCACTGGTCTTAGCATTCATGCACACATAACTGCTGAGTCCAATGATTATTTGCAGTGGTCATGTGAATGATGAACATGAGGTAATCACTAGAGATGATCGAGTCGAAGTTGACGAAGTGGAATTCGATCAGAATTTCGGGAAAAATTAGATACATGTCATGATATTTAATGCTATGTAGATCAATCTTATTTATGTTTATGGATTTTCATTATCATTTTATTGTAAAACAGAATTACTTTTTTGAACCTTAAAAATTTGAATAAAAAAAGAATTTAAACAGAATTTCGGGAAAAATTCGATTTGTACCGAATCCGAATTTCCTCACGCTTCGTGGTAACGAATCGCATTTTTTCCTAAAACGGCTGCTGCACATGTGAGGACATTAAGCAAGGAACTCTGGGAAAGAGGGATCACCCATAATGCCATGCATGCAGCCAATCAGCAGCCAGCCCTGTGATGTCACAGCCCTATAAAAAGCCTCAGCCATCTTGGATTCTGCCATTTTCCAGTGTGCTTAGTGCAGGGAGACACTTAGAGGCACTAAGGACAGTGCTAGAAAAGACTTCATTGTGCTAAAAAAACTATTTACAATTTCAGGGAAAGATTATTCAAGGTGTAGGGAAAGGATAGGGAGGAATCATTCCACAGCATTTATGTAGAACAGGGTTCAATAGGGGAGGTTACAGCCTGGGTAATAAGAACAATCCTATTACACCTTGCAACACTGACTGGGGATCCAAATTGCCATTAGAGATGTCCCGAATAGTTCGCCGCCGAATAGTTCCCGGCGAACATAGCTTGTTCGCGTTCGCCGCGGCGGGCGAACATATGCGATGTTCGTTCCGCCCCCTATACATCATCATTGAGCAAACTTTGACCCTGTACCTCACAGTCAGCAGACACATTCCAGCCTATCAGCAGCAGACCCTCCCTCCCAGACCCTTCCACCTCCTGGACAGCATCCATTTTAGATTCATTCAGAAGCTGCATTCTTAATGAGAGGAGGGACAGTGTAGCTGCTGCTGATTTAATAGGGAAATCGATAGCTAGGCAAGTGTATTCAGTGTCCACTGCAGTCCTGAAGGACTCATCTGATCTCTGCTGTAAGGACAGCACCCCAAAAAGCCCTTTTTAGGGCTAGAACATCAGTCTGCTTTTTTTTTTTCTGTGTAATCAAATTGCAATTGCCTGCCTGCCAGCGTGTGTGTCAGGCTCACAGCCCTGCAAGTGCATAGTGTCACCAGCGCAACTCATATCTGGTGTCACATTCGATTACATTTAAAGAAAAACAACAATTTTGACTGTGAGTAAATAGCAGTCAGTTACACACGTGTTTGTGTGTTTAAGGCCCAGTGCAGTGCATAGTGTCACTTCAGTGCCATTCATATCTGGTGTCACATTCGATTCCATTTAAAGAATAAAAAACAATTTTGGCTGAATAAATAGCAGTCAGTTACACACGTGTTTGTGTGTTTAAGGCCCAGTGCAGTGCATAGTGTCACTTCAGCGCAACTCATATCTTGTGTCACAGTAGCTTGCACGCAAAGTACAACTTAACTAATCTAAAAAAAATGACAGGCAGAGGCAGGCCACCCCGCAGGGGCCGTCGTGGTCATGGTGCTGTGATTCCCTTTGGCTCTAGACTAATGCCCAGTGTTCAGAGGTCACTTACCCTGAACTCGAAAAGTTCTGAGGACATAGTTGACTGGCTAACACAGGACACCCAATCTTCTACAGCTTCCGCTAGGAACCTTGACGCACCATCCTCCTCCAGCTCAGCTTTGGGCACCTCTCAAGTTACCACTCGCCCGCCTGCCGCCACCACCAACACTAGCACCACAGCCGCTTCACTTGATCTGTCAGAGGAGTTATTTACACATCAGTTGGAAGAAATGTGTGATGCGCAACCATTATTGCCAGAGGATGTAGATAACAGGGATATGTCTCAGTCAGGCAGCATTACACACATGGACGTACGGTGTGATGATGATGATGTTGTACCCGCTGCTGCTTCCTTTGCTGAGTTGTCAGATACAAGTGAAGCGGTTGATGATGACGATGTGTCGGTGGATGTCACGTGGGTGCCCGCTCGAAGAGAAGAAGAACAGGGGGAAAGTTCAGATGGGGAGACAGAGAGGAGGAGGAGACGAGTTGGAAGCAGGGGGAGGTCATCGCAAGGAGCTAGTGGCACAGTCAGACAGCATGCATCGGCACCCGGGGTCAGCCAGACAGCACGCCAATCAACGCATGCTGTTGCCACCACCAGAATGCCGTCATTGCAGAGCTCAGCAGTGTGGCATTTTTTTTGTGCGTCTTCCTCTGACAACAGCGATGCCATTTGCAACCTGTGCCAAAAGAGTCGTGGGAAGTCCAACACCCACCTAGGTACAACTGCTTTGCGAAGGCACATGATCGCACATCACAAACGCCTATGGGATCAACACATGAGTACAAGCAGCACACAAACTTAAAGCCGCCATCCTCCTCCTGGTCCAGCATCTTCAGCCACATTAACCACTGCTGTCCTCCTTGCCCCCTCTCAACCATCCGCCACTCCGTCTCTCACCTTGAGCAGTTCCTGCTCATCTGCCCACAGTCAGGTGTCTGTCAAGGACATGTTTGAGCGTAAGAAGCCAATGTCACAAAGTTACCTCCTTGCCCGGCGTCTGAAAGCTGACTTGTCTGAACTCATAGCCAGCCAGCTTTTACATACAAGCTGGTGGAGTCTGAGGCGTTCCAGGGGGACGTAACAGGGATTAAACTGATAAGAATAGTACAACATAACACACCACAACTTTCTGGCGGCACATTAGATTGCACGCGCAGTGCCCCAAATTTGAAGTAGGAGGACCGACCAAGCATCTTTTTCCATCTCCCCGTTCCTAAAATCGATGCCATATACATGTCCCCTGATAGGGGATGTAACAGGGATTAAACTGATAGGAATAGTACTACTTAACACACCTTATAATAACGCAGAGAGAGGCAACACAGAGAGAGGAGTCTGAAGAAGAGGAGTCAGAGGAGGAAGGTGGCTTTGAGGAGGTGGAAGACCAACCACAGCAGGCGTCCCAGGGGGCTTGTTGTCACTTTTCAGGGACCCTTGGTGTTGTACGTGGCTGGGTGGAGGAAGAGACCTTCAATGACATCAGTGAGGACAAGGAACGGGACATGGCTAGCTTGGTATCCAACCTTGTGCAAATGGGGAGTTTGCGGTTGTGCAAAAGGACTGTTTGCGGTTGTTTGTGGTGCGTTAAACAGGGAGTTTGGTCTGTCACTGTGAAGCGGGCGTAACCGTTATACTATCTGATCGATACAACATCATACCTGATGTTTTAAAGCACGTTATTCCAAACAATTTAGGAATGTTAGGTGATTTATGCCCTTTATGGATTAAAACCCGTCAACTACGTAATTTTCCATGGGAGTTTTGCCATGGATCCCCCTCCGGCATGCCACAGTCCAGGTGTTAGTCCCCTTGAAAGAACTTTTCCATCCCTATTGTGGCCAGAAAGAGTCCCTGTGGGTTTTAAAATTTGCCTGCCCATTGAAGTCAGAGGCGGTTCGCCCGGTTCGACATCTCGAATTGCCATTATACAGCTCTGTAATTATAGCAAGTGCTGTTTGATACAGCCATTAACAGGGTTTATTGCAAGGAAATATTTCTACGTCTTATTTGCCCTTGTGCGGTGCAGTTATATGTTCTAAAGCATTTTTTGGCTTGTATTGGTGGGGAAAAAAAGGGCTTATTAGCCGTTCTGTGGTGAAGTGCGAAAATTGCAGCCCTTTTTGGCATGTATTAGTGACACGAAAAAAATAAAATATTTGCCGTTAAGCTGTGCAGTTATATGTTCTAAAGCCTTTTGTGGAGTGGCAAAAGAAAAATATATTTGCCGTTCAGCGGTGCAGTTAATGTATTTTTCACCCTATAAGACGCACCAGCCCATAAGACGCACCTAAGTTTTAAAGGAGGACAATAAGAATTTTTTTTTTTTCATTACACCTCTGGTCAGACCACCAATCAGACCCCCAATGTTAATCAGACCTCAGCTGACAGCCCCAATAAGACCCCCAATGTTAACAAGCCCTCAGATCAGACCCCCAATCAGACCTCAGCTCAGACCCCAATATGAAAGACCCCAATCAGACCTCAGATAAGAGTCTCATTAACCCCAGCAGCCTCATATCAGCCCCCAGCAGCCTCTCACCAGCCCCCAGCAGCCTCTCTTTAGCCCCCAGCCATGTTATATTAGCCCCCATCAGCCTCTATTCAGCCCCCAGCCATGTTATATTAGCTCCCAGCAGCCTCTCTTCAGCTCCCAGCAGCCTCTCTTCAGCTCCCAGGAGCCTCTCTTCAGCCCCCAGCCATGTTATTTTAGCCCCCATCAGTCTCAATAAATAAAATAAAAAAAACATTTACCTCTCCTGCTCCTGGATGCTGCTGCTCCTAACCTACATCGCGATCCTCCTCCTCCTGCTGTCAGCTGTGCTGTGGTCTGATGCTCACAGCGTGAGGTCATATAGCACCCTCACGCTGTGCGCAGCCTTCACAGCCGACAGCCGAGGACCAGGAAGCGGTGATCACTTTTGGGAGAAAAAATTTGTCTTATGGGGCGAAAAATACGTTATATGTTTTAAAGCCCTTTTTGTCGTGCATTAGTGGCAAAAGAAAAATATATTTGCCGTTCAGCGGTGCAGTTATATGTTCTAAAGCCTTTTGTGGAGTGTATAAGTGGAAAAAAAATAAGGGCCTTTTTGCCGTTCATTAATGGCAAATGAAATGGCAAAATAAAAATATATTTGCCGTTCAGCGGTGCAGTTATATATTCTAAAGCCCCTTTTGCATGTATTAGTGTAAAAAAATATATATATATTTGCCGTTCTGCGGATATGTTCTAAAGCCCTTTTTGGCATGTATTAGTGGGGAAAAAGAAAAAAAGCTTATTAGCCATTGTGTGTTGAAGTGAGAAAATGACACCCTTTTTGGTGTGTCTTAGTAGCAAAAAAAAATAAATTTGCTATTCAGCAGTGAAGTTCCATTGTAATACAGCCATTTACAGGGTGTATTAATATGTATTTTGGAGCCAAAAGCAGGAGTGGGTACAAAACACAGAAGACATGCAAATATTCCATTCACGTGTCATCTCTGTTTTGGATCCACTCCTGTTTTTTTTGGCATTAGCAATACCGTCGGATTACTGACCAAATGCTGACCGAGTGAAGGCGGATGCTCAACAGACAGGATCTGTTTTTTGAGGGTTATTGTTCTGATGGATCAGAGAAAGGGCAAAATAATCAGTGACATCAACACAAACTTACTGCTGACACCCTCTCCACTCTGTCGGGGGGCTTTAATTGTATAAGCGTTTAATAGAACAGGTTCTGTAGACATCTATGTTGAATCAGCTGATGACGGTGTAAAAGGAGTGCGCTTCTTCTTGGCGCTAACATCGATCTGTAAGGCTGAGTTCATACTTGAGTTATTTGTTCGGGTTTTGGCCCCGTAGCTGCCCAAATAAGTGACATGTTCAGTGATTCTAAGAGCGACGCCTGTTATCTGCATGTCATACGGACTCACAGTATTATTTTACTACCACAGCAGAGTCCCTGTGCGTGTTACTGCAAGGCACAGTGTTCTACACCACTATAAAGGCTCTCTACAGCCATGAAATAGCCTTTTTTTAACGCGATTCGCCACAAATAAAGTCGGATCGAACCAAAAAAATTTCATAAAATTTGCAGAATCTACCGAATAAATTTTTTTCGAAATTCGCTCATCTATAGTCATCACTACAGGTCAAATAGTGACGGGACCTATGGGGACCACAGCAATGGCATGGGACCAATGGGACATTTTAAATTTAAGTAAGTGTTTTATTTTAATTTTGCACAGTTCCAGCTTAAAGTATTCCTTTTATCTGAATTCCATGAATAATCTATATTAAAGAATTTTAGTCATCTAAGGGCAAAGTTGGATACTTATTATTCTTTTGTTTTCCTGCAAACCAAGTAGTTTGAGGATGAACTTAATGGGCATTTGTAGTTTTTTCAACCTTGAGACCCATTTATAGTAAATTCTTGCTAAGTGTTTGCTAGAGCTGTGTTTTTGCTCCATTATTGGATTTTACCGCTGAAGTTGCTTTATATAGCAGCATCCTTACATTATGTATATAAATCAGAAGGACTAATGTGAAATATGTGTGTGCCCGCCTATATAGGTGCTATATATTTTATGATATTGCCTTCACACTCCATCGTTTCCAGCTGCAGACAACATCGACACGTTATAAATAAGAATTGCAATAAATTGAGAGACATCCAGCTGAATTTGATGTTTCAAGACATTTGAGGCATTTTGCACACACACAGTCTTTTCAGGAGCAAAGTCTAATTAAAAATGTGTTTGAAAAGATTAATGTTTTATACATTTATTTGGCTGTGTTTTTAACTTTTTTTTCCGTTTGCCCAGAGCCGGTTTTGAGTTTCAGTACCCTGGTGCAAAATGTTATAAATTACAGTATTTGCCTGTTTTTCTAAGGAAAGAAGGTGTAATGTTAAACCTTAAATGTCCCTTTGGAGTTTAAAGGTCACTTTGTAAAAATTAGACCTTTTGTTTTTTATGTGAATTCCAGATCACGTGACCTTAAATCAACTGGTAAATCACTTACTGATCCTTCTAGAAACATTAGCAATTACCCAAGTTTAGGTTCAAAATAGTTAATTAATTCTGTGAGTTTTTATTTTATTTCTACATTGTGTTTATTATTGATTTACTCTTGCATTTTTTTAAAAGGAGAAAATGATGCCGCAGAGAGGAAATTGAGAGAACTTCCCATTGTATTTATATCTTTAACCTCTGAATCATGCTGCCAATTTTGGAATTCACAACACAGCACTTTTTTTGTTTTGTTTTTTCATTTCTTCATTTTAAAAATCATATCTTTTTATTTTTCTATTGGCATGGCCATATAAGTGCCTGTTTTTTGCAGAACGAGTTGTATTTTTAAATGACAACAATTTAGGGTAAATATAATGTATTTTATAATACTTATTAATTTTTTGGATTGACAGCATGAAAGCATGAAAAAACACAGCAATTCTGCCATTAATATTTAGGCTTTGTTTTTATGGCATTCACTGTTGGTGATGGACGAACATCGGCCGGTACAATTCGCAAACGCGATCAAATGTTCGCGAACTGCAAGTTCGCGGAGAATCCCATTCACTTTAATGGCAAGCCAAGAGTTCCATGGCAAATTGTGTCAGATCTGACCACAGGTCAAGCCTGCACACCCAGTAGTCAAGGGGTTCCTCGCTTCTCAGAGCGTCCACATCAGCCGTTAACCCGATGTAGCCGGACACCTGTCGGTCTAGGCGTTCTCTCAGGCTGGATCCGGAGGGCGACTGTCGATGGGTTGGCTGCAAGAATGATCTCATATCTGAAGTGACCAACACATCTTCAAACCGCCCCCTTTTCTTGCATGCGCTGTAGGATTGGTACTCACAACTGTTTCTCTGTGGGTGGAAATTCCTCTGCCAGCGCCCGCAACAGCAGAATGCAGGATCTCTCGAAGTAAGGCCTGGAAATGCTGCATTCTGACAGCCCTCTGTGATGCTGGTAACATGTCCGCCATTTTGTGTTTGTACCGAGGGTCTAAGTACGTTCCCATCCAGTACTGGTCCGTGCCCTTTATGCTTTTTATACGGGGGTCCCTCTTCAAACACTGCAGCATGAAGGCCCCCCATTTGCACTAAATTGGAAGCAGTGGAGTGGCCTGGCTCCTGCTCATCGTCCAGTATAATGTCATCCTCGGTCTCCTCCCCCATCCAAGGACAACACCAGGGATCCCAGAAAAGTTTAAAGCATGCTATTCTTGCTCCTCCTCCGTCCTGGCACCATCCTCCTCTCACTCCTCTTCAGACTCCTGTTGTCTTGTCTCAGTTATCCACTGATCAGCCTGTGATCGCAAAGCTTAAAGTGCAGGACCAGTGTGACTCTTGACTTCCAGGCACAACAGCCACAGCACAGCATGGCAATGTCTCACCTGGCATGTCGAATAGGTTCTGGGGAGCTTGGGGGGTGCAGGGGAAGAGGCGGTAGCAGTGGAAAAGGAGGAGTCAGCCGAGGAGGAGTAGGAGGCTGGAGTAGGAGGAGGAGAAGAAGAGGCAGGCCTGCATGCAATCCGTGGCGGTAACACCAAATCCACATGGGTGCCATGGGTTGCATGCTTGACGGCCATCAGAAGGTTCACCCAGTGGGCAGTAAAAGTTATGTACCTTGCCTGCCAGTGTTTGCTAGACCACGTGTCTGTGGTCAGATGTATCTTAGCACCGACACTGTGTGCCAGAGATACATTCACTTGCCGCTAAAGGTGGCCATATAGCTCCGGGATGCCCTTCTGGGAGAAATAATTCCTTCCAGGGTCCTTCCATTGCGGTGTGCCAATGGCCACACATTTTCTAAAGGCCTCCGAGTCCACCAGTTTATATGACAGTAGTTGTCGGGCTAGCAGTTCCAGTGGTCAGCCGTTGGGCAAGAGGGTTATCCGGTGTCATCATCTTTTTTCGCTCGAACATATGGGCCACGGAAGCCTGCCTTTTGCCAGATAAACGCGACGACGGTAAGGTTAAAGGTGGGAGTGGAGGACAAATAGAAGGAGAGAGGAGAAGGAGGAGGAGAAGAGGGAGGACGTGGAGCACCGGGAGTGTGGCTTTGTGGGTTCTGACGGTGTTGCTCCCACTGGGCTCGATGATGGAAGGCCAGGTGCCTTATTAAGGTGGTCATCCCTAGGTGAGTGTTGGGCTTACCGTGACTTATGCATTGACAGTACAGGCAGCAGATGGCAACACTATTGTCAGCAATGGACAGTTGTGACCGTGCATGGTGGATGGCTCATTCCAGGTACATTAGCAGTCTGCTTTTTGCCTCCTGTGCACTGTAAGTTCTGCCTGCTTCTCCACCTTCTCCTCCCTATATGCTGCTCCGTCTCTCCCTCTGAACTCCCCTCCTCTTCCTCTCTTGTAAGCACCCACGTTACGTCCATCGTCACGTCATCATCGTCACCTTCACCACCACTGACATTAGAGATCTCGGAGTAGGCAGCAACAGCGGGGACCATCCTCCTTGGACTGATCTCGGTACTGTCGTCAGACAGTTGGGTGGCGACCGTTGTTACCTCCTCTTCCTGATCCGATGCCAAGAATGGCTGCTCATCGGTAAGGTCTTGGAATGGATGGGAAAATAATTCCTCTGACTCGAGCGGAGGGGATATGGTCTTTGGTGGTGCACACAGCAGAGAGTGTAGAGGGTGCAGATAGAGAGAATGAGGAGGGTGCAGAAGCGGAAGGCTGAGTGAGACACTCAACCAACTGTGGTGCGTCCTTTGATGTAATCACACGCACTTTCTGCAACTTCCCACTTAGACTCCAGCCTGGTGCACCTGCCTGACCCCTACCACCTTTGCGGAATGGCCTGCCTCTTCCTCTGCCTGTCATTTTCAAAATGACCCTGTGACAAAAGTCCCTTTAGAAGAGCAGTATTTGTGGAAGAAGGTATATCACACCCCTGCCGTAATCAGGGCAACTGGTATATCACACCAGTATAAATTATTTGTTCCAATAGCGTTTGTCACTCTGTGTAGCTGCGGTAACACAGCAGAACCGCAAACAAATGCTGCACTATCTACATGCACTATATAGAAAGTATATTATTGGCATATAACACCCCAGCTTCAATCATTTTTTTTTGGGGGGGGGGCAACTGGTATATAACACCAGTAGAAATTATTTGTACTAATAGCGTTTGTCACCCTGTGTAGCTACGGTAACGCAGCAAAACCGCAAACAAATGCTGCACTACCCAAATGTACTATATAGAAAGTATATTATCGGTATATAACACCCCTGCTTCAATCAGTTTTTTTGGGGGGCAACTGGTATATCACACCAGTAGAAATGATTTGTTCCAATAGCGTTTGTCACTCTGTGTAGCTGCAGTAACGCAGCAAAACCGCAAACAAATGCTGCACTACCCAAATGCACTATATAGAAAGTATATTGTTTGTATATCACACTTCTGCCTCAATCAGTTTTTTGGGGGGCAACTGGTATATCACACTAGTTGAAATTATTTGTTCCAATAGCATTTGTCACCCTGTGTAGCTACGGTAACGCAGCAAAACCGCAAACAAATGCTGCAATACCCAAATGCACTATATAGAAAGTATATTGTTGGTATATCACACCCCTGCCTCAATCAATTTTTTGGGGGGGCAACTGGTATATCACACCAGTTGAAATTATTTGTTCCAAGAGCGTTTGCCCCTCTGTATAGCTGCAGTATCACAGCAGAAACGCACAGAACTGCTGCACAATACAAATGCACTATAATATACTTTCTATGTTAGACAGTATCTTATAAGTACATCAAACCCCTCTGTAAGTCACACCTATCGATTGCACACCTATACCAGTCCTTAAAAGGACTTTTGTGACCCTATTAGCTAGCGTTTGGTGTCTCTAACATTCTGTCCCTGCTCCACACAGCAACCTCTCCCTACACTGGCAAAAGACTAAATGTAGAATAGCGGCCAGATCAGGTTTATTTATAAGGTAGGGGGTATGTCCATGTGCTGAAATGTCTCAATTGGCTGTCCTGTCCCACCTGATGGATGTGTCATGGGTCAAAGTTATTCACAATGTAAAAGAATATGGCGCCGGCGGAGATCACCATATGTTCGCCCATTCGGCGAACCGCAAAACTAGCAAAGTTCGCCGCAAAACGACCACCAGGAGAACGGCAAGGCAATCTCTAGAAGCAGAACTACAAACACTGATTAGGGAGGTCAAACCGTAATAAAAGGTCTGCGCTCCAGATTACCAGAGGTAAGGCATGATTCAGGAGGTGGGTAATCTAAAATTTAACATTTATTGATAATGCAGATAAAATAATTCCAAAATAAAGAGTGCAATGACAGACCTTGGGATAGAACAGATGAAAATACACTGGCGGACAGCCTAAGTGTCCATCCCAATTGAAAAATACATGTAAACACTAAAAACAGTGCACGGCGGCACCAGAAACCAGTTGTCCTACCGGTACCGTGAGACAGGAAACGGGATGTTCACCCTTGACAATGCTAATTAGCAGCTTCTCCATGGAAGATGAAAAAAATGAAAAAGACGATGTCAGGCAGTGATACACAAGAGTGCAGGGTCCCTGTATACACCCTATAGCTGACTAGCGAACATGACCCTAATTCTAAAATTGGGTAGCAGCCTCACCACAGGGCACTCGTCCTTACAAGGACGACCCCGTCCGGAACCTGTCCCTGAAGATAAGACTAGAAGTCCCTAAAAGGATCTAGAAAAAAAGCTCCCTGGGAGCTTTTTTTCTAGATCCTTTTAGGGACTTCTAGTCTTATCTTCAGGGACAGGTTCCGGACGGGGTCGTCCTTGTAAGGACGAGTGCCCTGTGGTGAGGCTGCTACCCAATTTTAGAATTAGGGTCATGTTCGCTAGTCAGCTATAGGGTGTATACAGGGACCCTGCACTCTTGTGTATCACTGCCTGACATCGTCTTTTTCATTTTTTTCATCTTCCATGGAGAAGCTGCTAATTAGCATTGTCAAGGGTGAACGTCCCGTTTCCTGTCTCACGGTACCGGTAGGACAACTGGTTTCTGGTGCCGCCGTGCACTATTTTTAGTGTTTACATGTATTTTTCAATTGGGATGGACACTTAGGCTGTCCGCCAGTGTATTTTCATCTGTTCTATCCCAAGGTCTGTCATTGCACTCTTTATTTTGGAATTATTTTATCTGCATTATCAATAAATGTTAAATTTTAGATTACCCACCTCCTGAATCAATCTCTAGAAGCAGGTATATTAAACCCCTTAATCTGCATTTTGTGGAAGCAGGTATATCGCACCCCTCAATCAGTATTTTGTGGAAGCAGGTATATAGAACCCCTGAATAAATATTTTGTGGAAGCAGGTATATCGCACCATTCGATCTGTATTTTGTGGAAGCAGGTATATAGAACCCCTTAATCAATATTTTGTGGAAGCAGGTATATCGCACCCCTTAAGCAGTATTTTGTGGGGAAACAAGTATATCACACATAGTTGTTTCAATAGCGCTTGTCCCTCTATATAGCTGCAGTATCGCAGCAGAACAGCACACAATTGCTGCACAATACAAATGCACTATATATTTTCTATGTTAGAAATCATATTATAGGTATATCACACCCCTCAATCAGTTTTTTTGGGGGGAAACAGGTATGTCACACCAGTTGCAATTAGTTATTCCAATAGTGTTTGTCCCTCTATATAGCTGCAGTATCGCAGCAGAACCACACACAACTGCTGCACAATACAAATGCACTATAATATACTTTCTATGTTAGAAAGTATATTATAAGTATATCACACCCCTCAGTATATCACACATATACATAGCACACCTATACCAGTCCTTAAAAGGACTTTTGTGACCCTTTTAGCTAGCGTTTGCTGTCCCTAACAGTCTGTCCCTGCTCCACACAGCAACCTATCCCTACACTGGCAAAACACAGAATGTAAAATTGCTGCCATATTGGGTTCTGTTATAGGGTGGGGGTGTGTCCAAACGAACTATATAGAAAGTATATTATTGGTATATCACACCCCTGCCTCAATAAATTTTTTGGGGGGGCAACTGGTATATCACACCAGTTGAAATTATTTGTTCCAAGAGCATTTGCCCCTCTGAATAGCTGCAGTATCACAGCAGAAACGCACACAACTGCTGCACAATAAAAATGCACTATAGCGCCGCTGCCTTCTCAAACAGCTGATCGGCGGGGGTCCCGGGTGTCGGATCCCCGCCGACAGAGGGGTTTGCTGATCGTAGATTTGAGACCCTAAACCCCAGCTGCATAATAGAATGCTGATGGTTTAGTAGTCCCAAACCAGGTGAAAGATTGCCTTTAAATTTAAAAGGAAAGCATACTGTATACTATTTATCTTCCTATACCTGTTATTCATTGATTCAAACCATAAGATTAATTATATACCCAGTGACTTGTTCTACTGGAAGAGCAATAGAAAATGGGACATGATCCAGGAGCTTCATAGGCTCCAAATCATTACCAAAATATTCCTTCTCAGAAATGAGACGGCTGTACAGCCAGAACTCTAGGGCTGTTGATGAAATCAAGGTTTATGTTCTGCATATTTTTACTTGTGTGCAAATGTTACTAGGAAATGGGAACCTGTCCATCTAGTTGTGCCCCAAGAGCTGCATTGAATTATATCTGTATTAATGTAATACATTGTGTCTGCTGGAACTAAAATAATTTACAGACCTCAATTTGTTTTTCACAGATATCAAATCTAGTACATCTAGAACTAAAAATCACCCTGAGACTAGGACTATATACAGAATTTTTGTAGTGTGATCTAAAGATGTAGTACTCCATAGATATATAACTTGCAGGGATGTTACTAAAGAAGCTGTTGCCATAGTACTGATATGAAAACAAATCACCATAGTATTTATAGGGTTGGAAAAGTATCAATATAATGTATCACAGAGAAAAATGACCTTTCACATAAAACATAACTTTTACTGTCATTAGTTAAAATATTACCCCATCTATATATAATCTTAAACTATCTCAGATAGTACAATCCGATATAGAAAATTGCGGCAACTTACAGTTTGATGACTGTGGACCTGGCCAGACGGTGAATGAGAGGTGAAGTCTGGGCAGGGGAGGGGTGGGGGGAAATCCCTAATGTGTCCCTCAGTGTACCCCTGCCTACAGGCAGAGCACCCGCCCGAAAGGGGCGACCCCACCTCTCAGTGGCTAAGCCCTCACTGTTGCCTACTTTTACCCTGCCTTTAGAGAGTGAAGATGTTTGTCCCTTCTTAGCAGCTTGTCCCGACCGCGTTTCCCCAGTATCCGTAAAAACTGGTTCATCAGGGGACCAAAGATAAATAATCAAATCTTGGCAAAATTAAATTCTAATAATTGCTAGATAAAGAATCAATTGTTGCAGGCTTCACTCTTTGTAATTGCCCATCTGATATTCTTGGGCAAAAAATATATGGTAATTATATCACAGACCTCCTGGTATAATAAGGTGCACTTGTGTTGGTGTGCCACTGATCTAATTACCTTGTATTTGGCACCTTAAACCCTATCCCGCCTCCTGGTTAATCCAATGGCCGCTTGACTATTGATAAAAGCGCCACTTCCGGTCTTTGGAATACACGCGGCGCGTGTGGAACGCACACGTGATCCCAAAACCGGAAGTGATCGGGCGCCATTCTCCCCGACATTTCCTGCCTATGGAACGCATGCAGGAGTGTAGGAGGAGACCCCGGAAGCGACCGAAGATACTGGCCCCATGATAAAAGGGGAGGGAATAGCTAATGCATAAGTTTTAGATATATAATATCATATAAGTAAATAGTGCATCCTTGTAAATTTGTGCATCCCACATTCTTATAGAGGGGTGTTAGAGGGACTGGATAAATAAACTGTATGGACAAATACTAATGTCCCAAAACAGGCCCCCCATTCAAACTATATATCACAATGAAGCAATTTCAGTCCGATATTGTGCAGATTATTCTTGAACTCACATTTTTATTTGAGAAGATCACTATAGAGTATGGTTATTATACTAAAGAGAGGGAGACTAAATAAAACAACCGAAGGAGATCTGTTCATTCAGTCCCAAGGGATATACAGGGTGGGCCATTTATATGGATACACCTTAATAAAATGGGAATGGTGATATTAACTTCCTGTTTGTGGCACATTAGTATATGTGAGGGGGGAAACTTTTCAAGATGGGTGGTGACCATGGCGGCCATTTTGATGTCGGACATTTTGAATCCAACTTTTGTTTTTTCAATAGGAAGAGGGTCATGTGACACATCAAACTTATTGGGAATTTCACAAGAAAAACAATGGTGTTCTTGGTTTTAACGTAACTTTATTCTTTCATGAGTTATTTACAAGTTTCTGACCACTTATAAAATGTGTTCAATGTGCTGCCCATTGTGTTGGATTGTCAATGCAACCCTCTTCTCCCACTCTTCACAAACTGATAGCAACACCGCAGGAGAAATGCTAGCACAGACTTCCAGTATCCGTAGTTTCAGGTGCTGCACATCTCGTATCTTCACAGCATAGACAATTGCCTTCAGATGACCCCAAAGATAAAAGTCTAAGGGGGTCAGATCGGGAGACCTTGGGGGCCATTCAACTGGCCCACGACGACCAATCCACTTTCCAGGAAACTGTTCATCTAGGAATGCTCGGACCTGACACCCATAATGTGGTGGTGCACCATCTTGCTGGAAATACTCAGGGAACGTGCCAGCTTCAGTGCATAAAGAGGGAAACACATCATCATGTAGCAATTTCGCATATCCAGTGGCCTTGAGGTTTCCATTGATGAAGAATGGCCCCACTATCTTTGTACCCCATATACCACACCATACCATAAATTTTTTTGTTCCAACAGTCTTGGAGGGATCTATCCACTGTGGGTTAGTGTCAGACCAATAGCGGTGGTTTTGTTTGTTAACTTCACCATTCACATAAAAGTTTGCCTCATCACTGAACAAAATCTTCTGCGTAAACTGAGGGTCCTGTTCCAATTTTAGTTTTGCCCATTCTGAAAATTCAGTGCGCCGATCTGGGTCATCCTCGTTGAGATGCTGCAGTAGCTGGAGTTTGTAAGGGTGCCATTTTTGAGTAGCTAATATCCGCCGAAGGGATGTTTGACTAATGCCACTCTCCAGTGACATGCGGCGAGTGCTACGCTGTGGGCTCTTGCTGAATGAAGCTAGGACAGCCACTGATGTTTCTTCATTAGAGACAGATTTCATGCGTCCACATTTTTGCAAATTCAACACTGAACCTGTTTCACGAAACTTAGCAAGCAGTTTGCTAACTGTAGCATGGGAGATGGGTGCTCTCGTAGGGTGTCTTGCATTGAAATCTGCTGCAATGACCCGGTTACTGCGTTCACCAGACATCAACACAATTTCTATCCGCTCCTCACGTGTTAACCTCGGCGACATATCAATGGCTGTAAACAAAGAGAAACTTGTAAATAACTCATGAAAGAATAAAGTTACATTAAAACCAAGCACACCATTGTTTTTCTTGTGAAATTCCCAATAAGTTTGATGTGTCACATGACCCTCTTCCTATTGAAAAAACAAAAGTTGGATTCAAAATGTCCGACTTCAAAATGGCCGCCATGGTCACCACCCATCTTGAAAAGTTTCCCCCCTCACATATACTAATGTGCCACAAACAGGAAGTTAATATCACCAACCATTCCCTTTTTATTAAGGTGTATCCATATAAATGGCCCACCCTGTACTGTTTTAAGGCGGTACATCCACTGGGCTTCTTTACGGAGAATTCTGTTATCCCAGTCGCCACCCCTTGGTGACTGCGATATAACTTCGTTAACCTGGAATTTGAGTGTACTCACATTGCCTTTATGTACCTCAAGTACATGACGCGCGATCGGTTTGTCTCTGCGATTCCTTACATCACCTAAGTGTTCCCTAACCCGTCTCCTTAGTTCACGTTTGTTTTTTCCAACATAACTTAAGGGACAGCTACAGGTACATAAATAGATAACCCCTTGTGTACGACAATTAGCAAAATCCCGTGTGGTACAATATACGTTATCCCTGTGCTAAAGCTAGTGAACACTTTTGATTTTAAAATAAAGGGGCAACAAACACAGTCTCCACCACATTTATAGGTTCCTGTCGGTTTGGGATTAAGCCATGTAGTGGTTCCTACTGGTTTTTGGTAATGACTATGTACCAATCTGTCCTTTAATGACCGTTCACGTCTGTATGTGATTGCAGGCCTAGGGGGGAGAACATCTTTGATGTCTGGATCAGTCAGGAGGACATCCTGTCATGGTCTTACCTTCTTGCTGTTCTCCTTCGTTTGACATGTGCTGGCGGCCATCTTGGTTTCTGGGTTTCTTGTAGCCTCCCACCCTGCGGCTCCTCCTTCCCACTGGGAGGAGCTGGATGCCTAGCTCATATATATAGGAGGTCTGTGGCTTCAGTTCCTTGCTTGGTCCTCCTGTGTTCACATGCTTCTAGACTGCTGCTGATTCTGGTTCCTGATCCTGGTTTCGTCCGACTACCCTGCTGGTTCCTGATCCTGGTTTCGTCCGACTACCCTGCTGGTTCCTGATCCTGGCTTCGTCTGACTACCCTGCTGGTTCCTGATCCTGGCTTCGTCTGACTACCCTTCTGGTTCCTGACCTCTGGCTTCGCAAAGACTCTGCTTCCGTTTCGCCATCCGTTTGGACTTTTGCTTTACAGCTTTATTTTCAATAAAGCCTTCTTATTTTCACTTATCCCTTGTTGTATGTCTGGTTCATGGTTCCGTGACATTAGGACCAAGCCATGAATTCTGACGGTACAGGGCCATCCTCGCTACCCACGCTGGTTGCCAGACTTGATCAGCAGGATCACCTGTTGGGTCGGTTCGCTGTGGCGTTGCAAACCTTGCTTGAACGCACGGCTCATTTCGCTCCCGTTGCCGATGGGTCGGTTGTCGCTCCTGGGCCCGCTCCTACTGCCGCTCCGGTTGTTGCGCCAGAGTCTACCCCGACACCTGTTGTTGCACCTGCGGTGTTTCGGGGTATGACCGGTTCTGCCCCTCTTCCACAGCGCTTTGGGGGAGAGCCAACTCAGTGCCGAGGTTTCCTTAACCAGGTGGGCATTTATTTCGAGTTGCTGCCACATGCCTTTCCTACTGAGAGATCAAAGGTGGGCTTCTTGATCTTGCTGCTCTCGGACAAGGCCTTGGCCTGGGCCAGCCCTTTATGGGAGAACAACAATCCGGTGGTTGCCGAGTTTTCCGGTTTTGTTGCTTCTCTTCGGAAGGTATTCGATGTGCCGGCTCGTGCTGCCTCTGCTGCGAAGCTCCTTATGTCCATCAGACAGGGTTCACAATCCGTAGCTGAATACGCCATTGAGTTTCGTACCCTGGCAGCAGAGGTGGGCTGGAATAAGGAGGCTCTGGTCGCTGCTTTCTCTCATGGTCTCTCGGATGCCTTGAAGGATGAGGTTGCAGCTAAGGACCTACCAGTGGAGCTCGAGTCTCTTATTTCTTTCCTGATTTTGATTGACACCAGACTCAGGGAGAGACCTTTCTTTAAGGAGAGCCTGCGGAGGTTTTCTAACAGATTGGCGCCTACGTTTGCTGTCCCACCCGTGCCTCCCTCTCCTCCCACGCCTCCTGTGGATGACTTGTCTGGGGGTGAACCCATGCAGCTGGGGTTTGCTCGCCTGTCCGAGGGGGAGAGGGTACTCCAGAGACGCGAGGGCCGATGCATGTACTGTGGTCTCGGTGGGCATTTTCGGTTGGCATGTCCGAACCGTCCGGGAAACGCTCGCACCTGAGATCCTGTCGGGGGCAGATCTTGGGTGGAGTCTCCTCGTCCCCGGTTTCCCGTGTTGACAAACCACTGATCACTGTTGTCCTCTCCTGGGTCGGGGGCTCGGTGACGACCCAGGCGTTGGTGGACTCTGGTGCTGGTGGTTTGTTCATTGATAATGTGTTCGCTGCCGCCAATTCCATTCCTCTGCAGGCTCGAGGTTCCCCACTGGCTCTTGAGGCGATAGACGGCAGGCCCCTTCTGCCGCCACACGTGACTCATGAGACCCTTCCAGTGGGGATAGCCATTGGTGCCGTTCACAGAGAGTCGGTCTGCCTCCAGGTTATTTCGTCTCCACACTACTCGGTGGTCTTGGGGTACCCCTGGCTCCGGAAGCATAATCCGACTTTCGATTGGAGATCGGCCGAGATCCTCTCGTGGTCACCGCAGTGTGGGGCTAGTTGCATCCATGGGTCTGTCAAGTTGCTGTGTACTTCCTCGGACTCTCTGTTGCCTCCTGAATACGAGGAGTACCGGGATGTATTCGATAAGGTGCGCGCGGTTGCCCTACCTCCGCACCGCCCATACGATTGTGCCATAGAGTTACAATCTGGTGCCGTTCCTCCTCGTGGCAAAGTCTATCCACTGTCGGTAGCGGAGAATGAGGCCATGGAGGAGTACGTGAGGGAGGCGCTTTCACGCGGACACATTCGCAAATCCTCGTCCCCGGCAGGGGCTGGATTTTTCTTTGTGAAAAAGAAGGGCGGTGAGTTGAGGCCTTGCATCGATTACAGGGGTCTCAATCGCATCACGATCAAGAACGCTTACCCGATACCCTTGATTTCCGAGCTGTTCGATCGCCTTAAAGGGGCCACGGTCTTTACCAAACTCGACCTGAGGGCGGCATATAACCTGGTAAGGATCAAGGCGGGCGATGAGTGGAAGACCGCTTTAACACCAGGACCGGTCATTATGAATCCTTGGTTATGCCCTTTGGGTTGTGCAATGCGCCCGCAGTCTTTCAGGAATTCATCAACGATGTTTTCCGTGACCTGTTGCAGCAGTGTGTGGTGGTCTATTTGGATGACATCTTGGTATATTCTGAATCCATGGAGGCCCACATTCTGGATGTCAGACGAGTGTTGCAACGGTTACGAGAGAACAAGCTGTTCGGTAAGCTTGAGAAATGCGAATTTCACCGATCCCAGGTAACCTTCTTAGGTTACATCATTTCCGCTGAGGGGTTCTCCATGGATCCTGAGAAGGTTTCGGCTGTCTTACAGTGGCCCCAGCCCAGTGGTCTTCGTTCCCTGCAGCGCTTTTTGGGCTTCGCCAATTATTATCGGAAGTTCATCAGGGACTTTTCCATGCTAGCCAAGCCTCCCACGGATCTGACCAGGAAGGGCAGTAATTCCCAGGTCTGGCCGCTCGAGGCCATCCGAGCTTTTGAGGCTCTAAAGTCCGCCTTTGTGTCGGCTCCGATTCTGTCGCATCCCAACCCTGGGTTGCCCTTTGTCCTCGAGGTGGACGCGTCTGAGACGGGAGTAGGCGCCCTTCTGCCTCAGTGTAGAACACCAGAGGGTCCTCTGCTTCCTTGTGGGTTTTACTCCCGGAAACTGTCTTCCGCGGAGTGCAACTATCAGATTGGTGACAGGGAGTTATTGGCCATCGTGCAGGCCCTTAAAGAATGGAGGCACTTGCTCGAGGGTTCGGTGGTTCCGGTCCTCATCCTGACGGACCACAAGAATCTGACCTACCTTTCTGAGGCCAAGAGATTGACACCACGTCAGGCCAGATGGGCTCTGTTCTTGTCACGTTTTAATTACGTGGTCTCCTACCTACCCGGTTCCAAGAACATCAGGGCGGATGCCTTATCACGGCAGTACTCCGAGTTGTCCAGGGAGGAGTCGATTCCGACTTCGGTCATACCTCCGAATCAGATCTTGGCCGCCATTCGCACCAGCCTGACCTCCCCCCTGGGTGAGCAGATTTTGGCGGCTCAATCTGGTGCTCCCTCTGGGAGACCCAACGGCAGATGTTTTGTGCCTGAGGAGTTGAGCACTCGGTTGTTGCGAACCTACCATAACTCCAAGACCGCGGGGCATCCTGGAAAGAATCAGCTGTCCTGGGCTGTTTCACGTCTGTTCTGGTGGCCTTCCCTACGTTCCGACATCGCCGCATATGTAGCGGCATGCTCCGTTTGTGCCCAGAGTAAGTCCCCTCGGCACCTTCCGTTGGGCCTTCTGCAACCCATAGCCACCGGGGAGCGCCCATGGTCACACCTGGGGATGGATTTCATTGTGGACCTCCCTGCATCCCGAGGCCATACGGTCATTCTCATGATTGTGGATCGGTTTTCCAAAATGTGCCACTGTGTTCCTCTCAAGAAGTTACCCTCTGCACAAGAGTTGGCCACGATTTTTGCCAGGGAGGTCTTCCGGTTGCACGGTTTGCCCAAGGAGATTGTGTCGGATCGGGGGAGTCAGTTTGTGTCCAGGTTCTGGCGCGCCTTTTGCTCCCAGTTGGGGATTCATCTCTCCTTCTCCTCGGCCTACCACCCTCAGTCCAATGGGGCCGCAGAACGATCCAATCAGGCCTTGGAGCAATTCCTTCGTTGCTATGTCTCCGATCACCAAGACAATTGGGTTGACCTCCTGCCTTGGGCTGAGTTTGCCAGGAACACGGCGGTGAACTCTTCCTCTGGGACGTCTCCCTTCATGGCCAATTATGGGTTCCAACCTGCCGTGTTACCGGAGGTATTCTCTCCCCAGGATATTCCGGCTGTGGAGGATCACCTTTCCGTCCTACGTGCTTCGTGGGTACTGATCCAGAAGTCCCTTGAGGTCTCTGCGCAGCGCCAGAGACTCCAGGCTGATCGCAGACGAGCGCCTGCTCCTTCCTACCAGGTCGGAGACCGTGTATGGTTGTCCACCCGCAACCTCAACCTTCGAGTGCCCACTCCCAAGCTGGCGCCTCGCTTTGTTGGTCCCTTCCGAGTGCTTCGCAGGGTAAACCCGGTAGCCTATGCCCTTGCGCTTCCTCCTGGCATGCGGATCTCCACGTGTTTCATGTCTCCCTGTTGAAGCCACTGGTGTGTAATCGTTTCACTTCCTCGGTTCCTCGGCCTCGTCCGGTCCAAGTGGGTAATCGTGAGGAGTATGAGGTGAGCAATATCCTGGACTCACGCCTGGTCCGCGGTCGGGTGCAGTTTTTGGTCCATTGGCGTGGTTATGGTCCAGAGGAGCATTCCTGGGTTCCCTCCGCAGATGTCCATGCTCCTGCCTTGCTCCGAGCCTTCCACGCACGCTTCCCTCAGAAACCGTTCTTTACTCCGCGGAGGAGGGGCCCTTGAGGGGGAGGTACTGTCATGGTCTTACCTTCTTGCTGTTCTCCTTCGTTTGACATGTGCTGGCGGCCATTTTGGTTTCTGGGTTTCTTGTAGCCTCCCACCCTGCGGCTCCTCCTTCCCACTGGGAGGAGCTGGATGCCTAGCTCATATATATAGGAGGTCTGTGGCTTCAGTTCCTTGCTTGGTCCTCCTGTGTTCACATGCTTCTAGACTGCTGCTGCTTCTGGTTCCTGATCCTGGTTTCGTCCGACTACCCTGCTGGTTCCTGATCCTGGTTTCGTCCGACTACCCTGCTGGTTCCTGATCCTGGCTTCGTCTGACTACCCTGCTGGTTCCTGATCCTGGCTTCGTCTGACTACCCTTCTGGTTCCTGACCTCTGGCTTCGCAAAGACTCTGCTTCGGTTTCGCCATCCGTTTGGACTTTTGCTTTACAGCTTTATTTTCAATAAAGCCTTCTTATTTTCACTTATCCCTTGTTGTACGTCTGGTTCATGGTTCCGTGACACATCCCAATATCTACTTAGGATACCCCTAACTTTTTGGTTTTCATAATCATATGTGCCGATGATAATTTCTGATAACATTATTACCTTTTTTGGCACTCTGAGTCTTGCTGACTAACAGGGCTTGGCGATCAGTTTTGCTAGAGTGTTGAAAAGCATCCCTCAGGACTTGATTGGGGTATCCCCGTTGTTGGAATCTCTTGCACATATCGGCTGCCTGATGATGGAATGATTCATATGAGGAATAGTTTCTTCTAACGCTAAGATATTGTCCCTTGGGGATACCACGTTTTAAACTTACAGGGTGATAACTGTCCCACTGTAACAGGCTATTAGCGGCCGTCGGTTTTCTATATGTTTCGATATGCAGCTCACCCTGACGTTTAATAATACGTAAGTCCAAAAAAGCGATGCTGTCTCTGTTACTCTCATATGTGAATCTGAGACCTATATTGTTGATATTAAGGTAAGTAACAAATTCAGAGAAGGAGTCGCAGGTGCCATCCCATATGATAAACACGTCGTCAATATATCTACCCCATAATAATATATTCGGGGTCCATTGACGACATAGTACTGATATGGCACCACAACTTGCAAGCAGCAGCTTTGTTAGAAACTGAGTAGTGTTGATCAGGCATGCTCGGCCGAACACCAGTTCGGCTCGAGAATCTCGATGCTCAGCACATGTTGGCATTTGGCCGAATACCGCATGTGCTCGAGTGAAATGCTTGAGTCTCCTCCCCGCACGCGTAGGAGAACTTACGTGCAGGTAAGTACTGTCCTTCACTGTAATGCCGTGGCCATGTTGCTGGCATTACAGTGATTAGCTGGCCGAAACACGTCACTAAGTGCTATATAGTGTTAGTGTTAGTCAGGGAGAGCTGTGCTGAAGAAAGGAAAGATAGTGTAGGGAGTGAATTTTTTATTTTTTTTTGTTTAAAAACTTGTAAGAGACCCAAAAGTCCTTTTAAGGACTATTGTTGTGTGTGGCAGCAATATCTATTTTTAGCGTATCCTGCGCTAAATACTGCGCAGTAGTTAGGCCCCTGTAGACAACAACATTATCTGCGCTACATCTCCTGTGTAACGTCTGCGCATCACAAAAATATTTGTGACATCCAGTGTATTTTTTCCGTAAACGGTGTCCGCTGCGGACAGTGACATTAGCTGCGCTACATCTCCTGTTTAACATGTGCACATCCAAAAAATATCTGTGACATCCAGTGTACTTTTTCCGTAGACGGTGTCCACTGCAGACAGTGACATTAGCTGCGCTACATCTCCTGTGTAAAATTTCCACATCCAAAATACCTAAGACATTCCCTGTAATTTTATATTAGTCACTGCTGACATCAGCGACATTATCTGCTGTGTTTCTCCTGTGTAACGTTTCCACATCCAAAGTACCTGTGACATTCCCTGTCATTTTATATTAGCCGCTCAGCAATAGTTAGGCCGCTGCAGACAGCAACATTATCTGCGCTACATCTCCTGTGTAACGTGTGCACATCCAAAAAATATCAGTGACATCCAGTGTATTTTTTTTCCGTAGACGGTGTCCACTGCGGACAGTGACATTACCTGGGGTACATCTACTGTGTAACGTTTCCACATCCAAAATACCTGTGACATTCCCTGTAATTTTATATTAGCCGCCACTGACATCAGCGATATTATTTGCTGTGTTTCTCCTGTGTAACGTTTCCACATCCAAAATACCTGTGACATTCCCTATAATTTTATATTAGCTGCTGCTGACATCAGCAATAGTTAGGCCGCTGCAGACAGCGACATTATCTGCGCTACATTTCCTGTGTACGGTATGCGCATCCTAAAAATATATGTGACATCCAGTGTACTTTTTCCATAGACGGTGTTCGCTGCGGACAGTGACATTACCTGGGATACATCCCCTGTATATTGTTTCCACATCCAAAATACCTATGACATTACCTGTAATTTTATATTACCCGCTGCTGACATCAGCGACATTATCTGCGGTATTTCTCCTGTGTGATATACTTTCAAGCATATATAACATTTAATATGAAGAAGGCAAGCAGTAAGGGACGGGGAAGAGGCTGTGATGCTGATGGTGCATGCAGAAGCCATGGCACTGGGCGCATTGAAACTGTGCCTGCTGCCAGAGCACAAGAAAAACAATCATCCACGATACCTAGCTTCATGTCCCAGTTTGCAGGGTGGCGCAGGACAACGCTATCGAAGTCAGACCAGTCGCTTAAGCACCACCCTGTCTTCCACCAAGTCCAGTCTCAGTAGCCAAGAGTCTGGTCAACACAATTCTCACCCTGATCCTCCTTCCTCCCACCATGGAGAGTCTTGCCAAACAAGTGATCCCACAATCGGATATTCCGAGGAGCTCTTTTCAGCGCCATTCCTTCATTTGGGCCTCTCGACAAACCCGCTTGAAGAGGGACATGAGATCTTGTGCCCTGATTCCAAAACTCTTGAGCATCCACAGTCACAAGAAGATGACGGTGGGGAACGGCAATTAGTGTTTCACGAGGTGGATGCTGATGATGAGACAAAGTTGCCAATAAGTCAACGGTAATTAGTGTCTCAAGAGGTTGATGATGAGGATGAGACACAGTTGTCAATAACTGAGGTTGTTGTTAGGTCAACAAGTCAGGAGGAGGAGCAGAGTGAGGAGTGGAAGAGGAGGTGGTGGATGATGAAGTCACTGACCCAACCTGGGAAGGTGGCAAGCCGAGCAAGGACAGCAGTACAGAGTGGGAGAGATCTGCTACACCGCAACAGGCTGGAAGAGGCAGTGGGTTCTTGCCAAGGGGTAGGTGTTCTGCAGTCTGACGCTTTTTTGAGGAAAGTGCGGACGACAAAAGAATTGTAATTTGCAACCTGTGCCATGCAAAAATGAGCAGGGGCGTAAACACTAGCAACCTCACCACCACCAGCATGATCTGCCACATGGCATCAAAACACAGTAATAGGTGGGCGGAACGCCTGGGTCACACAATCTGTGTCTGCGGGTCACACCACTGCCTACTCTTCCCCTGTGTTACTGCTGGCCAATCCCCTGTCGAAACCGCAGGCCCGAATGCCTCACACCCTGCACCTGGACCTTGCAAACACCATCAGCGACCATATCCACTTCCATGTCCCAGGGCAGCATCCAAATATCCTTACCCCAGGCCTTTGTACGCAAGCGCAAATTCCCACCCACCCACAGGCCATAGCCCTGGAAATGTTGCCATTTAGGCTTGTGGACACTGAGGCCTACCGCAGCCTGATGTTGGCGGCCATCCTTCGTTACGCAGTACCCAGCCGCCACTTTTTTTCATGGTGTGCTGTGCCCGCTGTACACCAGCATGTATCCCCTAACATCACCCGTGCCCTGACCAACGCAGTTACTGGGAAAGTCCACTTAACAACTGACACATAGACAAGTACTTTTCGGCCAGGGATGCTACATTTCCCTGATGACACAGCTTCTACTGTTCACAAGCAAGGAGTGGGAACGGATGTCTGACCTCTGTGATGTTTTAAGAAACTTTGAGGAATCTACATAGATGGTGAGCGGTGATAACGCTATTATCAGCCTCGCCATCCCACTTCTGTGTCTACTCAAACGCTCGCTGCTCACAATTTAGACCGACGCTTTGCATGTGGAAGAAGTGGAAATGGGGGAAGACATTACACAGGGTGATAGCCAGACCACCCTCAGTTTGTCTTCTCAGCACAAATTGGATGATGATGAGGAGGAGGAGAAGGAGACGGTTGCCTCCACTACAGTGGGTAGTACCCATGGAATTTAAATTCCATCTGTTCAGTATGGATGGGCAGAAGAGAAGGAAGAGGATAAGGAGATTGAGAGTCATCCTCCTGATGACGACATCGAAGTCTTGCCTGTTGGTACTCTGGCACACATGGCTGACTTTATGTTAGGCTGCCTTTCTGGTGACCCACGCATTTTACGCATTTTGGCCAACACCGATTACTGGTTGTTCACCCTTCTCGACCCCCGATATAAAGAGAACTTTTCATCTCTCATTCCTGTGGTGGAGAGGACGAGCAAAATAGTGCAATACCAGAAGGTCCTTGTGGAAAAATTGCTCCAGCTGACAACGCTGGTGGCAGAGTACATAGTTCCTTGGGCAACCGAGGAGGGGAGACGAGGGGAACACACAGCAGGGCAACATTCTCCAAAGCCTTAGACAGTTTTATGAAACCCGCCAGCACCCCCACCCTGATGCGCGGCCTAGTGTCACAAGGAGGGAAAAATTTTGGAAGATGGTGAAGGAGTACGCAGCAGACTGTGTCAGCGTTCTCAATAATCCCTCTGCGCCTTACAACTACTGGGTGTCCTAGCTGGACACGTGGAATGAATTGCCGCTCTACGCCTTGGAGGTGCTGGCCTGCCCTGCCACCAACGTTTGGTCAGAGCTGGTATTTAGTGCTGCTGGGGGCATACTAACTGATAAGCGCATCCGCCTGTCAACTGAAAATGCTGACAGTTTGACTCTTATAAAAATGAACAAGGCCTGGATTTCCCCTGACTTCTCTACTCCACGATGGTCAGATCAGCAACAGGCCCTCGGCCATAATGTTTTAGAGGGTCACCAGCAGGCCCTTGCTTCTGATGTTTTTGAGGGTCACCAGCAGGCCACCAATCATAATTTTTCAAGGGTGTATTGGAGTGCCAGTTCCTTGTATTTTTTAGAAGCCGTTTCACTTAGTGCATAGGCTTTATGAGTGTAGGAGTCCCACTACCTGAACAATTGTCCCACAATGTGAATGAGGCCCTCCATTATGTGATATACAGGTTGTATCGTGCCTCTTCCTTGTAATTTTTGGAAGCACTTGCACTTTATATACAAGTAAATATACAGGAAAGAATGTTTCCTAACAATTTTTCCTCTAAAATCTATTTTATCTTTGGTTTGGTGCGTATTATTGTCAGTCTGTAAAAGTGGCGTACTACTCGGACAACATCGTTCCCAACAGCGACCAGGGAGTCCAAGATGCATCCAGGCATCCTCTCCATGCTGTTCCCGAACCATTTCGGTGGTGTTTCCATCAATTTCTGACCTTTTACTATCAGACACCCTCTCTTTTTCAGAGCAGGGGGTGCCTGGTTTAATGCTCGGGTTCTCCCATTGACTTCCATTTTGCTCGGGTGCTGTGCGGTAGAGCACTCGAGCATCCCGAGATGTTCGACCCGAACACCCGAGCACTTTGGTGCTCAATCAACACTAAAATTGAGACATCTCTGCTTAAGGACCTGTGTGTTGCCTTTGCTGCATGAGGACCTGTATGTTGCTCTAGATGCTTTCTGTAGCAAATCTGCAGATCAGGCACATAGACACAGAGAGAGTCACAGGGACCCACACACCCTACTTAAATCCTGGTTCCCATTTATTAATTCTAATGCAGTAGGTGAGTATTGGTCATATAGATGTTGAAAGAGAGGGTCCATCATGACCCTATGTCCCCTACTCTAGTGGTTCTACTGCATACTTGTTCCAAATGGCTCAGTTCTACTCCATCTGCTTACATTTTCCTTAGTGCACATTTTCAGGTGGTTTAATCCAAACCTGTTCCTAGGGGTGCATTGCAACCTTCTCTGCCTTGTGGTTTCAAATATTTCTGGTTGGGATCTGAAGGCTACCACCATCTGGTTATCTCGCTAACATTGAAGAGTAGATATCCAGAATTCATACGATGCCCTGTGGTTTACAGATATTTGTGAGGTAGACCATCGGAATTACCAGCGCTTGTGCTTTAGCCAGTAGTTTACTAGTGGAAATTACTATATATTCCTTGCCTTGTGTGAATGTCTTGGTTATAGACCAGGGAGGGTGAGTATCGGAAGTGCTTGCAGCGCTTCTTCCCTGCTCCCGGCACCTAATGCATACTAGTCTGCGCTTCCATAATAGAAGCGCTCACTAGTATTTGCTTTGTAAGATGAGTGGCCATTTTCCCCCTACTTTTGGGGGGGAAAAGTGCGTCTGATAAAGCGAAAAATACAGTACCTTTTTATTTTATGCACTTATATAGTGCTGACATATTCCGCAACACTTAACAGACATTAGCATCACAGTGTCGCCAATGGGGCTCACAATCTAAGGTCCCTATCAGTGTGTCTTTGGAGTGTGGGAGGAAACCGGAGTACCTGGACGAAACCCACGCAGACACGGAGAGAACATACAAACTCCATGCAGATGCAAGTGCTTCAAAGCAACAGTGCTAACTACTGAGCCACCGTGTTGCATAAATCATTGCAATCTACAAGGAAAGTATGGACACTGGTAATATTACAAGGTATATGACAAAATAAAAATGCAAACTCTAGGGCAAAACATGGGTGTTAAAAACCTACTGGTCTTCCTGTACAGCATCAGGACGTAGTGCTCATACTATGACCTGACCTAAGAACCACCCTCATGGACTCTAACTATTGTTGAGCAAATTGAAGCATCTGAAGTGGAATTCGATCCTAAGTTTAGGAAAAATTTGATTCACAACAAATCCAAATTTCCTCGTGCTATGTTGTAACTAATCGTTTTTTCCTAAAATGGCAGCAACATGTGTTACAAACTGAAAGTAAGAAGCCCAGGAACGTGATAACACTCATAATGCCATGCAGACAGCCAATCAGCAGCTAGCCTGCCCCTGTGAGGTCACACCCCTATAAAAGCCTCATCCCATGCGGTCTCTGCCGCTTCACTGTGAGCTGAGCATAGGAAGAGATGTGACAAGTGCTAGGATCAGTGTTGCTAAAAGCTTTTACTTGTGGAATATGGGATAGGGAGAATGCAGCGACAGTGTAGGGAGATTGTAGAAAGAGTTTTTACACACTGTAGGGAGAGCATAGGGAGAGCATAGGAAGACTACATGGACAGTGTAGGGACTGTAATCTGAAGCTAAATGGATCCACAGGAGACAGCGCAGTTTGCATCAATCCCTGTGTACTGCACAGAGCTATCTAATTGAACAGTGTCCTCCTTGTTTAATGGATAAGCAATGCTATTAGGCCTTGATTCTCAAATATATTTGAATAAGCTGTGTAATTTTACTGTTTTTGGGGTGTCCACTTTGCTTAATTGATAAGCAATTCTATTAGGCCTTGATTCTCAAATTGGTGTGAATAATCTTCAAATTTTATTGTTATTGGGGTGTCCACCTTGTTTAATAGATAAACAATTCTATTAGGTCTTGATTCTCCAATTGGGGTGAATAACCTGTCTTGTTCTATTCTGTTAGTGGGTGCCCACTTTGTTTATTACATAAGCAATTCCATTAGGCCCTGAATCTCAAATTGGGGTGAATAACATGTATAATTCTATTGTTATTGGGGTGTCCACCTGCCTATCACAGTAAATGTTACTTGCCAGTTTACATTGCCAGGTCTCAAAATGCCCAAACTATTAAAATATCAATATATTTATTCTGTATGGCAAACATTGTAATAGAAACAAAATTGATGATTTTACCTTTTTTGTCACTTCACTTACAGTACCCCAAAAATATTGAATAAAAAGTGATGAAAAGGTCAAACACACTTCAAAATGGTATCACTAAAAACTACAGATGACCCAGCAAAAAGTAAAAAAAAATCCCTCACACAGATCCATAGACATAAATATAAAAAAAGCTACAGAGGCTCAGAATATGATGATACAAAGAAACTTTCATTTCATAGTTTTATTTTTTTTTCATTATTTAAACGCAAAAACACTATATAAATGTAGTATTGCTGTAATTGTACTGACCCTGAAAAAGGAAGGTAATCCATAAACCTATAATAATAAGGCAGAATTGCATTTTTTCTTCCCAATTCCCCATATGGATTTTTTTTTCAACCTCCCACTACATTGTGTGCAATATAAAATATAGAAAATTCAACTTGTCCTGCGCAAAACCTACCCTCATATGGCTATGTGAATGAAAAAAGTTTAAAAGTTATGGCTCAGAAATTCAGGGAGTAAAAAACAAAAATGCTAAAATGTTAATTTAATTTGTTCTGTACTCGCTCCTGTATCTGTATAGTGCTGTATATGACAACATGCTGGATAGCTGTTGTCTGAATGTGTAGATAGAAACAACATGCTCCTGTAGATCGCTGATTTAATGTTCTTTGCAGCCAAAGCACAGTCTAGGAATAATTACTGTATTACCTGACACATGATTAAAGTTATCTAATAAAGGAATATGTAATTAGCTGCTTATCTGCCACGCTCACCTCAGCCGGGATGCTGGCCAGCGAATGAAAGAAGTGTTATAGATATTCTTTCTGTAGGTTTATTAAAATGAATGTTAGATTTTGTTCACATCATGAATTCTTATACCAGAGGTTTAGCCTGAAGTCCTCAGACCCTGATTCAAAATCTGTAGCATCCCTAATTAGCATATTAATTATATTACTATTATTATTTTATGGGGCATTGGGAATATTTGTCCACTGCATCTGCAACAACTGCTTGTTGCTTCTATTCCTGAAAATAAACATAGTTATGTCACTGCACAGGATCAGTGATGTCACAGTGCAGAGTTATTGGTTAGTGTTCAGCGTAGCGAACTTCAGATCATAGATCCGAAGTCGCTTTGTCAAAACTTCGTAAGATCCGTCTCCGTACATCATTCAAATGGTTTGGCTCCGGCGAGGTGAAATGGTTCCGCATACGGTCCACAAAAAAACGGAAGGGACACAGAAATAAAATACGTTTGTGTGCATGAGCTCTAAGAAGTAGAGGCAAGTGCCTGCTAAACCACACACCTGACCAGACCTGCAGCTCCAGGTCAGGCACTGTCAGAAGTTGAGGACCACAAATAAGAAGCCAAGCAGCAGTGACTACTTATAACTTAGTGCAGGAGGGACTTAGCGGTAAGAAATGCAGCAATATGGGACAGGGGCTAATTGTTTTTAAATTATATATATACACTGCTCAAAAAAATAAAGGGAACACAAAAATAACACATCCTAGATCTGAATTAATTTAATATTCTTCTGAAATACTTTGTTCTTTACATAGTTGAATGTGCTGACAACAAAATCACACAAAAATAAAAAAATGGAAATCAAATTTTTCAACCAATGGAGGTCTGGATTTGGAGTCACACTCAAAATTAAAGTGGAAAAACACACTACAGGCTGATCCAACTTTGATGTAATGTCCTTAAAACAAGTCAAAATGAGGCTCAGTAGTGTGTGTGGCCTCCACGTGCCTGTATGACCTCCCTACAACGCCTGTGCATGCTCCTGATGAGGTGGCGGACGGTCTCCTGAGGGATCTCCTCCCAGACCTGGACTAAAGCATCTGCCAACTCCTGGACAGTCTGTGGTGCAACGTGACGTTGGTGGATAGAGCGAGACATGATGTCCCAGATGTGCTCAATTGGATTCAGGTCTGGGGAACGGGTGGGCCAGTCCATAGCATCAATGCCGTCATCTTGCAGGAACTGCTGACACACTCCAGCCACATGAGGTCTATCATTGTCTTGCATTAGGAGGAACCCAGGGCCAACCGCACCAGCATATGGTCTCACAAGGGGTCTGAGGATCTCATCTCGGTACCTAATGGCAGTCAGGCTACCTCTGGCGAGCACATGGAGGGCTGTGCGGCCCTCCAAAGAAATGCCACCCCACACCATTAATGACTCAATGCCAAACCGGTCATGCTGGAGGATGTTGCAGGTAGCAGAACGTTCTCCACGGCGTCTCCAGACTCTGTCACGTCTGTCACATGTGCTCAGTGTGAACCTGCTTTCATCTGTGAAGAGCACAGGGCGCCAGTGGCGAATTTGCCAATCTTGGTGTTCTCTGGCAAATGCCAAACGTCCTGCACGGTGTTGGGCTTTAAGCACAACCCCCACCTGTGGATGTCAGGCCCTCATATCACCCTCATGGAGTCTGTTTCTGACCGTTTGAGCAGACACATGCACATTTGTGGCCTGCTGGAGGTCATTTTGCAGGGCTCTGGCAGTGCTCCTCCTGTTCCTCCTTGCACAAAGGCGGAGGTAGCGGTCCTGCTGCTGGGTTGTTGCCCTCCTACGGCCTCCTCCACGTCTCCTGATGTACTGGCCTGTCTCCTGGTAGCGCCTCCATGCTCTGGACACTACGCTGACAGACACAGCAAACCTTCTTGCCACAGCTCGCATTGATGTGCCATCCTGGATAAGCTGCACTACCTGAGCCACTTGTGTGGGTTGTAGACTCCGTCTCATGCTACCACTAGAGTGAAAGCACCGCCAGCATTCAAAAGTGACCAAAACATCAGCCAGGAAGCATAGGAACTGAGAAGTGGTCTGTGATCACCACCTGCAGAACCATTCCTTTATTAGGGGTGTCTTGCTAATTGCCTATAATTTCCACCTGTTGTCTATCCCATTTGCACAACAGCATGGGAAATTGATTGTCACTCAGTGTTGCTTCCTAAGTGGACAGTTTGATTTCACAGAAGTGTGATTGACTTGGAGTTACATTGTGTTGTTTAAGTGTTCCCTTTATTTTTTTGAGCAGTGTATATATATATATATATATATATATATATATCACCGTTCACTGACTTTCACCCCAGTTGCTCTGGCCAATTAGCAGCGTCTAATTACCAGAAGCACTGCACTCCTGGTGACTAAATGGCTCCCTCACAACGTGATCGCAGGAACCATTTGGTTGCTATGGCAACCTTACTCCTTCTGAAGAATATGAGGCACGTCATATTGAGGTTCCTATCAAGCCCTGTGGCAGGGCTCCATAAGGGCATAGGGGGTAATTTACTTTCTAGAAATATTCCTATATTAACCATATTTCTGGCGCAGATTGCACTGGGTGTGGACAGGGAAAGGGACGGACAGTCAGGCACTTCTTATTTATCCTTTTCTATGCCTGTTTTAGGCAAAGAAAATGGTCTAAAACAGAAAATGGGGCCTCTGCATAACTCTGACGGATCCACTCCCAGCTATAGGGATTTAGACCGGCGTCTAAAACACTGGTCTTAATAAATGACCCCCATTATCCCATAGGATAAATGTAAAAAAAAAAAGAAGTTTTTAAAAATATAAAAGATATACAAAAATACAAATCACTCCCTTTCCTAAAAATAAAAAAAAGAAAGACCTGGCGTGAGTGTGGAAAAGTCGCAGAGGACCTTAGTGCCGCAATCAACGCCAGAAATACCCCTAATTTAGGTGTATTTCTGTTTAACAAATGACCCCCTAAATTTGTTATTGAACCTGAAGCTATAGGGCTCCTTCATCTCTTCACATTTGTAGTGAATGTATAATTTAGTTATTTCTGTGTTCCATTTTGTATTTTTGTGAATTGACTGAATATGACATTGGTGCAGTACTACAGAATTTGGGGCCACATTTTTATCTAAAACCAGCCCTGCTTGTGGGTAATAAAAAAAATAAAAAACACTTGCTCATCATACTATCGCTAACGGATGCAACATGGACATCACACGGATGTCATCTGTATTTTGGAGGATCTGCATTTTGCAAATTGCAAAATACCGTGTGAATGCACCCTAAGGAAGATTTCACATCAGCACTATTTATTTCCATTCTTCTGCTCTGTCATAGGAGCAGAATAATGAAAATAAAAGAATTGCTGAATTTCCAAATATAATAACTGACCGAAACGGAGCCTGTGACACAGATGTGAAAGTAGCCTAACAAAAAACTTTTCCCTGAAAAAGCACCACTCGAGTCCATGAGCTGTGCCTGGAATTGCTGCCGATCACTATTTAAGTGAAGACTATAATGCCAGGATATGGACAAGGGTGGCAAAGTTTCTGTAAAAAAAATAAAAATCTACCTTTTTTTTATAATATCCCAAAAAGGATCTGCTTTTTCCCCAGTGAAAGCACCACTCCATTATATAGCTTGTGTCTGGCATTGCAGCTAGGCTACAATCACTTGAAAGGACTGAGCTGCAATACCAGACACAGACTATGAACAAGAGTTTCTGGAAAAAAAATACAAAGCAGACCCTTTTTTCTAATCCTGGACAAACTCATTAAGCATTTACCTTTTTGAGTTGGTCAATGAGAAGTTCCCTATTATTAATTTAGAACAGGGAAGCATCCTCTGTTCTGTAATTTCATCAGTGATATAGGCCAATATATTCAAAATCATATAAATCTTTATTAGCAGCCACACTGTTATGGGGGATCTGTGGATGGCACTGTTATGGGGGATCTGTGGATGGCACTGTTATGGGGGATCTGTGAATGGCACTGTTATGGGGGATCTGTGGATGGCACTGTTATGGGGGATCTGTGGATGGCACTGTTATGGGGGATCTGTGGATGGCGCTGTTATGGGGGATCTGTGGATGGCGCTGTTATGGGGGATCTGTGGATGGCGCTGTTATGGGGGATCTGTGGATGGCGCTGTTATGGGGGATCTGTGGATGGCACTGTTATGGGGGATCTGTGGATGGCACTGTTATGGGGGATCTGTGGATGGCGCTGTTATGGGGGATCTGTGGATGGCACTGTTATGGGGATCTGTGGATGGCACTGTTATGGGGGATCTGTGGATGGCACTGTTATGGGGGATCTGTGGATGGCACTGTTATGGGGATCTGTGGATGGCACTGTTATGGGGATCTGTGGATGGTACTGCTATGGGGTGGGATATCTGTGGATGGCATTGTTATGGGGTGGGGGGATCTGTGGATGGCATTGTTATGGGGTGGGGGATCTGTGGATGGTGCTGTTATGGGGGATCTGTGGATGGCATTGTTATGAGGTGGGGGATCTGTGGATGGAATTGTTATGGGGTGGGATATCTGTGGATGGTACTGCTATGGGGTGGGATATCTGTGGATGGCATTGTTATGAGGTGGGGGGATCTGTGGATGGAACTGTTATGGGGGGGATCTGTGGATGACACTGCTATATGTCATCCACAGATCCCCCTCATAACAGTGTCCCCCAATACACCGGCCCTCTGCTCACCGAAGTATTTATAAACGTGAATCCTTATCCTGTTATTAAGTTGAACTAACGCTGCGCTCTCCCATGTTCCCATGTTCCCCTGTATCCCCATAGCACTTAAGCTTCAATAGCAGGCAGAGCGGACGGCACCAGTAACGTCACTCACTGACGTCGCGCGTCTGCTCCGCCTGCTTCATTCATAAAGTGGACGGAGCAGGCGCTCGACGTCAGTGAGTGACGTTACTGCTGCCGTCCGCTCTGCCTGCTATTGAAGCTTAAGTGCTATGGGGATACAGGGGAACATGGGAACATGGGAGAGCCGGGAGAGAGCCGGGCCGCAAAGATATTCATTGCGGGCCGCATGCGGCCCGCGGGCCGCATGTTTGACACCCATGGTGTAGGGAGTAATCAGGAATGTACATAAGGGCATCAGGAGTGATAGCTTTCAGCCAAATGAGATATCAGCTGACAGCTGACTGATCTTATGGGTGCTGCCATACCTTCAGGTTTCCTGATGCAGTTTTGGAAGCCAAAACCAGGAGTAAATAAAAATAAAAAAAAAGAGGAGAAGTCTGTAACACCAATGTCAGGCATGTATTTATACATAGAAACAATCATTTGAATTCATCATTTGGTCATCAATTCAACTGTCGTTCTTGTGAACACCATTCCTCTCCTACCTTCTCTTCATAGGTCTATGATTCAACAATTTCTGTTTAATAAAGAATTTCTTTAAAAAGTTTGTTCAGGAATTTGATATTGATCTCCTAGAAAGTCCATCAATATCAGATCTGCTAGGATCCCGCACCCATGGAAATCAGCTGTTACCTGGTAGCTGTACCGCTGGATGTTGGTGCCAGAACTACTGTACACAGCTCCATCCACTATCTAGTGAGGTAGAAGCCAATTTCCCCCACTTTAGGGGAATAAAAAATTCCTTCCCGACTCCAATCAGGCAATCAGACTAATTCCATGGATCAACGACCCCTCTCTAGTAGCTATAGCCTGTAATATTATTACGCTCCAGAAATACATCCAGGCCCCTCTTGAATTCCTTTATTGTCCTCACCATCACCACCTCCTCAGGCAGAGAGTTCCATAGTCTCACTGCTCTTACCGTAAAGAATCCCTTTCTATGTTTATGTACAAACTTCTTTCCTCCAGACGCAGAGGATGTCCCATCTTCACAGTCATAGTCCTGGGGATAAATAGATGATGGGATAGATCTCTATACTGACCCCTGATATATTTATACATATTAATTATTTGCTTGTTTCCGTTGAGATGCTCTAAGATAGCATCTCTCAGAAAACCTTCAAACAGTTTACCCACAACAGATGTTAAACTCACCGGCCTATAGTTTCCAGGCTCTGTTTTTGGACCCTTTTTGAATATTGGCACCACACTTGCCATGCGCCAATCCTGTGGGACAATCCCTGTCAGTATAGAGTCCGCAAATATCAGAAATAAGGGTCTGGCTATGACATTACCTAATTCCCTGAGGATACGGGGGGGTATATGCCATCCAATCCTAGCGATTTGTCTATTTTAATCTTTTTAAGTCGCTGATGTACTTCTTCCTGGGTCAGACAGGACACTTTTAATGGGGAATTTATTTTTACATTCTGCATGTCATCTGACAGTTTATTTTCCTCAGTGAATACATTGGAGAAAAAAATATTTAACAGCTTTGCTTTCTCCTCGTCGCTCTCTGCGACTCTCCCCTCATTACTCTTTAAAGGGCCGACACCTTCAGATTTATACTTTTTAACATTTATATAATTGAAGAACATTTTAGGGTTAGTTTTACTCTCTTTGGCAATTAATCTCTCGGTCTCTAGTTTGGCCGCTTTTATTTGTTTTTTATATGTTCTATTTTTTTCCTTATAGTTTTTCAGTGCTTCCGTGCTACCCTCCTGTTTTAGTGATTTATATGCTTTCTTTTTGTCATTTATTGCTTTCTTTACAGTTCTATTTATCCACATTGGTTTATTTTTGTTCCTTAACCTTTTATTCCCATACAGTATGTACCTCTCACAATGAGATTTTAGGATGCTTTTAAAGATATCCCATTTTGTGCAGTGCTTCTCCCATTAAAGAGAATGGTGCCCAAGCTACAAGGTAATAACTGATCGTGGGGGTGAGGGATGTCGGACACCCATCAATATAATATTGATATATTATAGAAACATAGAAACATAGAATGTGTCAGCAGATAAGAACCATTTGGCCCATCTAGTCTGCCCAATATACTAAATACTATGAATAGCCCCTGGCCCTATCTTATATGAAGGATGGCCTTATGCCTATCCCATGCATGCTTAAACTCCTTCACTGTATTTGCAGCTACCACTTCTGCAGGAAGGCTATTCCATGCATCCACTACTCTCTCAGTAAAGTAATACTTCCTGATATTACTTTTAAACCTTTGCCCCTCTAATTTAAAACTATGTCCTCTTGTGGTAGTTTTTCTTCTTTTAAATATTCTCTCCTCTTTTACCTTGTTGATTCCCTTTATGTATTTAAAAGTTTCTATCATATCCCCTCTGTCTCGTCTTTCTTCCAAGCTATACATGTTAAGGTCCTTTAATCTTTCCTGGTAAGTTTTATCCTGCAAACCATGTACCAGTTTAGTGCTATTATTATGCTATCATTATCAAAATCCCGGACAATCCATTTAAAGTCTGCCTTCTGATTACACAGAATTTCCTTTTCTAATTATATTCAACCAAGTTTGTTAAATCTTCTACCTGTAAATCTGGGTGACAACCATGATCTCCACCATTGCAGATCATCTACTGTATGGGTGCCATGCAGCTTGTAGCTTGCAATGAGATGTCATCCACCATGTTCTGGAAGCCTGAAGAATTTAGAATAGGGATGATTAGCGATTCATTCATCTGAACAAATTTTCCATCTGTGAGGGATTGCCTCTTAACAGAGAATTCCCCACTGTGCATGTGCTTGAATGGGAATGAGCTACCCCCAGGTCACTTGACCAATGCACGGTGATGTCACTGGGCTAGGAAGAGGACTAAGCAGTTATGGAGAGCTGCAGCCTCTTCCAACAGCTGATTTTTTGTGATCTGATATTGATGACCTTTCCTGAGAATAGGCCATCAGTATCAAATTCTTTTAATTGGCTTTGACAATATCACATATGCTCTTTTGCTGTGAGTATCAGTATTTGTTTATCAGTGCATGCAAATTAGTTGTTGCAGTTTTTTAAGCATATCATCAACGCATGCGCTGACACTTTCAGTAACAGCACATGTACGGGATTATCAAGGCCATATGAGATGTGCAGCTACGCTAATCTGCCGTCATAGGGAGCGTCTAGAGGTGGGGTGACCCTCCCTCACAAGTGTAACTTCATTTAGATGAATGAATCAATTTGTGAATTGATTCGCTCATCCCTAATTTAGAAGTTAGAACGTTCCCAACTGTACATCCCATGCAGAAGGTGTTGTAGCACTGAGGTCTAGAAGGTCCCATAGGAAGCATGCTAACATTTTCTGGGAATTAACGTTTTAATAGCATACTCAATACTTTCAGCCTTGTTCTCACTGTTATCTGTGTAATCATCTGGCATCAGTTTGAATCTTTCCCAATCAATCCTGAAGATTTCATTTTTAATACTAAATATATTTACAATGGTGAGGCTGGAATAAATCGTCTGGAATCAATACAGTGGAAAATAATGAAATAAAGTGATAATTAAGGTGTTTGGTTTCCTGGTTTTGAGCAACACTATGTATAAACTGTAAAACAAGCTGATACGAAATTAAGTAGTCAAATCCAGAAGTTTAATTACTTCAGGCCTGACCAGAAGTTTTTATTTTAGTTTTTTTTTAACATTAGAATGGTTCAATTAGAACATGCCAAACATTTAGAATTTGATTGAAAAGGGTATGTACAGTACTCAAGGAACAAAAGCAAAAACACTTATAAAGTCCCCAAAAACTCAGCCAGGACCAGGATAGAAGTATGCTATAAGGGTTCATTCACACATCCGCAAAATGGGTACGCATCCGTTCAGCAATTTTGAGGAACAGGTGCGGACCCATTCATTTTCAATGTGGCCAGAATGTGCTTTCCGCATCCGCATTTTCAGATCTGCACTTCTGGATCCGCACTTCCGTTCCGCAGAAAAATAGAACATGTCCCATTCTTGTCCGAAATTGCGGACAAGAAAAGGCATTTTCTATGAGAGTGCCGGAGATGCGTGGTCCGCAAAATACAGAACGCACATTGCCGGTGTCCGTGTTTTGCAGATCCGCAAAACACATACGGACGTGTGAATGGACCCTAAGAGTGAAGAAGGTAGATCTCTACTCCTGAGCATTGTCTCCCATAGTTTGTGTTGGCCATTCCTAAACTGGCTCAAATCACATGATCAAGACCTCAATCATTATTGAATAATTAAAGGGGTTTTCTCTGAGTAAAACAAAAAAACTAAGTGCAGCAGCAAATGTTAAATTCCCTGCTGCTCCAGCACCAATTTTCCCATGGTACTCTGCCGGTCTTTGACGTGCTGTACCTTTACATGAATGGTGCAGCCAATCATCAGACTCATCAGTGATTCCAATAAGTATGTCACATGACCAATGAGGGCAGTGATTGGCTGAAGCTGTCACTTCCTGGTATAGAATGTCACCACTGTAAATTAAACAAAGATGGCAGTGGAGACAGTGGGAGCATTGGCACTGTTGCAGTAGGACATTTAAAGGGGGTGTCACATAAAGGACATTATTTATCATTAGCATTTTTTGTCTATTAAAATATCTCCAGATGTTCCAGGAATAAGGTTAGTGTAGTGCCACTAGCTGTTTCTATTCAACAGCTTTTTCATGTCCACCATAGTAAATGTACTGAAGTGGACACACATACTCAGTCTTGCCTCTCTCTCTGCTTCTTTGGGTAGACAGGAGGGATCCCTGGTGAACGGATTGCTTCTGAAGCTGCAGTGTCTTCTCTGCTTCTCTGAGAGGATAATGGGCAAGTGCAATAACAGTCATGCCATCCTACTTTCTTTGGATCTGTTGTGTAACATTGTGATTACACATTATCACAACATGAACACAACCTTCTCATTTGATCTATATGTCCTCTGAGAAGCAGAGAAGACGCTGAGGCATCAGAAGTAGCAGGCTAGCCACACCAGGATTCCTCTACATATCCAAAGGAGCAGGGAAAGAGAGAGAAAGAGAGAGTCAAGAATGAGTTTGTGTGTCCACCTCAGCACATTTACTGAAGTGGACACAGAATGGCTGTTCAATAGAAAAATTTACCGTACAGGATTGAACTTCTGTACCTTGTTGCAAATTTTTGCTCTTGATTCACTAATTTAAAATTCGCTGCTGGGAGGTAGAAATGAGCATTTGAATTTGAATTTAATTGCTAATTGGACATAATTTCTCTTTGTCTTGTCAGGATGCACTTATTGAATAACTTTGATTCATATTGGTAGAAAGTGACCTCATGTATATAACCATATCACAGTTGTATGGTGCTGTATATAGCGGTAATGTTACCTTATGGACAAAGGGCGTAGTTAAGAGGCGGTACTGACTTGGCTCAGGTGCTTGGTGCCAGGAAGGTGCCAAGAAGTCATTTTGTTTTTGCCAGGATATATTTAAACAGGGCTTGGACAGCAAGTTGAATCTTTGGCCTTTGAAAGAAAGTGTAGCTATGACTCTGCTATGGGGGTTTTAACATCCATATGATGTTCTGTGTTTGCGCAGAGGTGGTTTAGTACACCCTCCAGGTGCCAAAGGTGTAAAAATATATCTGTAATGAAAATTTAGCAGAAATGTAGTATATTTTATAGAGTAGCAGATATAAAAACACTTTACATTAAATATCATGTAACAATATGAAATGGATTAACACATAACCATATATTTGTGTGTTTTCAAGGGACATGTATACAGTGAAACCTGTCCTGAACAATCCTATTCACAGGATAGTCAAATAAACTTCAGCTGAATTGAATGCATTCACCTCCTACATTCAATTCATAAATTTACTATTCCTCATGCACCGTCTGAGGTTTTATTGCCTCTTTGAAAACCAATGTATATTTCATAGTATATCAGAACTGCTCTTGCCTTACTCTTCTTTGGCAGTTTAATGCCGGCAATTAGTTAGAATGATAGCAATCTTTCTGTACTTTCTCAACTGGTTCAAGAATATTTTAGGGAAACCTACATTACAAAAGCTACAGTATTTATTTATGGCTGAAATACAGTACATCATAAATTTATCATTAGTGTTTCTTTATTATTTTTTATAACCTTTTTTTGTAATGTTTATATTGGGCAGATATACACACATGGACAAAATTGTTGGTACCCTTTAGTGTTGATCGAGCACCAAAGTGCACCCGAGCACAATGGAAATCAACGGGAGAACCCGAGCATTAAACCAGGCACCCCTGCTCTGAAGAGAGGAGGGTGTCTGGTTCATAGAAAAAGGTCTTAAATTGATGGAAACACCACCAAAATGGTTCGGGAAAAGCATGGGGAGGATGTCTGAATGCATCTTGGACTCCCAGGTCGCTACTGGGAACGATGTTGTCCGGGTAGTACGCCACTTTTACAGACTGACACTAATACGCACAAAACCAAAGATAAAATCGATTTTAGAGGAAAAATTGTTAGGAAACATTCTTTCCTGTATATTTACTTGTATATAAAGTGCAAGTGCTTCCAAAAATTACAAGGAAGAGGCACGCCGAAACAACCTGTATATCACATAATGGAGGGCCTCATTCACATTGTGGTACAATTGTTCAGGTAGTGGGACTCCTACATTGAAAAAAGCCTATGCACTAAGTGAAAGCGCTTCCAAAAATTGCAAGGAACTGGCACTACAATACACTCTTTATTACACATAAAGGATGGCATCACAAACCCTTGAAAAATTATGATTGATGGCCTGCTGGTGAGCTGACCATCTAAATAATTATATGCGAGGGCCTGTAGGTGAGCTGACCCCATAAAAGATTTTAGGTGCGGGCCTGCTGGTGAGCTGACTCTGTAAAACACTATTTGAGGGCCTCTGCAGGTGAGCTGACCCTTTAAATTTTGTGGGCCTGATATTGAGCTGACCCTGTAAAACATTATATGCAAGGGCCTACAGGTGAGCTGACCCTGTAAAACATTATATGCGAGGGCCCGAAAATGAGCTGACCCTCTAAAAACCTTATAAGCGAGGGCCTGAAGGGGAGCTGACCCTGCAAAAGATTGTAGGTGATGGCCTGCTGGTGAGCTGACCCTGTAAAAGATTGTAGGTGAGGGCCTAGGGTTGGACGATATCAAAAATATTCCCACGATAACGATATTAAGAAATTTATCGTGATAACGATAAATATCGCGATAAATGCCCATTTAGAAGAAAAAAACACTTGGGGCCACAAGGAGACGTTATACTGTATGGGGCAGCCACAAGGAGACGTTACACTGTATGGGGCAGCCACAAAGAGATGTTACACTGTATGGGGGCAGCTACAAGGAGACGTTATACTGTATGGGGCAGCCACAAGGAGACGTTATACTGTATGGGGCAGCCACAAGGAGACGTTACACTGTATGGAGGAAGCCACAAGGAGACGTTATACTGTATGGAGGCAGCCACAAGGAGACGTTACACTGTATGGGGCAGCCACAAGGAGACATTATACTGTATGGGAACAGCCACAAGGAGACGTTACACTGTATGGGAACAGCCACAAGGAGACGTTACACTGTATGGAGGCAGCCAGGCAGTAACAAGGAGACGTTAATTACCGATACCAATTATAACAATTAAATAAATAACATTTATTTTGTTACCACTGACCAACCAAAAGTCCAAAAAACAGCCCCCAGCCTCTGATCAGCCCCCCAGCCTCTGATAAGCCTCTCATGTGCCCCCCAGCCTCTCCCTCTTATCAGACCCCTCTGGTAACTCAACCCCCCCAGTATTAATCATTGGTGGCAGTGGCCACAGGGTCCCCCCCATCATTGGTGGCAGTGGGCAGTGCACCCCCCCTCCCTCCCCAGTATTAATCATTGGTCCCCCTCCCCCTCCTCTCCCCCCAATAATTGGTGGCAGTGGCAGTTCCGATCGGAGTCCCAGCAGTGTAATGCTGGGGCTCCGATCGGTTACCATGGCAGCCAAGACGCTACTGAAGTCCTGGCTGCCATGGTATGTTAGTGAGCAGCATTATACTCACGTGCGCCGTGGCCACCGGTCGCTCCTTCTTCTGTCTGTGCGGCGCATTGCTAATGCTTATAGCATTAGCAATGCGCCGCACAGACCTATGAGAAGAAATTATATGCAAGACCTATGAGAAGAAATTATATGCAAGGGCCTGCAGGTGAGCTGACCCTGTAATAGATTTCAGGTGCAGGCCTGCTGGTGAGCTGACCCTGTAAAACATTATATGCGAGGGCCTGAAGGTGAGCTGACCCTGTAAAACATTATATGCGAGGGCCTGCAGGTGAGCTGACCCTGTAAAAGATTGTAGGTGCAGGCCTGCTGGTGAGCTTACCCTGTAAAACACTATATTTGAGGGCCTACAGATGAGCTGACCCTGTAAAAATTTTTAGCTGTGGGCCTGCTGTTAAGCAGACACTGTAAAACATTATATGCAAGAGCCTGCTGGTGAGCTGACCCTATAAAACATTATATGCGAGGGCCTGAAAGTGAGTTGACCCTCTAAAAACTTATATGCGAGGGCTTGCATGGGAGCTGACCCTATAAAAGATTGTAGGTGAGGGCCTGCTGGTGAGCTGACCCTGTAAAAGATTGTAGGTGAGGGCCTGCAGGTGAGCTGACCCTCTAAAATATTCATTGCAAGGGCCTGAAAGTGAGCTGACCCTCTAAAAAACTTATATGCGAAGGCTTGAAGGGGAGCTGATCCTGTAAAAGATTGTAGGTGAGGGCCTGCTGGTGAGCTGACCCTGTAAAAGATTGTAGGTGAGGGCCTGCTGGTGAGCTGACCCTGTAAAACACTATATGCGAGGGCCTGCAGGTGAGCTGACCCTATAAAATATTTTAGGCACGGGCCTACTGTTGAGCTGACCCTGTAAAACATTATATGCGAGGGCCTACAGGTGAACTGACCCTGTAAAAGATTGTAGGTGAGGGCCTGCTGGTGAGCTGACCCTCTAAAAATGTATATGCGAGGGCCTGTAGGTGAGCTGACCCTGTAAAAAGATTTCAGGTGCAGGCCTGCTGGTGAGCTGACCCTGTAAAACATTATATGCGAGAGCCTGAAGGTGAGCTGACCCTGTAAAACATTATATGCGAGGGCCTGCAGGTGAGCTGACCCTCTAAAAGATTGTAGGTGCAGGCCTGCTGGTGAGCTTACCATGTAAAACACTATATTTGAGGGCCTGCAGGTGAGCTGACCCTGTAAAAGATTGTAGGTGAGGGCCTGCAGGTGAGCTGACCCTGTAAAAGATTGTAGGTGAGGGCCTGCTGGTGAGCTGACCCTGTAAAAGATTTCAGGTGCGGGCCTGCTTGTGAGCTGACCCTGTAAAACATATGCGAGGGCCTGCAGGTGAGCTGACCCTGTAAAAGATTGTAGGTGCAGGTCTGCTGGTGAGCTTACCCTGTAAAACACTATATTTGAGGGCCTGCAGGTGAGCTGACCCTGTAAAATATTTTAGGGTGGGGCCTGTAGGTGAGCTGACCCTCTTAAAAATTATATGCGAGGGCCTACAGTTGAGCTGACCCTGTAAAAGATTTTATGTGAGTGTATGCTGGTGAGCTGACCCTCTAAAAAATTATATGTGAGCGCCTGCAGGTGAGCTGACCCTATAAAACATTATATGCAAGTGCATATATGCGACGAATAAGCATGTTGATATAATGGAAGAGGAGGATGAGAAAAGGAAGATTCAACCATATACCTTTGTTTGTGGTGGAAGGGGTGCATGGGAATACAGTGTATCCAGTACATAATAAACAACACATTTAAAGTGCCTTTATGTTCAGCCGCTTTCCTCTGGTGGAGTCGAAGTCATGGTCAATCCAGGCCTTGTTCATTTTTATAAGAGTCAACCTGTCAGCATTTTCAGTTGACAGGCAGATACGCTTATCTATTATAATGCCACCAGCAGCACTAAATTCCTACTCAGACAAAACTCTGGCGGCAGGGCAGGCCAGCACCTCCAAGGCGTAGAGCACCAGTTTGTGCCACGTGTCCAGCTTGGGCATCCAGTAGTTGTAAGGCACTGAGGGTTCATTGAGGACGCTGACACGGTCTGCTATGTACTCCTTCACCATCTTCCAAAATGTTTCCCTCCTTGTGACACAAGGGTGAGGCTGCTGGCGGAGTGCCATGAAACTGTCCCAGGCTTTGGAGAGTGTTGCCCTGCCTCTGTTGGAACTGCTGTGTGTTCCACTTGTCACCCCTCCTCGGTTGTCCAAGGAACTACGGACTCTGCCGCCAGCGTTGTCAGATGATAATTTTTTGAGCAATTTTTCAACAAGGACCTTCTGGTATTGCACCATTTTGCTCATCCTCTCCACCAGAGGATTAAGAGATGAGAATTTCTCTTTGTAGCGGGGGTCGAAAAGGGCGAACAACCAGTAATCAATGTTGTCTAAAATGCGTATAACGCGGGTCGCGGGAAAGGCAGCCTAACATGAAGGCAGCCATGTGTGCCAGAGTACCAACAGGCAAGACTTTGCTGTTCTCATCAGGAGGATGACTCTCAATCTCCTCATCCTCTTCCTCCTCTTCTGCCCACCCATGAAGAACAGATCGAATTAAACTTCCATGGGTACTACCCTCTCTAACATTTTCCTGCTCCTCCTCTTCATCGTCCAAATTGCACTGAGAAGAAGAACTGAGGATGGTCTGGCTATCACCTTGTGTAATGTCTACCCCTATTTCCACCTCTTCCACATGCAAAGCGTCGTCCTTAATTGTGAGCAGCGAGGGTTTGAGTAGACACAGAAGTGGGATGGTTACGCTGATAATAGCGTTATCGCCGCTCGCCATCTGTCTTGATTCCTCAAAGTTTCTTAAAACCTCACAGAGGTCAGACATCCATGCCCACTCCTCGCTTGTGAAGTGCGGAAGCTGACTGGAAAGGCGACGATCATGTTGCAGCTGGTATTCCACTACTGCCCTCTGCTGCTCACAAAGCCTGGCCAACATGTGGAACGTGGAGTTCCAGCGCATGCTCACATCGCACAAAAGCCGGTGAGCTGGCAATTTCCAGCGCTTCTGCAGTGTTGACAGACCGGCTGAATCTGTCGATGACTGACTTGCAGAAATGGGCACACACGCTGCACACCTTCACCAGTAGCTCAGGCAAATTGGGGTAGGGTTTGAGAAACCGCTGAACCACTAAGTTGAAGCCGTGGGCTAGGCATGGGACGTGTGTGAGCTTGCTGAGCTCCAAAGCCACCACCAAATTACGGCCATTATCAGACACAACCATGCCTGGCTCTAGGTTGAGTGGCGAGAGCCACAGCTCAATCTGATCTCTTATCCCCTGCCACAGCTCTGCGGCCGTGTGCTGTTTGTTCCCTAAGCACATCAGCTTCACCACGGCCTGTTGCTGCTTCACCACTGCAGTGCTAAACTGCTTCCAGCTACCGACTGATGGCTGACTGGTGCTGCACGCGGATAATCCTGAGGTGGAAGAGGCGGAGGATAAGTGGGGGTTGTAGCCACTAACGTAGGTGCTGGCGGAAACCCTGATCGACGTAGGGCCCGCAATCCTTGGCGTCAGTAGCACCTGTGCCATCCCAGGGTACGACTCGCTCCACAACGTTCACCCAGTGTGCGGTCAGGGAAATGTAGCGTCCCTGGCCAAATGCACATGTCCATATGTCCTTGGTTAAGTGGACCTTGCCAGTAACTGCATTGGTCAGGGCACATGTGATGTTACGGGACACATGTTGGTGTAAGGCGGGCACGGCACACCTTGAAAAATAGTGGTGGCTGGGGACTACGTAACGCGGGACGGCCGCCAACATCAGGCTGCCGAAGGCCTCAGTGTCCACAAGCCTGAATGGCAACATTTCCAGTGCCATTAATTTGGAAAGCAGCACATTTAGGGCTATGGCCTATGGGTGGGAGGCTGTGTATTTGCACTTGCGTTAAAATGCCTGGGGTAAGGACATTTGTACGCTGCGCTGGGACACGGAAGTGGATGTGGTCGATGATGGTGCTTGCGAAAGTCCAGGTGCAGGGCAGGACACATCTGGGCCTGCACCTTTGACGGGATTGGCCAGCACGTAATACAGGGGAAGAGGAGGCAGTGGTGTGACCCGCAGACAGATTCTGGACCCAGGCGTTCGTCTCACTTATTACGATGCTTGGATGCCATGTGCGGATCAGGCTGGTGGTGGTGAGGTTGCTAGTGTTCACTCCCCGGCTCATTTTGGTACGGCGCAGATTGCAAACTACTATTCTTTTGTCATCTGCACTTTCCTCAAATAAGCGCTATACTGCGGAACACCTACCCCTTTGAAAGGGAGATTTCTGAAAGGGGGTGCTCAGTGGAACAGTTGCGGGCCTGTTTATTGTATCCCGTCTTCTCCCTTTTGCCACCCCACTGCCTCTTATAGCCTGTTGCGGTGCTTCAGATCTCTCCCCCTCTGTACTGCTGTCCTCGCTCGGCTTTTCACCTTCCCAGGTACGAAACCTCCTCTTCCACTTCCTTACTCTGCTCATCCTCCTGACTTGTTGACCTAACCACAACCTCAGTGATTGACAACTGTGTCTCATCCTCTTCATTAACCTCTTGAGACAGTAATTGCCGTTGAGTTATTGGCAACTGTGTCTCATCATCATCCACCTCATTAAACAGTAATTGCTGTTCCCAACTATCATCTTCTTGTGACTGTGGATGCTCAAGAGTTTAGGAATCTGGGCACAAGATCTGTCCCTCTTCAAGCGTGTTTGGTGTCGGGGCCAAATCTAGGAATGGCGCTGAAAAGAGATCCTCACAGATATTTTTGGATGCGCATACTTTACACAGGAGATGTGGCGCAGCTAATGTCACTGTCCGCAACGGACACCGTCTACGGAAAAAGGACACTGGATGCCAGATATTTTTTGGATGCGCACACATTACACTGGAGATGTGGCGCAGCTAATGTCACTGTCCACAGCGGACACCGTCTACGGAAGAAAGTACACTGGATGTCACAGATATTTTTTGGATGCGCACACTTTACACTGAAGATGTGGCGCAGCTAATGTAGCTGTCTACAGCGGTCTAACTATTGCACGCTATTTAGTGCAGGATGTGCTAAAAATGGATATTGCTGCCACACACAACAGTCCTTAAAAGAACTTTTGGGTCTGTAACCTTTTAGCTATTTAGCGCAGTTTGCGCTAAAAATAGATATTGCTGCTGCCACACACAACAATAGTCCTTAAAAGGACTTTTGGGTCTCTGAAAAGTTTTTCTACAAAAAATATTCATTTATCACTCCCTACACTGTCTGTCCCTTCCTCAGCACAGGTCTCACTGACTAAGACTGATGCGAACACGCGTCATCGGGTGCTATATAGCACCCGGTGATGCGTTCCGGCCAGCCAATCACTGTAATGTCAGTAACCAACATGGCTACGGCATTACATTGAGGGCAGCACTTACCTGCACGTTTATTGGCTGCGTAGTAGCCAAGAAACGTGCGGGGAGGAGACTCGAGCATTGCGCTCGAGCACATGCGGTATTCGGCCGAATACCGCCATGTGCCGAATGGCTAAGAGCAAAGCTTCAGACTGTTCTGAAGTAGCCTTCTATCAGCCCTGATCTAAATACTTTTTTAAAATCTGTGGAAGGAGCTAAAACATGCAGCCTGAAGAAGGCACCTTTCAAACCTGAGACAGCTGGAGCAGTTTGAGGAGTGTGCCAAAATACTTGTGGACAGGTGCAGAAGTATCATTGAAATTGCATGATTGCAGTGATTGCTTCAAAAGGTTGTGCAACAAAGTATTAAGTTAAGGGTACCATCATTGCTGTCCAGACCAATTTTATTAGGATGTTTTATAAATTATTCTGTTGAACCACAATTCAAAAGCAATGTCTTATTTTCATTAGATGATTTTCAGAGAACTTTCGAGCACCACTTTCGAATTTGACACAAATCAAATTTTAAAAAAATCACTCACCTCTGTCTGTAATCCAACATTAAGGCTACCTGCACATTGTGTGCATTTTTTTTCTAGCGGATTTTTGTGCAGAAAAAAGTGTGATAAAGTATCAGCACAGTTAATTAGATTTAACGAATCTTATGTACACTTTGCGTATTTTTTCCATGCAGAAATTGACCTGCTTTGCGGATTTTGAAATCTGCAGCATGTTAATTGTTTCTGTGGATTTTTAGTGCATATTTCTCTCTTTGAGATGCAAATACACATCAGATGCAGATTTGGTGTGGAAATGCAGATAAAGCGGCATGAAATATCTGTTTGTAAAACCCGCACCGGCGTGCAAGTAGCCTAGAGGGGTCTGATAGGTGATAGATTGCTAAATATTCTGAACTCTCAAAAAATATATCACTGTATTTTTAAAAGGCTTGTCCCATTTTATTTTTATCGATGATTAATCCTCTGTTTGTAAAACCTGCACCTGCGTGCAAGTAGCCTAATGGGGTCTGATAGGTGATTTCTAAATATTCTAAACTCTCAAAAAATATATCACTGTATTTTTAAAAGGCTTGTCCCATTTATTTTTTATTGATGACCAATCCTCAGGATAGCAATAATGAAGGACCAGTGCTTACTGTTCATCTTATATAGAACAATCGTTTATTGCCACATACGAGTGATGCGTTTCGGCACAATCTGTGCCTTTCTCAGGTCTGTTTACCTGCTTCTTGTAGTTACATCTGCTCACCACTGCAGTAACAATGGCGAGCAGGTAAACAATGAAGGGAAGGCTATGCTGGCATGGACCACACATTCTCTTTAACCAGCTTATCAGCGTGGGTGCCGGATAGCTGCTGATCTGATATTGATGACCTATCCTGAGGATTAGTCATCAGTAAAAATAACTGGGGCAACCCATTTAACAAGATGAAGTTCCCACATTAAGAAACACAATGATAGTAATGTGCCTAGATCATAGCAGCAGTATTATTGCATATATATGGAATACAGTTAGGGATAGCAGGAACAAGAAGTACAATACAAGTAAACTGTACTCAATGTCAGGGAGCAGCTCCAAAATCAAATAAGTTGTTATACTAGTTTGTATACATAAAAAGAGAGATAAAATCTTGTAATCCAAATGTCATATTGCCGCTCTAAATCTTTTGTAAGACCACATCTTGAACATGGCATTCAGTTTTGGGGTTCACATTTTAAAAAGTACATAAGAGTTGGAAATGAAGTCAACTAAAATAATAAAGGTGATGGTAGATCTCTCATACAACAAAAGGCTGGAGATATTGGACTTGTAACATGTAAAGGTGTCTTATTATTATTAATAACAATAACAATAATAATAATAATAATAATAATAATAATAATCTTTATGTATTGTCTATATGGAACATATATTATTAAGGGGATTGTCCTGCCATTTATATTGATGTTTCAGAAAGCCAAATCAGAAGCCTTTGTTAACATCATCCAACTTTTATTTAATCTTCTGAATAAAATTAGCGGTACAGAAGTAGTTCACCGATAACCTACGCGTTTCACACTCCATCCTGAGTCCTTGTTCATGGTATAATACCTAATACACATACATGCTATTTAAAAGCAAAAAGGGCTACACCCATGCACTAGACCCCTCCTTTTTGTGGTACATAGAGAAAGACCTATCTGGATCTGTCATTGTGGAAAAGATATATTGCAGTGTAGCTAATGTGAACAGAGGCATATGAATATGGATATGTCGTTACAACAAAAAAAATAACACATGAGGCTTCAGATAGAATGGATGTTCCAGTGTAGCTGAAGCATAAGCAATGTGAACAGGGGCAAAATTGATGTTGTAGTGTGATTGAAGCACAAACAATGTGAATAAAGGCATATGGTTCTGAATCCATGATTACAATAAAAAAGAACACACGAGGCATCAGCTAAAATAGATATTATAGTGTATCTGAAGCACAAACGCTGTAAACAGGGGCATAAGAATCTAGAATCTGTTTGTACAGACTTTCTGGTATTTGTTATACTGGCCAGCCCTATGGAGCATCAGTGTGCGGACTGCCACTGTGTATATGAATCTGAATCATGGCTTGGTGAGAGGAGATTTTCATTCTTTCATCCTCAAATCCTTTTGTGCATTGTATTAAAGCGTATGGGCGCTACATCGATGATGTGCTTCTGGTATGGAATCACAATGTAGCGCCCTCCCAGACATTTTTAAATTATTTAAATAACACCTTAAATTTGAGGTTCACGGGGGATGTGAGGATGACAGTATTTCCTTTCATTCATATATCTTTGAGGGGTGATGCTAATCTCCGTCGGGTGTTCTTTTCATTATACCGTAAATCTATGGCTGGAAAAATGATCTTCAATGCACTTTAGTTGCCACCCAATCCAAACCATTAAAGGTATTCCCACAGGTGAATATATAAGAGCAAAAAGGGCATGTAGCATGGCAGAAGTTTTGTTGCAGCATGCAAAGATATTGACAAAAGGCTGTTATCAAGAGAATACAAAAGAAGGATGCTTGATGGGATGCTTGATGCTTGTAGGAAAAGAGAGAGCTATACGCAGGTCACACTGTGCGTTATTGCAGGATGCATCAGCAAAACCTAAGGAGACGAAAAGAAGAAATGTAGTGTTCTCTACAGCTTACAGTAATAACTTTAAGGCGATCAAGAATATTTTTTACAAGCATTTACCAGTTTTGCGCCAGGATGAAATTCTGAACAATATTCTGGACAATAATGTGAAATGTGTATCTCCTGGGTGATATGCTCTCATTCAGTCTTTTGCGTGAAACAGATCCGACAGGCTGTTTCCGGTCAGGAACAGCCTGTTTAATACGTCCTTGCCGGGCGCAGCCGTGTGCTGTCGGCATTCCATCCAGCTCCATTCACTATAATACTGCTAAACGCAGCAGTTTCCATCCGGCCACTCCTCGATATATTTAGTGGGTTGCAGCTAGATCTCCACTATCCCTATTATAGTGAAAAAAGGGTTACACCCATGCCCCAGACACCTCCTTTTTTGTGGTACATAAAGAAAAACCGATCTGGATCTGTCATTACAGAAAAGGAACACGTGAGGCATCAAATAAAATAGATATTGTAGTGTAGCTAAAGCACAAGCATTGTGAACAGAGGTATACACTGGGAATGATGCTGCCAGAGCCACTACTACTCCCATCTTCCTCTCCGCTCCTTTGGGGCCTGCAACAATTCTATTCGGTAAAAAGGAAAGTTACAATGAAATAAAGGCCTCTTGCACATGAGTTTCTAACAGATATGTGTTGTACAGGTCTGTAAAACAATATCCAAAATTCCAGGAGCAAAATCCACTGTTTGAACATCCTCTAAAAGGGTTCTCTGTGCTTTTTTTCTAACAATTAGCCTTCCTTCTAAGCTGCAGAAGATGGTTTGGTTAATACTTACTTATCCGTCACTCTGTTGATGCTGACATTCCTGCTGCACATCATAGGGACTGTGGGCTCTTCTGCCCGAGTCCCAATCAGATATGTGCGCTTCTTTTCCTGTTCAGCTGTGTAATAGTAAATGTAGATGAACAGGTAGAGAAGGGCACACACCGAGTCAGGACCCAGGTAGATGAGCCTGTGTGAGTGCTTTGGGAATGGCGATATCGGTGGAGCGAGAGACGGGCAAGTATTAACCAAATGATCTTTCTTCAACTGGTTAGAAGAGAGGCCAGTTTTTATAAATAGCCCAGAGAACCACTTTAATGCATTAAATACACAGTATAATTGTGCTAAGGTAAAGCTGAATGCTAAATGTCATGTTAGGACAAATGACTAAATATAAAGTTCCAAAAATAATATGTTAAAGAAATTATGGAATGAATTGCTAAATCCAAGTGGTAATGGTAAAATGTTACAGTACATTCAAATTATAATTAATTTTGAATAAGAAAAGTGTTGAATCGACAAAACCTCTTAGTAATAACTACTGTATGAAAATATACATTTTTTAAAGGAAAATTAATACATTTAAGGCATGCGACTTTAAATATTGTATTTATTTAATGTACAAAATTCACATGTCTTAGATTCTAATGGTGTTTGGAGCCACAATAGGACACCCATAGAAGCACATGTGGCCTTCTTTTATTGCTCCTCTATATGCCATTGATTTTTTTCTCTGTATGACTGCTGAAGTGCATGCTTCATCAGGTGCCATATATACACTACTAGCAGAAGTGTATATTTTATCTATTACATTTAATGTTTGTGTGTGTCGTTAAAAGATATAGACAGTATCCCCCATAACAGTGACCTCTACAGCACCCCTCCCCCTTAACAGTGAACTCCACAGCCCCACACCCCTTAACACTGACCCCCCCAAAGTGCCCCGCCTCCTCCACAGCAGCCCATCCCCTTTACTTTGACCTTCACAGCAGCCCGCCCCTTAACAGTGAGTTTCACAGCACCCCACTCCCTTGACAGTGACCTCCTCAGGGGCCTGCCCCCTTAACAGTGACATCTACAGCACTCTGCCCCTTAACACTGACCTCCATAGGGGGCTGTCCCCTTATCTATGACCTAAACTGTTCCCTGCCCCCTTAACAAAGACCTCCACAGCACCTGTCCCTTTAAAAGTGAACGCCACAGTACCCCGTTCCCTTAACAGTGGCCTCCAAAGTACCCCACTCCGTTAACAATGACCTCACAGTACCCTGCTGCCTTAACAGTGACCTCCACAGCAGTTGTCCCTTTATTAGTGGCCCCTGCCCCCTTTACAGTGACATTCACAGTGCCCGTCCCTTTAATAGTAACCTCCAAGGCAGCCTGCCACCTTAACAGTAACATCCACAGTAAACGCACCTTTAACAGTGACTTCCACAGTGCCTGCCCCTTTAACAGTGACCTCAACAGCAGCTGCTCTTTTAATAGTGGCCCCTGCACCCTTAACAGTGACCCCCACAGGGCCCTGCTCCTTTAATGCTAGGGCTACATGACGACATGTGTCACATGAAATCATATTAACATTTTTTATATAGTCGCAGCATGCTGCATGTCGCAGTGCAATACCATAGACTATCATTATAAAAATTGTTGGGCGACATTAGTGCGACATCAATGTCGCGTGACACATGTAGCAGTGTAGTTGTGCCCTATGTGCCCTTATTGTCGCGCGACACATGTCGTCGTGTAGCCCCAGCCTATAGCTGACCTACAGTACAGCAGTGAAGAAAAATGAATGGGTTGTTATGGAAACCTGGAGTAAAACTGTGTGTATGTGATCATGTGTATGGTAGTTGGGATATGAGTGAAAGACTTTCAGGCTACTATTGGCTAATGGAGGTCATTTTTTGGGAATATCTCAGGAACAGTACATCCTAGAGATCTGAGTCTAAAACCTTCCTGGACACCTTATGTACCTGTGTGCCAAATTTGGTGAAGATTGGTCCAGTCGTTTGGTCGCACATAAAGAACAGACAGACAGACATCCAGACAGACAGAAACTCATTCTTATATACAGTGGATATAAAAAGTCTACACACCCCTGTTAAAATAAATCATTTCAGAACTTTTTCCACCTTTAATGTGACTTATAAACTGTACAAATTAATTGAAAAACAAACTGAAATCTTTTAGGTAGATAGAAGATAAAATATAAAAATAAAATAATATGGTTGCATAAGTGTGCACACCATTAAACTAATACTTTGCTGAAGCACCTTTTGATTTTATTACAGCACTCTTATTGCCCACTCTTCTTTGCAAAAACACTCCAAATCTGTCAGATTGCGAGGGCATCTCCTGTGCACAGTCCTCTTCAGATCACCCCACCGATTTTCAATCGGATTCAGATCTAGGCTCTGGCTGGGCCATTCCAAAACTTTAATCTTCTTTTGGTGAAGCCATTCCTTTGTTGATTTGGATGTATGCTTTGGGTCGTTGTCATGCTGACAGATGAAGTTCCTCTTCATGTTCAGCTTTCTAGCAGAAAACTGAAGGTTTTGTGCCAATATTGACTGGTATTTGGAACTGTTCATAATTCCCTCTAGCTTAACTAAGGCCCCAGTTCCAGCTGAAGAAAAACAGCCCCAAAGCATGATGCTGCCACCACCATGCTTAACTGTGGGGATGGTGTTATTTTGGTGATGTGCAGTGTTGTTTTTGCGCCAAACATATCTTTTGGAATTATGGCCAAAAAGTTCAACCTTGGTTTCATCAGACCATAACACCTTTTCCCACATGCTTTTGGGAGACTTCAGATGTGTTTTTGCAAAATGTAGCCTGGCTTGGATGTTTTTCTTTGTAAGAAAAGGCTTTCCTCTTGCCACTCTACCCCATAGCCCAGACATATGAAGAATACGGAAGATTGTTGTCACATGTACCACACAGCCAGTACTTGCCAGATATTCCTGCAGCTTCTTTAATGTTGCTGTAGGCCTCTTGGTAGCCTCCCAAACCAGTTTTATTCTAGTCTTTTCATCAATTTTGGAGGGATGTCCAGTTCTTGGTAATGTCACTGTTGTGCCATATTTTCTCCACTTGATGATGACTGTCTTCACTGTGTTCCATGGTAGATCTAATGCCTTGGAAATTCTTTTGTACCCTTCTCCTGACTGATACCTTTTAACAATGAGATCCCTCTGATGCTTTGGAAGCTCTCTGTGAACCATGTTTTTTGCTGTGGGATGCAACTAAGAAAATTTCAGGAAAGACCAACTAGAGCAGCTGAACTTTATTTGGGGTTAATCAGAGGCACTTTAAATGATGGTAGGTGTATGCTGACTCCTATTTAACATGATTTTGAATGTGATTGCTTAATTCTGAACACCGCTACATCCCCTACATCCCACACTTACGCAACCACATAATTTTTTTTTTGTTTTGTTTTCTTCCCTCTATCTAAAAGATTTCAGTTTGTTTTTCAATTGAGTGGTACAGTTTATAGGTCACATTAAAGGTGGAAAAAGTTCTGAAATGATTTATCTTTGTCTCATTTTTTTACAGCTCAGAAACCTGACATTTTAACAGGGGTGTGTAGACTTTTTATATCCACTGTATATAAAAAATATTTGCAAACGTATTGGGACACCTACAAGAACTTCTGTGACTTCCAATTCTAAATCCTTAGGCATTAATATAGAGTTGATCCCCCTTTTGTAGCGTAAACAACTTCCACTTTTCTGGGAAGGTCTTCTACAAGATTTTGGACTGTCTCAGGGAATGTTTGCACATTCATTCAGAAGAACATTTGTGAGGTCAGATGTTGGATGACATGGCCTAGCTCACAATCTCTATTTGAGTTCATCCCAAAGGTGTTTGATGGGATTGAGGTTGGGGATCTTTGTGGGCCAGTCAATTTCTTCTATGCAACTGTCACCCAGACAGGCTTTTACATACCAGGATACTGGATGACCCAGAAGAAACGTATGCAAAAAAGCTGCAAGATTATACAAGCTCCAAGCAGATGTTGCCCTTGGTTGGATTTAAACCGAGGATATCAGTGCTGCAAGGCTTTGGTTGGATTTAACACCAGGACCTCAGTGCTGCAAGACAACATTTACCAAATTTTAGCAAAAAAGAACACCAGATTATGGCAGATTCACCACACACCTATAAGGGTGGGACTGGTGGGTCATTCGTCATTTTTAAAAACATTTCTTATAGATCAATAATTACCTGCCCTTCTACTCCATCCCCTTGCCGTTCTTAAACCAAAATGCTAACAAATATTGGAGGATTAACATGGTTCCAAGATTCTTTTTTTTATTGAGTGAAAAGGCTCTATAAAAAATAAGGTCACCCTTCTGGAGCTAGTTCAGGTAATCCCATCCCTATGATCTCCATGATCCTCATATTGAAATATGAGGAACTGATAAATGTTCACTGCTCACATCCCTATCTTTCAAACAATATTTTTTTTATATAAGACCAACATATTCCAGAGTTGGGAGCTGACAAACTAGTACAATTAAGTAATTAAAAGCACTGTGCCTTGGCATAATATTGATAACCTATTCTCAGGATTGGTCATCAATATCAGATTGGGGTCTGACTGCCAGCACCCACTCCAATCATCTGGGGGTCCCGAGAGTCAGATCTCTGCTGACCTGATATTGATGACTTGTCCTAAGGACACGCCATCAATGTTAAAATCTCATAAAACCCCTTTAAACATTAAAGAGGAGGGAACAACACTTGCACGAGGGCCGCTACTCCTTCAAACAGCTGTTTAGCAGGGCCGCCAGGAGTTGGATCCCTGCCGATCTGATATTGATGACCCACAACCCCTTTAAAATAAATAGACAATGAGACAAAGGAAAGCGCTTACAATCTATATGGAGTATCTATATGGACTGAGTGCAGACATGGCAGACAGAATCTAGAGAGGATCTTGTTAATCCATGGATTTCGGCCCTTGTAAAGGGTGAAATCTGCAAAGAAAATCTGCTGCAAATCTGCAACATTGTAGCCAGCCTCAGATCTCCTCTAGAAAAATCTGCAACATACTATATGAATAGAATTTAAAAAAACACAATCACATTTCATTTTATGGTACTTTGCTGAAGATTTTGGTTGTGAAAGCCACTTCAAAATCCTGAAGAAATCTGCAATATCTGAATGTTGGCAAAAAAATTATAAAGAATCTTTAAGCCACTTCCCTTCTTTGCAGAAGATGTGACCCCTGTAGAAAAGATAATCCTTGTGTATATATACAGCACACCTTCAAACTGAAATAGGGGGCTGCCAAAAGTTTATCCAGAGTTCTCTTTAAAAAAAAACAAAAAACTTTATTTTCAGTAAAAGAAATAAATAAAAAAGCACGAATAAGGGTGGATTCACATCGTTAAGGATTCCGTTTTTGTTTTCCATTATAACCATAAGACAGAAGTCAAAACGGAAGCCTTTAAGAGGCATTCCATTTTGATCTGTCAATAGAAGTCTATGGGAATCATAACAGATCCGTCTGGCTCCCTTTATGGGTCGACTGGACCTTTTTTTCCATTCTGCATAACGGGAACCAGACGGATCCGTTATGATTCCCATAGACTTCTATTATGACGGAAAGCAAAACGGAATGCCTTTTAAAGGCTTCCGTTTTGCATTCCGTCCTAATGCAAGTCTATGGGCAGCATAACGGATCCGTCCTGGTTTCCGTTATGGCGGACTGGACTCCCGCATAATGGAAACCAGGACGGATCCATTATGCTGCCCTTAGACTTGTATTATGAAGGATCAAAACAGAATGCCTCGGTTTCCGTTTTGACTTCTGTCTTATGGATTCCATTATTTTCCATTATAACCATGTTATAACGGAAAACAAAAACGGAATCCATAACGCTGATGTGAACCCACCCTAACATGGGAAACTGCTTATTATTATATATCAGACCAGATCTGTGGCTTATCTCCCTTGTTTTATTGTCAGCTTCCTACCCTTTAGATAGAAAGTAGCAGTGTAATCTTTTCCCCCGTGGCAGGAAAGGCATTTTTCATCTTTACTGATATACAGGCAATAGATTTTTTTTCTTGTGTAATATTGCAAAGCACAGATAGTCATCTCTGTATATATATAATTAGGAACATTCCACCTCTGAGAAAGTACAATCCATTCATTGACTTGTTTCGCTATCAAAGACCAAAAAGTTTCACTAAACTGTGTTGCTGTATTACAGAGGTGCGGTTCCTGGATAAATAGAAGTGACTGCAAGAATTAATTTCATTTGTAATGCAGGAATGCAATGCAGATAAAGAACCATGATTGCTGATAATGGGAACCGCTGCTCAGTAATTACTTCAGACTCAGATATTCCTTCCAGTGCCAATCCTTATACTTCCCTGGCAGAAATCAACATTCATTGGAAGGAAGTGGAAACATATAAAGTATGTTAAATGGTAAATGCAGTGCAAAAATAATGCTAAATAATTAAATCTATTGCGCTATGGCCTTAGGCAACTCATCTAAGCATTTTATGTGAATGATCACAAGCCATTCGTTTGCCAAGGTGTCTTAAAACTTGTTTTTTTCTGGCATGGAATTGCAGGAATTTTTAGAATATGTTGCTTCAAATGATGTGCACATTGTTTCTCTAGTTTCCTACAAGTATATATAATTTAACCAGAGTCGTTAAAGTGAAAACGAACAAGAAAACTGTTAAAGTCATAGCAAACAACATGTGACTCTAATCGAGAGTAAGGTATTAGAATAACAGCATGAAGAACGTTTGGGGTCAGTTATGTTTCTTAACGTGAACATGAAAAATTTTAAAGGGCTTCTGTCACCCCACAAAAGTCCTTTTTTTTTTTTGGGATAGTTACATTCCTTATAGCGCGATATAGCAGAATATAATCTTATCACTTACTTTCATGCGGCCGTTTCTTTAGAAAACGAAGTTTTATAATATGTAAATCCGGTCTCTACCAGCAAGTAGGGCGTCTACTTGCTGGTAGCCGCAGCAGAAAACCGCCCCCTCGCCGTGTTGATTGACAGGGCCAGCCGTGATCTCCTCCTCCGGCCGGCCCTGTCAGTATTTCAAAAATCGCGCGCCTCTGTTCATTCGGCGCAGGCGCTCTGAGATGAGGAGGCTTGTCTCCTCAGAACTCCCTCAGTGCGCCTGCGCCGATGACGTCTTCTATTTCGGTGATGTCATCGGCGCAGGCGCACTGAGGGAGTTCTGAGGAGACGAGCCTCCTCATCTCAGAGCGCCTGCGCCGAATGAACAGAGGCGCGCGATTTTTGAAATACTGGCAGGGCCGGCCGGAGGAGGAGATCCCGGCTGGCCCTGTAAATCAACACGGCGAGGGGGCGGTTTTCTGCTGCGGCTACCAGCAAGTAGACGCCCTACTTGCTGGTAGAGACCGGATTTACATATTATGAAACTTCGTTTTCTAAAGAAACGGCCGCATGAAAGTAAGTGATAAGATTATATTCTCCTATATCGCGCTATAAGGAATGTAACTATCCAAAAAAAAAAAAAGGACTTTTGTGGGGTGACAGAAGCCCTTTAAGGGTCAATTCGTTTTCATAAAAATTTTAATAGGTCATAGAGACATAGCAAAGGTTTTAATCAGTGGGAGATCTGAGAGCTGAGACCCCCCACTGATCGCTAGAACAAGGGGTGAGAAGTGCTTGCATATCACGCTCTCTCTTCTCACTGCAGGGGAGGGGAAGTGAGATGGACTCAATAGAAAGTCTAGGGGTCCATCTACAGGCTGGGCCATTTATATGGATACACCTTAATAAAATGGGAATGGTTGGTGATTAACTTCCTGTTTGTGGCACATTAGTATATGTGAGGGGGGAAACTTTTCAAGATGGGTGGTGACCATGGCGGCCATTTTGAAGTTGGCCATTTTGAATCCAACTTTTGTTTTTTCAATAGGAAGAGGGTCATGTGACAATTCAAACTTATTGGGAATTTCACACGAAAAACAATGGTGTGCTTGGTTTTAACGTAACTTTATTCTTTCATGAGTTATTTACAAGTTTCTTTTTGTTTACAGCCATTGACATGTCGCCGAGGTTAACACGTGAGGAGCGGATAGAAATTGTGTTGATGTCTGGTGAACGCAGTAACCGGGTCATTGCAGCAGATTTCAATGCAAGACACCCTACGAGACCACCCATCTCCCATGCTACAGTTAGCAAATTGCTTGCTAAGTTTCGTGAAACTGGTTCAGTGTTGGATTTGCCAAAATGTGGACGCATAAAATCTGTCTCTAATAAAGAAACATCAGTGGCTGTCCTAGCTTCATTCAGCAAGAGCCCACAGCGTAGCACTCGCCGCATGTCACTGGAGAGTGGCATTAGTCGAACATCCCTTCGGCGGATATTAGCTACTCACAAATGGCACCCTTACAAACTCCAGCTACTGCAGAATCTCAACGAGGATGACCCAGATCGGCGCACTGAATTTGCAGAATAGGCAAATCAAAAATTGGAACAGGACCCTCAGTTTACGCAGAAGATTTTGTTCAGTAATGATGCAAACTTTTATGTGAATGGTGAAGTTAACAAACAAAACCACCGCTATTGGTCTGACACTAACCCACATTGGATAGATCCCTCCAAGACTGTTGGAACAAAAAAATAAATTGATGGTATGGTGTGGTATATGGGGTACAAAGATAGTGGGGCCATTCTTCATCAATGGAAACCTCAAGGCCACTGGATATGCGAAATTGCTACATGATGATGTGTTTCCCTCTTTATGCACTGAAGCTGGCACTTTCCCTGAGTGTTTCCAGCAAGATGGTGCACCACCACATTATGGGTGTCAGGTCCGAGCATTCCTAGATGAACAGTTTCTTGGAAAGTGGATTGGTCGCCGTGGGCCAGTTGAATGGCCCCCAAGGTCTCCCGATCTGACCCCCTTAGACTTTTATCTTTGGGGTCATCTGAAGGCAATTGTCTATGCTGTGAAGATACGAGATGTGCAGCACCTGAAACTACGGATACTGGAAGCCTGTGCTAGCATTTCTCCTACGGTGTTGCTATCAGTGTATGAAGAGTGGGAGAAGAGGGTTGCATTGACAATCCAACACAATGGGCAGCACATTGAACACATTTTATAAGTGGTCAGAAACTTGTAAATAACTCATGAAAGAATAAAGTTACATTAAAACCAAGCACACCATTGTTTTTCTTGTGAAATTCTCAATAAGTTTGATGTGTCACATGACCCTCTTCCTATTGAAAAAACAAAAGTTGGATTCAAAATGGCCAACTTCAAAATGGCCGCCATGGTCACCACCCATCTTGAAAAGTTTCCCCCCTCACATATACTAATGTGCCACAAACAGGAAGTTAATATCACCAACCATTCCAATTTTATTAAGGTGTATCCATATAAATGGCCCACCCTGTAGATTCCATCTCCAGCACAGAGAACAGAGATCACGCTACTGTACGTGAGTGCTTCTCTTTCCCCATTGTAGTGACTTATGGGGGTCTAAGCACTTAGACCTCCCACCGATCAAAACCTTCAATATGTCTCAAAAGTTTTATGAAATTAAATCCACTGAGTAGGTTAATATCGCTGTATAGAGGTTGGAAAATATATGTGGATGGATATGGTCGATTATGTGATACAGTTTGACTAGATGACACTGTGTCATAGATTTTTTGTTGGTTTGCGTTTTTATAGAAGTGTAGCAGAAATGTACTAAAGATCCATGTCGTTCAAGTATATAAAGAAAGTAGTAATATTCTATACTACTATTTCAATAACATACTTATAGTCTATACAGTTCTAGTATAAAGAAGTGCTATAATTAGAAAGTATTGATACTTTCCATACTACTATATAAAGAAAACACTTACAGACTGGATAGTACTACTATAGAAATAATTTGCAGTCTCTATGGTAGTGCTAAAAAAAGAAAGTGCTGATAGTCCATACTGGACAACTGTATTAAGAAAGTGCTGATAGTCCATACACTACTTTTTATAGAAAGTATCTTAGTAACTTTTCCACTATATTAATGAAAGTACTCATAATCCATACTACTATATAACGATACTTAGTGTCCATTCTATGAAAGTATATAAAGAATGTATTCATAGTCCATGCCTTTTAAACGCATAGTCTGAACTGTACTACTATAGTGTATAAATATTTCATAGTCATTAAAATAGTATTAAACGAAAGTACTATACCGGACAACTATAAAAATGAATGCTAGACAGTTTATAAAAACAGTACTCCTAGTCCTCACTGGAATACTATATAAAGCGAGTACTCTTAATCCAATACCGGACAACAGTATAAAGAAATTAGTGATGAGCGGCAGGGGCAATATTCGAATTCGCGATATTTCGCGAATATTTGGGCGAATATTCGCCATATATTCGAGAATTCGCGAATTCGTGATCTCCAGGCATTATTTTCTTGATTGAGAAAATTTGCATAAAAAAATCGCATAAAAATTCGCATAAACTGTTATTTATAAAAAAAAGCGAATATTCGCGATTCCGAATATATTTTGCGATATTCAAAATATTCGCGAATTCTCGAAATGCCGATTTTCGCGATTAAAATTCGCAATTCGAATATTCGTGATCAACACTAAAATAAATTACTGAAAAGATAGTACTGTGTAAGGAAAGTATTCAAGATCCAAAAAATACTGCTATATAGTGAAAATTCTTTAGTACATACTAACTTATAAAAACAGCTTATAAAAACAATAATCGTTAATGGAACAGTATATAAAGACAGTACTCAGAATCCAAATCATAATACTGTGTAAAGAAAGAATTCATATTTCATAAAATTGCTGCTACAGTGTATATGTAGTGAAAATATTTCTAAAGAAGTGCGATATATATCAAGGATTTATAGTCCACTCTACTACTATATAAACAGCATATTTTCAAAGGTAGACTGTTAGCATTCAGCATTTTTGACCTTTCTAAACTCCTGGCAGCAATAGGTTGGGGCTTTGGCAAGAAGTACAAACATACCTTTTGTGGAGCTTATCTCATCAGGAGTAGTGTAACATGAAATTTTATTCTGTCAGATTCTGCTCCTGCACATGCTCAGGTCAGGGCAGTGTAAAATGCTCTCTGAATTGAGGTGCTTAGCCTCACCCTCCTGCTTTGAATGACATATTTAGCATCCAACCAGAAGACCATTTCATCTTTCACTCAGAATAGAGGGAAGGGGATTTAAGGCAGTTTAATTCAGAGGACATTTCACAGTAAAGCCCCGCCCTAGGTATGTGCAGGAGCAGAATTTAGCAGAAAATGACTTCATATTACACTACTCCTGATTAAAAAATCTCCACAAAAGGTGTGTGCATGCTGCTCTACACACCCCCTTCCTTTTGCTGTCAACAGTTTAGCATGGTGAAAACTGCAGATATTATCCCTTTAAAGCCCTTAGGGACCGGGCTCATTTTCACCTTAAGGACCAGGCCATTTTTTGCAAATCTGACCAGTGTCGCTTTATGTGGTGATAACTTTAAAATGCTTTGACTTATCCAGGCCATTCTGAGATATATTTTTTTTTATCACATATTTTACTTCATGATACTGGTAAAATGGAGTAAAAAAAAAAAATCATTTTTATTTTAAAAAAAATACCAAATTTGCCAAAATTTAGAAAAATTAGCAAATTTCCAAGTTTCAATTTCTCTACTTCTATAATACTCAGTAATACCTACAAAAATAGTTATTACTTTACATTCCCCATATGTCTACTTCATGTTAGGATCATTTTGGAAATAAAATTTTATTTTTGGGGGACGTTACAAGGCGTAGAAGCAAATCTTGAAATTTCTCTGAAATTTTCAAAAACCAACTTTTTAAGGACCAGTTTAGGTCTGAATTCACTTTGTGAGGCTTACATAATAGAAACCACCCAAAACTACACCCCTCAAGGTATTCAAAACAGATTTTACAAACTTTGTTTACCCTTTAGAAGTTTGACAAGAATTAATGGAAAATAGAGATTCAATTTCAAAATTTTACTTTTTTGGCAGATTTCCATTTTAATAATTTTTTTCCAGTTACAAAGCAAGGGTTAACAGCCAAACAAAACTCAATATTTATGGTCTTGATTCTATACTTTACAGAAACACCCCATATGTGGTCGTAAACTGCTGTACGGGCACACGGCAGGGCACAGAAGGAAAGGAATGCCATACGGTTTTTGGAAGGCAGATTTTGCTGGACTGGTTTTTTGACACCATGTCCCATTTGAAGCCTCCCTGATGCACCCCTAGAATAGAAACTCCAAAAAAGTGACCCCATTTTAGAAACTACGGGATAGGGTGGCAGTTTTGTTACTAGTTTAGGGTACATATAATTTTTGGTTGCTCTATATTACACTTTTTGTGAGGCAAGGTAACAAGAAATAGTTGTTTTGTTATTTACAACATTCATCTGACAGGTTAGATCATGTGATAATTTTATAGACCAGGTTGTCATGGACGCGGCGATACCTAATATGTATACAATTTTTTTTACACGATGATTTCATTTTTGAAACAAAAAAAAATCATGTTTTAGTGTCCATAGCCCATAGTCTGAGAGCCATAGTTTTAAGTTTTTGGGCGATTATCTTGGGTAGGGTATGATTTTTGAGGGATGAGATGACGGTTTGATTGGTACTATTTTGGGGTGCGTATGACTTTTTTATCGCTTGCTATTACACTTTTTGTGATGTGAGATTACAAAAAATGGCTTTTTTTACACTTTTTTTTTTTTTTACGGTATTCACCTGAGGGGTTAGGTCATGTGATATTTTTATAGAGAAAGTTATTACGAATGCGGAGATACCTAATATGTATACTTTTTTTTTTTTTTACTTAAGCTTTACACAATAACAGCTATTTAAAAAAAAAAATGATGTTTTAGTGTCTCCATATTCTGAGCCATATTTTTTTTATTTTTTGGGCGATTGTCTTAGGTAGGGGCTCATTTTTTGTGAGATGAGGTGACGGTTAGACTCGTACTATTTTGGTGGGCATACGCCTTTTTGATCGCTTGCTGTTGTACTTTTTGTGATGTAAGGTGACCAAAAAATTGTTTTTATTTTTTACTGTGTTCATCTGAGGGGTTAGGTCATGTGATATGTTTATAGAGCCGGTCGATACGGACGCGGTGATACCTAATATGTAAACTTTTTTTCCCCCCCCCTAATTTTTACCAATTTTTTTTTACTTTATTTGGGGAAAATTACGTTTTTTTGTTTATTTTTACTCGAAACTTTTAATTTTTTGGGTGGAAACTCTTTTTTTTTCAACTTTTTTTTCATTTTATTTTTTGTCCCACTTTGGGACTTCAACTTTTGGGGGTCTAATCCCCTTTACAATGCATTCCAATACTTCTGTATTGGAATGCATTAGCTGTATGAGTAATACAGTGTGTATTACTCATACAGCTTCTGGCCTGTAAGATGCAGGGGGCTGGATCTCATAGGCTCGTCATCGGAAGGCAGTGCCGATGCCTAAGGAAAGCATCGCGCTGCCTTCCATGCCATCGGGTCCCCCTTACAGCCGCACGGGGACCCGATGGCACCGCCGCCCGCTGCCACAACATGTAAAAGCTGCAAACCGCAGGTCTGAATTGACCTGCGGTTTGCGGCGATCGCCAAAACGGGGGGGGGGGGGGTTACAGGACACACCAGCGCATTGTCCTCGGGTGCCTGCAGGCACCTTGTTCCGATCACCTTGTTCCGATCGGAACTACACATGACGTACCGGTATGTCATGTGTCCTTAAGTACCGGGACATTATGCCGTATCGGTACGTCATGTGGCCGGAACAGGTTAAAGCCCTTGCACATGGGCCAATGATAGCTCATTACTGCCCTGTGGGCATTGAACAAACACAATTTACTACTGATCATTTGTCTCCCTTGCAGTTTCCATCTACAGATGTGAAGAATATGTAAGATAATGTTAATTTACTTATTTTATTGTCATTTGGTGCTCACTATAGCCCCATATGGGGCATTGTACAACCACCAATAGTCCATAGCTACTACTAAGATAAGAAAATATTCATAGGCCATTCTTTAGCATTAAAATAAGGAAATATTTATAGTTAATACTATACTACTTTATATTTAAAGTACTCTTAGTCCATAATATACTACTACATAAAGAATGTACTCCTAGTCCAATCCTCTAAAAATACAGGGGGTGATTTACAGAAACTTGCCTATTTTTGTCATATTTCTGGCACAGATTGTGGCATAAAGGTCATTTGCACCCCAATCTGCGACTTTTTACTTGCTCACACCAGGACTAAAAAATAGGTGCATGGCTTGGGCGGGGAAGGGGACGGGCTGATAGGTTCATCTCAATTATCATTTTCTATGCCTGTTTTAGGTGTAGAAAATTGTCTAAATTTAAGCCAGCAAGGAAGCTGGCGTAGATTTAGACCAGTGGTGGATGTACCGAAGTTATGTAGAAGCCTTCATAACTTCGGCAAATCCACCGCCAGATATAAAGTTTATTCAAACCAGTGTCTAAAACGTCAGTCTTAATAAATGACCCCTACAGTGTTTAGTACATAAGAAGTATTTTGAAAGTCACTAAATTGCAAACTTCCAGAACTCAGTCATTCCAGATTTATAACATTTGAGTGAAAAATGTCCTTCAGTTGTTTTGTTGTCTTCAAGAGTTACAGAACCTTTGAAGGGAGATCAGATGGAAGAGGTTTCAAAAGGAGCTCGCAGCATCAGTGTTTGTAGGTCAACATTCAGCTGGGTGCAAGGAACACATCCCTTGGCAAAAATCTCACTAATGACCACTTTCAAAGCAAAGTGATGTCTGAAAATGTTCAGAAACCCAGAGCTATTAAGGGTGGAGATATCTGTAATGTTTCACAAATTTGACAAAGTGTTCATTAGATGAGGCATTAAATATGTTGCTATGACATATAAGATTTCAAGGTTTAGATTTACGAATGTGACTCATTGTCATATAAGTGGTGGGTTGTGAGATTTACCAAATGGAATCTTCTACTCGAATCACTTTCATTTGACTCTTCATATGTGGATGGAAAAGTAGTTTGTTAGAGGTAATAATCTTAACATCTTTTATAATAAAATTTTATTAAAGCAGAAATAAATGAAAAGGATATCATAAACATAAGCTCATTATGTATTATAGTAGTTGACCTGGGGGACAAACTGAGTTTGCTGCCCTAGCGTTGTATCCAGATAACTTGGTCAAGGCAGAAAAGAACCCAAGTCGTAGAGTCTAACGACTTGCATGTTGCATTAATAAAAAAAGATAATTTTAAATCATCCCCGCTGAATAGATATTTATGGCAGTAACTGGTGCCAGAAACATAACAGTGAACAGGGCTTAAAGCGGGAGGCTCTGTCCAGTGTGCTCAAGCCATGGCACCATACTGCAGTTCAGTTCTGAGTCCAGTGAATGGACTGCCCTGGCATGGCCACTACATAGTGGACAGAGACTTCTGCTTCTGTCTTCATCCTCCGATATGTTTTCAGAAGCAGATGGCTGCTGCAAACAGCTAATTGGTGGGTGTACGGAGTGTGAGAACCCCACCCATCTGAAGTTGATGTCTTATTTTGTTCTGAGGATAGGTCATTAACCTCTTCACGACCGCAATCTGTATATATACGTGATAGCTGCACATACCCCGTGCAGCTATCACGTGTATAGACGTCAAGCCAGCTCTTTAATCCAAGCGCTGCAAAGCGCTTGGATTAAAGCTTCTGCCCGAGCCCTGCTGCTGTCACGGACAGCATACAGTCTAGTAATGCCAGCAAGGGGCCAATCAGAGTGGCCCCTTGCCGGCAATCGATCCGATTGGTTAGTCTGTGCAGACTAACCAATCGGATCACGGCAGTGTTAAAATGCCGGTTTCAGGCTCTGATCTGCGCTCTGCAGATCACAGCCTGAAATCAGTAATGTGTCCTGAAGCCACCGATCTGTGCCCCCTTCTTGTCCTTCTTCTTACCCTGCCCCCGATGCGGTCCGCCCCCTCCTGCCCCGATCTGTAATAAATAAAATGCTGCCCCCTGCCCCCGATGCGTCCGCCCCCTCCTGCCCCGATCTGTAATAAATAAAATGCTGCCCCCTGCCCCCGATGCGTCCGCCCCCTCCTGCCCCGATCTGTAATAAATAAAATGCTGCCCCCTGCCCCCGATGCGTCCGCCCCCTCCTGCCCCGATCTGTAATAAGTAAAATGCTGCCCCCTGCCCCTGATGCGTCCGCCCCCTCCTGCCCCGATCTGTTATAAGTAAAATGCTGCCCCCAATGCGGTCCCCCTTCTGTGTGTGATGGCGGTGGCTCCATTCCTGAGCCGCCGCCATCAGCAGCGTGTGTCAGCTCTATGCTGACACTGCTGTAACCGCATAGATGCCGCAGTAGCGGCATCCATGGGGTTAATAGATGGAGGGGGCTCCCTCTCTCTCAACCATCAGGGCTGCTGCGATCGCAGCGCCCGATGGTTGCCATGGCAACCGGACGCTTTGCAAAGGCGTCCGGTTGCCATGGCATAGGCGTCCGGTGCTGCCACCTACAGGCATCTGATTGTATTATACTTTGCAATGCAAAAGCATTGCAAAGTATAGTACAACCATCAGCCCCACTGGATCTTCAAGATCCAAGAGGGAACTGATAAAAAAAAAATTGAAAATAATAAAAGTAAAAATAAATAAATAAAAATGTAAAAAAAAAAAATCCTTTTCCTATAAAAAAAAAACAAAAAAACTAACAAAAACCACACATATTAGGTGTCACCGCGTCCATAGCGACCATCTCTATAAATATATCACATCATCAACCCCGTCCAATAAACACCATAAAAAATAAAAACGGTGTAAAAAAATAAGCCATTTTTGTCACCTTACATCACAAAAAGTGCAACAGCAAGCGATCAAAAAAGGCGTATATACCCCAAAATAGTACCAATCAAACCGTTACCTCTTCCCGCAAAAAAAGCCCATATTTAAGACAATCGCCCAAAAAATAAAAAAGCTATGGCTCTCAGACTATAGAGACACTAAAACATCATTTTTTGGGTTTCAGAAATGCCATTATTGTGTAAAACTTAAATAAATAAGAAAAAGTATACATATTGGGTATTGCCACGTCCGTAACGATCTGCTCTATAAAACTGTCACATGACCTAACCCCTCAGATGAACGCTGTAAAAAAAAAAAAAAAAAGGTTCCAAAACAGCCAATTTTTGGGCCACCTTGTCCCATAAAGTGTAATAATGAATGATCAAAAAATCCTATGTACCCAAAAATGGTACCAATAAAAACCTCAACTCTTTCTTCAAAAAATGAGCCCCTGCACAAGACGATCGGTAGAAAAATAAAAAACATATGGTGTTCAGAAAACCAATCCAGCAAAATCTGCCTTCCAAAAACCATACGGTCTTCCTTTCCTTCTGCGCCCTGCCGTGCGCCCTTACATCAGTTTACGACCACATGTTGGGTGTTTCTGTAAACCGCAGAATCAGAGTAATAAATATTGAGTTTTGTTTGGCTGTTAATTCTTAATGTGTTAAAGAAAAAAATGTAATAAAATAGAAAATCTGCTAAAAAAGTGAAATTTAGAAATTTCCTCTCCATTTTCCTTTAATTCTTGTGGAACACCTAAAGGGTTAATAACGTTTGTAAAATTGGTTTTAAGTAACTTGAGGGGTCTAGTTTCTACAATGGGGTCATTTATGGGGGTATCTACTATATAGGCCCCACAAAGTGACTTCAGACCTGAACTAGTCCTTAAAAAGTGGGTTTTGGAAATTTTCTTAAAAATTATAAGAATTGCTTCTAAACTTCTAAGCCTTGTAACGTCCTAAAAAAATAAAATAACATTTCCAAAATGATGCCAACATAAAGTAGACATATGGGGAATGTTATGTAAAAAATATTTTATGAGGTATCACTTTCTGTTTTAGAAGCAGAGAAATTGAAATTTAGAAAAATGCTAATTTTTATTTATTTTTGGTAAATTTGGGATTTTTTCATAAATAAAGGTGATATATATTGACTCAAATTTATGACTGTCATGAAGTACAATGTGTCACGAGAAAACAATCTCAGAATGGCGTGGATAAGTAAAAGTGTTCCAAAGCTATTACCACTTAAAGTGACGCATGTCAGATTTGTAAATTTTGACCTGGACACTGGGGCATCAATGACCTTTGGTCATGAAAGGGTTAATATATAAGCTGAAGAACTCCTTTTACAGCATTTATAGATATGCTTTATAGCAGTCACTTGGGTCATAAACACAATAGACCCGATGGGACTCATGGCCTTTCAAGGCAGAGTTTTCTAGACATGCAATGTGACCTGTTGAGAGGCCATTTTGCAGGTACGGGCAGTAGATAAGCTGTGACCATAACCTATTGTGAATGGTATTTTTATCTGTACACAAGTGATATCTATCATTGTAATCCTTCCTGTGATGATAATGAGATAATCACTGAAAAAGTGATCTGTACAGAACTGGAAGTGTGAGCATATTATTAGGCTTAGTAGCCAGTGTGAGCACTGCAGGAAAAATATATAGATAGTGACATGGTAACAAAAAACTCACCAACATATGCTTAACAAACGTGATTTAACAATTGGTCATTTTCTGATGACCCATTCACTTTAAGTGTCAAAAACTGTGAACCTTGCCCCTTAGACCAAGGCAGCTATGTGCGTGCTATATGCGTGATGGGTGTATAAACTCAACACAACAGCTTATGAACGTGTACAACTGTGGACTTGGTCCTATTAATAAATCCAGCTCATCTTCAGATTATCTATATTCTACTGCATTGTATTTGTTTTTGTCCAAATTTTATCACAATTTTGTACAAAAGTTGCCACTTGACAAATGCAACTACAGAACCATGGTCACCAAACACTTCCATGCTTTTGGGTGTTGTAGCCTGTCTGCAAGCAGAAGAAATGCTGATGTCTCTGTCTGGTACTTCAATACTCACAATAACAAGATTTAGATCCCTAGGGAGCTAACTTTAATGCACACTAAATCTTGGCAGGACGTCTTTAACCATAAAGTGTTAATATTAGTAATACATGATAGACACCAAGCTGTTAAAGCTTCTTCACAAAGTGCTAATGAAAAGTTTGAACCTTTCCGTGGAGACTGGCTTCTTTTGTCAGCGCCGTTTCTATTAAACTGCAGTTCATAGAGATTTAAGTTGCTTTTTTACCTCTAGTATTGTTTAAAAGTAACGTAGCTTTGGCAGGGTAATCCATGATTAATTCACTATTGACGTGCCTGACATTTACTACATAATAAAGCTGCATGTGACCTTTTTTTTGTGGTCAATTCTTTGCAAGCCATCCAGTAATGAACAGATTAAAGTTACTTGAAATGTCTGGAAATGTATGGAATTCCTTACAATAGTGCTCTGATTTTCTTAATGTATAAGATAAAGTACCCCCTGTTGGATGCAAGGCATTGGAAAAGATGTTTTTTCTTTGCATGCACAGTGTGGTACTATACATCAGCTTTTCTTAGAATAAAGTATCGGCACCTGGATTTGTCAAAGGTATTCAGTTCCCCACATTAAACTTTTGTGTTTAGTGACAAAGAAGAGAAAAAGTTCAAGGTCACTTATTCTGAAAATTTTAAAAAAGGAAATTTTTAATCACGTAAAGAAGTTTCAAAAAAATATATTGCCAACTTTATTATGATATTTGCAGTAATGTAGTATTATGCCCTCCCCATGTTTGTAACAGGGATCTGTCAGGTTGATATTCATTTTGCATCACAACTGTAATTTATGTCAAGAAGCTTTTACTGTTCTCTGTGATAACTTGCAATGTTTTGGCCGTGTGTTCCAGCTGAGGAGCCAGTGGTTGACTATGGTTGGCAGGAACAGAGCTAACCACCGTGTTCCTACCCTCTTGGTAGGAGTGGGCTGCCTGGAGGAGGAGTTCCAGTCCAGACAGAGAAGGGACAGGAAGCACATGTGAGAGCTCCTACTCCTTGGAACCAGATACATTATTCTCCTGTGAGACCTCCTAGAGAAATCAACAATACTGCTTCCAAAAAGCATTAATAGGACACGACCGAAAAGTGATCAGCGAAATACAGCTTTAAAGACACTGCTGCAAGATGATGGACTATGGCTAAGACATCCATCACACAAAACACCACTAGGCCAGACAAATATCAAGCCTGTATTACAGGGGATACCAATAGCCACAGATAATAGCCTTCCAACCTGCCACTATACCCCCTCATCTGGGGCCAGAGCATCTGCACTTTGTATTTAATATTGCTGGGTGGGCCACAAGTTATATTTTGGGAAGAGAGGTTGTTATACGTTTATATTATTATTATCTATTTGAAGGCACCATTAATTCAATGGCGCTCTACACACCTGATATAAAAATACAAATACAATAAACAAGAAACTATTAACAGACTGGTGCTGTGGGGCAGAGGACCCTGCCCGCAAGAGCTTGCAATCTACAATCTACTTCCGGCCTGATTCTTCAAACTACATTTCCACTGCACCGATCCCCAGGGAGCAATGGCCTGAGGGAGTACACCATGACAGAACACATCATCAGGGCCACTACCACCCCTATCCTTAGCACCAGCTCGACAGGGGCTCCCAGCATATGCGCTGTTCATGACCATGAAACCCATTGCGAAACCGAGGTTCGCAGTTTCACACTGATGGAGTTCTCCTGAGATTCGTCTGCTACCATGAACGGATTTATGGATTTCTTATGACTCGATTGTGGTGGTCGTGGCAATCCAAGATCAATATGACTCCATTCACTTTCACTATGCTTCCATGTAGCGCAGCGGAAGTGCAATCTTTGGTCAACGAGTGTATAGGCCAAGATCACTGGGTAGCCCTAGCCTAATATTTTGGTCAATACACGCTCACTTGACAATGTTCTCCTTGCAAATGATATGAATTGTAGAACAATAGCTTCCCTATTTTCTTAAGGGCCATAGCACAACAGTTCTGAAATATGGACTGTATAATCCTGCATGAGTCTCTAAAAGAGACAGGATCCCAGTCTCATTTCACCGATTCTGTATAACCAGTCTTCTACTGATCTTTATTATACAGTCTTAACAAGAACAAGATGTTATCTCCACATCCACTTAAACACCTACAACAACCTCATCACATAAAAAAATCACCCATAGATTTACAAACACAGACCAAGCTCAAAAAAGAAAAGATCAATGGGATATCATAAAATTATACAAAAATCTTTATTTATCAAAATTTCATAGTATTGATCAGGTATTAGAAGGAAAGAGAGCATGATGGTAATACAAAACAGAAAATATACATGAGGCACATTACCAGACCGCGTAGTAATCACCCATCAAAATCATGCAGTATGGCCCTAGCACTGCACTACACACACACTAAATCACACCTAGATATATATATATATCTGGTGTAATGAATAAATATAATATCAATAGGCACACATGCTTGTCACTCCAATTCCACAACAAAAAATACAATTCATGCCCTCAGGCCTCATGCACACGACCGTTGTTTGGGTCCGCATGCGAGCCGCTATTTTAGTGGCTCGGATGCGGACCCATTCACTTCAATGGGGCCGCAAAAGATGCGGACAGCACTCCGTGTGCTGTCCGCAGCCGATGTTCCGTTCCGCGGCCCCGATAAAAAAATATAACATGTCCTATTCTTGTCCGCACTTTGCGGGCAAGAATAGGCATTTATATTGCCGGCGCCCGTTCCGCAAATTGTGGAAGGCAACACGGGCGGATCCGCAAAAAACAGCACGGTCGTCTGCATGAGGCCTTATACTGTATGTTTGTCCATCAATAGATATAAAGCTAACCATGATAGGTCAAAAATATACCCAGGGACATGGTTCGCAGAAAATGGAATGTCACCCCACGTACTGACACCTCGACACGTGTTTTGCCTCACCAGGCTTCATCAGGAGGTGATAATGCATAATAAAATAGGAGTATATATAGAGGAAAATGGCGGGCAATAACTTAATCTACAACTATAAACACCTGGGAAGTATCAGCGGCGGCGTGGCCCCGCCATGATGGCCGACACCATCTTTCAGCGCGTCCCCACATCCACATAGCGCGCGCGGCGCACACAGTGACGTGGAACGGAGCGCATCCAGAAGGAGCCAGACAGCGCATGCGCCGGGTCACGTCTCTGGTATAATCATGTGATCGAGTATCATAAGAAAGATAATATGACCGATCCTATAGAAATGACCCTCTCTCCAACTGCCTCAGTTTACTAAAATATTAGCCACATATTGGGACATTGAGTGATGACAATCTCTGTACAACAATGTGGCATCCGTTACCATTATATAATGTATGTTGTTTGGAAGACGATAATAATGATGATTGGGTAGGGCAACAGACCTCTACCATTGTCCCATTTTAAGCATTTGTTTTTTCACAGTGAATCAAATAGACAACAAACTCTTCATCAGCCAGCCTTATTATATGATACATGAGGAGGCCTTTCTAGTCAGCATCAGGGCTGGTTCTAGGTGAAATGGGGCCCTGGGGCGAAAAACAATAAGCCCCCCCCCCACATGACACTTGCTGACTTTAACACCCCCCCATCACAGTGCCCCATACCTCTTACATCCAGTGACGTCTCCTTTGATGTAGATGCTCTCTGTCCTCGTCTTCTCCTTTCAGACCTTCAGACCAGACCACCATTTTGTCGCCATTTTCCGTCTCTGCAGTTTGACAACAAAAAAAAAATCTTAGTTTACTACTTTTCCATCATCCTCCCATCTTCTGGACAAATCACCCTACTTCCCCCAATACTGTGCCACTGTGCTCCCCAATACTATACTGTAGAAACAGATAATACTAGTACCACACAGAGCCCCCCATATAAAATACCCTTTATTTGTGGCCTCAGTAAAATCCCCCATAGTGCCCCATAATAATTAGCCAGTATCAAGTGCCTCTCTTCCAACCCCTATGTGCCAGTAACATTTGCCTCTCCCCCCTATGTGCCAGTAACAAGTGCCTCTCCATGCCTCCATGTGCCAGTAAGAAGTGCAACATTCCCCCATGTACCAGTAAGAAATGCCAAACCCTCCCATGTGCCAGTAACAAGTGCCAACCCCCCATGTGCTAGTATCAAGTGCCAAATCCCCCCATGTGCCAGAATCAAGTGCCAACCCCCCATGTTCCAGTATCAAGTGCCAAACCCCCCCATGTGCCAGTATCAAATGCCAACCCCCCATGTGCCAGTATCAAGTGCCAACCCCCCCATGTGCCAGTATCAAGTGCCAACCCCCATGTGCCAGTAATAAGTGCCAAACCCCCCATGTGCCAGTATCAAGTGCCAAACCCCCCATGTGCCAGTATCAAGTGCCAAACCCTCCATGTGCCAGTATCAAGTGCCAAACCCTCCATGTGCCAGTATCAAGTACCAACCCCCCATGTGCCAGTATCAAGTGCCAAACCCCCCATGTGCCAGTATCAAGTGCCAAACCCTCCATGTGCCAGTATCAAGTACCAACCCCCCATGTGCCAGTATCAAGTGCCAAACCCTCCATGTGCCAGTATCAAGTACCAACCCCCCATGTGCCAGTATCAAGTGCCAAACCCCCCATGTGCCAGTATCAAGTGTCAAACCCCCCCATGTGCCTCTGTCAAGTGCCAACCCCCCCATGTGCCAGTTTCAAGTGCCAAACACCCCCATGTGGCAGTATTAAGTGCCAACCCCCACCCCCATGTGCCAGTATCAAGTGCCTCCCGCTCCCCGCATGTGGCAGTACCAAAAATAAAACACTTATGCTTACCTCCATCACACAGCGATGCGATGCAGGCCTCTTCCGGCCTGTGTCCTGCGCTGTACTGCTCAGGCGGCAATGACGTCATCGCGCCGCCTGCTCCAGCCTCTGATAGGCTGCCGGCAAAAGGCCCACAGCCTATCAGAGGAACAGGGAAAGATGACGCCTATGCCTCCCCTGCCTCACAGCACAGCCATCTTTATCGCTGTCCTGAGGACTATGGAGATCTCCCTGTGACCTGTCGTTAGTTTCAGGCCAGCGCCGGTGTCGAGTGGTGGGCTTGGGGGCCCCTAAGGACTCGGGGGCCCAGGGGCAATTGCCCCCCTTGCCTATATGGAAGCGCCGGCCCTGGTCAGCCTCCATCCCAAGAGCTACTTAAGAATGAGCCTGACCCTACATCGATGAAGCAGTTATTCAGAGGTTAAAACTTTTTGTCCAGGGATTTTATCTTTTCTTTATGGTGCAAAGTGGGATAAAAGACACATTATTACCCTTACCATATCCCGCTTTTGCTGTTCCAACATTTATTGGCCCCTACTGTTCTCTACTTTCTGGTTACAGCTCAACATTCTTGCGTGGAGAATGCCCGCCAAGGCAGTCACCATGTGTTGAGCTAGCATGAGAATGTTGAGAGCAGCTGGGATTTTGAAGGAGGCAGAATGGCAGCAGGAGGGGAGGGGGTTGTCGGTGAGGATGAGTAACAACTTTGTTAACCCACTTTATGGCCCTATTGGAGTAAGTGCTTACCCATAATTTTTTTCTATTTGGGGGATCCTTCTTCTTGCAGCTCCAGGGGACTGCAATGGGGGCTTCTTGTGCGCCATCATATGCTAATTTGTTCCTGGGGCTGTGGGAGAGGGATATCTCTTCACCTATGGCTAATAAAATCCAATACTGGGGTTGCTATATTGATAACCTGCTTACCATCTGGAAGGGTACTGAAGAAGAATTTGGGGAGTTCATTGAAGTACTGAACCCGAATACTAAGAACATTAGATTAACCTATAAAAGTCGTACACAGGTGGATTTTTTGGATATGAGTCTGTGTGTGGCCAATGAGGGCCGCATTGCTGCAGACTTATATAGGGAAAAGACCTTAGTAAATGCCTTATTATCAGCTACATCGGCCCATTTCCCTAAATTGATTATTAGCATACCGATAGGGCAATTTATAAGAGCGAGGAGAATCTGCTCTACTGAGCACGCATTCGAATCACAGGCTGGAGAACTGCGTAAAAGGTTTTATGAAAGGGGCTATTCCACTCGCTCGATAGAGGGTGGGTATCATAGGGCCCAGATGTTCAGACGCTCGGAGCTTCTCCATACGAGTGTGGAGGAACACAGCTGCGGAGACACGGTTCATCACCACATTTAGTGCAAGATGGAGGGAAGTTCATGGAGCCCTTGAGAAATATTAGTAATAATAAAAAATGGATCCTCAATTAAGTTCAGCAATTGCAGCACACCCTCATATGACCTATAGGAGGGCCAAAAATCTAAGAGATCATTTGGTGATGAGCCATTATGTAGTGAAACAACCAGGGATCTTTGGTTCTAGAGGCCCTCCCTGAGGTAATAAGGAATGTAGATGTGTTGCCTGCAAAAATATGCATAAATCCAATATATTTTGGGATTCATCGCAGAAAAAACAATATAAAATTACTTACCCAATCACGTGCATCACTATTGGAGTCATATACTGGGCCATCTGTCCCTGTAATAAGATTTATGTGGGAATGACTTCTGGGCAGTTCAAAAGACGTATTCGGGAGCATGTGTTGGCGATTGAAGCGGTCAATGAGAATGATGAAAATTAAACCTTGACAACAATTCCGAGACACTTCAAGGAAGTACACAATTATGGCAGCTCTCTTCTCTGTTTTAGGGGGGTCTATCATGTTCAAAAATCCTCTAGGGGTGTTAACTGGAAGAAGCTTTTGAGTCAGAAGGAAAAACATTGGATTTATGTGCCTAATACCATTACACCATTCTGTTTAAACGATGGGAATAGTTTTCCTCTTTTTTTGTAGACTCCTTCGTGCTCCCCTGTTTTGGATCATTTGACCACTAGGTAAGTTCCTATTTTAACTGTGTGTATTTTATTTGTAATATAGTCTTATGGTCTTTTACCAGCTGTTTGGTGGTCTTTGCGTGTACTTACCATCATATAAAATTTTTTATCTCCTCCACAGTTTACTCCTCGTCCTTATGTCGTTAGATACGTGGGATGACCGGCGGTCATCATTCTTGATAATCACAATATCTACAAGTATAGTAGGAAGATGATGCCGCTTTGGATGCATACCATATTCTTTAGGAAACCTGGGGCAAATTATGGGACAATTCATGTGGATGGGTGCTGGCTTTAACGTAACTCAAGTGTACTGGGGCTGGTATGATGGTAATCTTTTACTATAGGGTACCTAAGTATCAATATATTGTGAAGTCTTGTGGTGATATTATACTATGACATCATGACAGACACAGTTATATGATTGTGTGGTTTTAGCACTATTTTGTTACGGCATATTGATATATATACCTTTATCTACGTGTTTTTTAAGCACTTCTTACACTTTAGGCTACTTTCACACGAGCGTTTGGGTGTCCGCTCGTGCGCTCCGTTTGAAGGGGCTCACGAGCGGCCCCGAACGCATCCGTCTGGCCCTAATGCATTCTCAGTGGAGGCGGATCCACTGAGAATGCATCCGCCTGCCAGCGCTCAGCCTCTGCTCCGCTCAGTGATCCGTTCCCCATTGACTCAGCGGATCCGTTCCCCATTGACTTTCAATGTAAAGTCTGAACGGATCCGCTCAGGCTACTTTCTGACTTAGAAAATTTTCTAAGTAATAATGCAGACGGATCCGTTCTGAACGGATGCAAACGTCTGCATTATCGGAGCGGATCCGTCTGATGAAACATCAGACGGATCCGCTCCGAACGCTCGTGTGAAAGTAGCCTAATGTGTATCTCTTCCCCCCCACCCTTTTTTTTAGTGTGTTCACTTTTGACACCATTCACTCGCACTTTTTGCACTATGGTACTTGCACTTTACTTTTATAACAACTTGATGTAATCATAGTGGATCTATATGCCTGTCAATTTCACTAGGGTATTTAATGGCTTTATATATTTGTTTAGTCATGATTATTATGTATTTTTAGGTTCACTATTTATCATACACTACATTAAGAGTTATATGTTTATTTTTGTAATCTTCATATGTATGTATTAACTGTGTTCTGCGATTATCATGAATTATGTCTTTTAGATATTTATGAGCTATGAAATATATTGTTCCATTAGGTATAATTATGATTAGCGTGATCAAGTCAGCTCCTATCAAATATGTATTTTAGGTTCTGACTAATGAATACCGGGTCACCTATTATTGTGGGTAACATTGCCCATTCCGAACATGTAGCAGACTGTCCCTCTTGAGGCGGAAACATCATCCTCTGTTGTGTCATTCTATTGATGCCGCACGAAGAGGCGAGGCACATGCGCTGTGTTCCGATCATGTGACTATGTCATGTGATGAACGTCACGTGACCTTTGTGGTGACATGGGTCGGATCATCATCGTGAGACTAACCAGTAATTCCAATTAGCCCAGGTGCTGTATAAGTGGACTTAATGGGAGGGGTATATGTAGGAAGGATAGTGGATGGTTTGACACGCCCCCTAAGGAAGCGCGTTTATGAAACGTATGTCAGGCTCTTTGGCCCCCCCAGTTTGGTTAGTATTTTACATCTTACTACTCAGCATTACTATTTATTATTATTTAATTCCATTTTGTCTTTTCCTGGACTACTAATGCATGTATTTCAGTGGTGTTTGGCCATGAGTCCTCAATAATTGGGTGGTTGGCTGTTATTCCAGACGATCCTTGGTACTTTACATATACTTATTTTACTGTGGATTGGCCTCCCTCTGTCACCACTACCTACAGTACATGATATTGGCTTGTGGGTAGAACTAGTTATGCCACTTATGGCATTGTGTTCACATGGAGTTTACCGCCTGGTTTGTGCTTGTCTAGCTCTACCACTTTGGGATCAATAGATTACTTATTCTTTTTGGGATTTGTTACATATCCTTCTTATTATTTACAGTCTATTGTTTCCCGCCACATTAATCTATATCAAGATTTCCCAAATAGCATATCACTGCTGGGTCATGAGCCGCTCGGGTACACATCACCACTGAGGCCAGTCATTGACTATGCTGAAAGTTTACATGTGGGGACCGAAGTGAAGATACCCAGGAGTCAGAACTGAGCAGTGAGGTGCAGGTAGGTATGGTTGTCTTCACAGATCAAGTGGTTGGCATAATTTAAAGAACAAATAAATTCTGAACAACCCCTTTTAGGTGTGTACTAGAGATTCTAATCAATCAATTTATCAACAGGGCTTCTCCACCACTGGGTGACTGCCCCTGCAGGTGAAGAAGTGCCCACCTGCCACAAGACTGACGGGGCTGGATATGTAGCACGGCCCTGACAATTTCCTGCCTGAGCCGCTGCTTTGCCAAGCAAGGGAGGGTAGGCGCTTCTTCACCTAAAGATCCCACTGGCTAAAAAGCCCTACTGATGAGACAAACTGATTCATTAGAATCGATTTGCTCATGTCTAATATGTACACATATAATTGGAGAAATAAAAAGGTACAATAGAGATACACATGGCGGCCACACTATGGATCTGAACCACCTATATCCAAACTATGGTCATGTAGATGGGGCCCTTATTTTGATGCAATATTCTGCACTGTTGGCTTCTCAACCAACAATTAGAGAGTCTGGTGCTTGCCCATTGATTATGTGTTGGCTGAGTTATTTCTAGTGCCAGAATTCCTGCAGACCTCTCCCTGCTGAATATCCCAGAAGCTCTGCTTTCCACCAACCTGATGTGAAGGGTGGCAGGTGTTAGCAGTTATGCAAATCCTTAATTGTTCTTTGTGACATCAGTTAATCTATATACCGTACATTATTTGTATCTGTGAACATTTAGGCACCAGAGATCTTTCCTTGAGAATAGTTAAAAGACAACACTAAGTCATAAAACTGCAGGGATTCTGAGAAGTCAGTACCCCAAATGGTTCATTTAAATATTATGTTTTCTAACCTGAATAGTAAAACTGAATGCAAAATCCAGATGAATATTTACAGCATCTAAGAATAAAACCTGATTATCTTCTGAGTGCCTCAAAAATAAATTGTACTAGCTGTTGTTGCTGAGCAACTGGCCTACTGTTTTTGTTCTATGTCTGTTGAATTGTAAAAAACTGCAACAAAAAAGGTGTACCAATTATAGATAAGAGGCAATGTTTAATCCTCTCATCCTAGGCAGCACTCGCCTGCAGAGCGACTTCTCTCCTCCAACCTGATCAACTATTGCAGACTTACTGATATTGCTAAGGGATGATCACATCTACTTTTTTTGCTACATTTTGATCACTATAATATTTTACTGCAGGTCCAGGCATTTTCAGTATTTTTTTTAATCATTGTCATATCTAAAGGCATAACTTGAGGGAGGATCTAGCGGGCCTGTTCTTTGGATTATGTGGGGATAGTGGTGGGGGTTGATTATTCAGAGCAAAGAGTTTGCTGCACCACCCCTGTTTTAAAGAA